>NC_090923.1:1346204250-1346517861 GCF_040938575.1 Ambystoma mexicanum
CGTCCCTCCCACAGAAACGAGAACGCGCCCCCCCATGCTCTTTGACTGAGGGAACCTGCTGGTGAACTTCTGGCACTTGGCGTATAATGCACAAATGACAACCATCATAAAACACCATGTCCATAGAGATGTATCCCTCACATCATGTTATGTGTGTGTGCCACAGAGGCCATATCTGGATGAGATTATGAACACTTCCTGTAGTACGTACAGCCATGAAACCACATGTGTCTAGGATAAGCAACCATGATAGTGCATGACTGTCTTGCTAGCCCACGTACAGGTATGCATTATGACTGACAGCATATCATTGTCCACCCAACAGGTTCACAGTTGACTCGGAAGAAGACGCAGAGCCATCCACATCCCAGGACTCACCATAGCAAGCACCTCAACCATGGCAAGAGCAGGAAGATGTGCAGAAGCAACACACCTGACACAGGGCACAGCAGCAGCATGGAAGCTGTGACAGCCAGACACACTACAACCCTTCCAACATGTGTGGCAACTGGCTCCTCAACCAGCTTTGCACATTGCTGGCACACCACTTGACGGTAGCACAGCCGATACAGTAGCAGGAACTGCACCCCCACCAGCTACAGCGGCCACTTCACAGCCAGCCCCTATAGAGATAGTCAAGGAGCTAAAGGCCACCATATCATCCATGTGTCGACACACACACCCAGCCATCCGCCCCCTGATCCCCTCTCCTCACCTGACTCACTGATCCAATGCCATCAGCAGCATTACAGAGACAAAGGGAGCGGATGCCATTGATTCCTGCCTTACTCCTTGCCCCTCCTGTTCTCCGATTTCTCCTTCACCCCTTCCTCCCCTCCCTCCTCTATCAAATTCAGGCATTACCCCAATTGCCGTTAGGCATAGTTAGCCATAGCCGCCTGTCTTTGCTGCCTTTCTGCCCCCCCATCCTTTTTCCCTCAGCACTTACTTTTATCACCTGTCCCTCTGACCATTGATAATAGCTTGTCTGTCTCCCCTTGTTCTCTGTCCAGGGCTCATCCAGCAGGATTGCCAGGTCTATGGACCAGTAGTGACGGCAATGGTCAGTGGCAAGTGCTGCCATTAATGTTGTGGGCCAGAGGGTGAGGGAGCTCACCAAGGGCATATCTGCATTTGCAGAATCCATGCACAGCACCATGCTCCTGACCCTCGAGCACATACAGGAGTTAGAACCATCTACCTCTATCATCCCCACAGAGGGATCATTGGCTAGGAGCCTATGTTGCTGCTCCCTGAGAAATGTGGCAGATACACAGCTGGAACAGCCTGCCATACCTAAGAGGGCACGGAAATGATACTATGTGTGATTGGACTACTTCATAGGGCACAAGGGAGGTGGGAGGGCATGTGCGTTGGGTTTTGAGGGAGGTGGGAGGTCATGGGTGTTGTTGTTTGAGGGAGGTAGGAGGGCATGAGTGTTGGGGTTTGAGAGAGGTGGGGGGCATGGGTGTTGGGGCTTGACGAAGGTGGGAGGGCATGGGTGTTTTGCAAAATCATTAATAAATCACATGTACATTTGAACGCATGCAAGGACAATGCTTTTTTAGTGAGGGTGAACTATTTAATATGTGGCTATGTACAAATGAGTAAAGCAGGTACTTAGAAATGTGTCTAAAAAATGTGCCTATGAGTTCCTGTCGCACCAGATGCCCATCCATGCCTTCCTCACGCCCACTGCATGGCAGCACTTCATCTGCAGTCTGCTTTTTTGTCCTCTGAGGGATGCATGTCGTCATCAGGCAGAAAAGGGACATGTCACCTGATGCACATGTTGTGCAACATGGCACAGACGATGAACATTTTCCCAACCTTCTCTGGCCTGTACATTGGGGCCCCTGTAGAAAGGTCCCTTTAGTAGGCCAATGGTCTGCTCGATGCACAGCCTTGTCCTAACGTTTCGCTCATTGTAAGCCACCTCCTATGGTGCACATGTATTGTGCACAGTTGCCATCAGCCATGGAAGCTGGGAGTATCCAGAGTCACCTGCAACGGCAAAGGTCACATGTGTCAATAACAGTGAAATGATGATGGGTGGCATTTTAAATGGTATGTTGATGGACACTCTCTTGATGCAGTTATGGCGCTTGGTTGTGCATCCCTTAAATGTCATGATGTGTCATACACTAGGGAGGTACTTATGCATTGTCACTTTGAGATACCTTGTGCACACATCGCACAAACAGCAGTTGTTACAATCATCGCCTGTGATGTGATTTGCTATGTCCATGTTGTCTGTGGTGGCCCTATGCAGTGCTGTCATGCATGTGCCCTAATGGGCGTTCGGTTGTTGTTGTGCATGTTTGATGTTTCTGCATTCCTGCTGTTATGGAATTACATGCATGGTTTGCAGTTTACATGCCATCAATGTCTGGCAGTGTTGCATTATCATTGTGCATGGTGAACTGTGCTATTGGCTGGGTAGGTATGTGCTCCCTATGCATTGTGGTACCTGCTGTCCTCTCTTTGTGAATCTGTTTGTGAACTTGCATGAGCAATATGCGTTGATGACATGCTACTGCATTGTCCTTTACGGCCTAGTCCTGTGGGTTGGTTGATGTAATATGTGGGATGAAAACACAGGTCATGCATGCACAGTTCTTGACAGGACATGCATTGATTAGTCGTTGTAATGTCCCCCCTTTCACGTAGCATTCGGTGTCCAGTCAAAGTTTCGAAAATAAAGGATCGAATGAGCTTTTATTCTAAAGTCAAAGGGTCGAAAAAAAAGGGTAAATTTTTTATTTATTTATTTATATATTTTTTAGTTTGGTTTGGTAAAAAAGTTTTTTTAATAAAGAAAACGGGGGTTTATTGACCCTTTTTTTTCCGCATCTTTGACTGTCGAAAAAAAGGCATTCGATCCTTTTGTTTTCGATAGTTTAACCTAGAACCGTAGCATTCACCTTGTGATGCAACAGTGTGATGGCACTTGCACTCACCCAGTACCCATGTCCGCTACCTTCTGTGGCTCTCCATGTTGTGTGCAGGACATGGTATTGTGGGTGCAACCAGGAAAGCAGGTGCAGCAGTGTGTGATGGTGAGGTCAGCCTTGCAGGTCACCTGTATATTCATTGAATGGTGCTGCTTTCTGTTGCAGTATACCTCTTCTGCTGCCTGTAGGGCCACCAACGGCACATGGGTGCAGTCCAGAGCTGCAATAACATTGGGCAGGTTGGCTGCTAAGTAAAACAGTGCCTTTGTGGCATTTATCTGTGCCGGGGTGGTGGGCAGGGATCTATTTTGCAGTGATAATAATAATAATAATAATGTTGCATTTATATAGCGCTACGAACCCTCAGGTATCTGAGCGCTGCTTATTTTTGCCCACAGTGTGTGGAAATCATTTATCAACCTCGGAAGGATGAAAGGCTGAGTTTGGCTCTGCCGGGATTCGGACCTGCGTCAGCAAGCTCTGCACATATGTCAAAGCAAGCACTCTACTTGCTGTGCTATAGGACCAGCTAACCATGTCGTAAGAGTGCTTCCAGCACCTACCCAAGCACTACTGAAAAAGTGGGCTGAGATATGTCATGTAGCATTTCCACAGTCTGCTGGTAGGTGCCTGTAGCCAGAAAATGCAGCACCAACATTAGCTTCAGGAGCGGTGGTAAGGTAGTTTGTAGAGTGATCCTACTCTGTATGTCTTCCTGGATCAGGGTGAGCAGGTCAGCAATGGTCTCCCTGTTCAGGCAGCTGGCCATCTCTTAGTGCCCAGATGAGGGCCTGACCCGGAAAATGGGCACTTGGCTTGCATGGCGTCTCCTCCCCCTTTCTCCTCCATCATGTACAATGAAGTGCTGTTCCTGCCTCTGCACCTCAATGTAGAGCAGGAGGTGCTGCATTTCCAAGTTTGGAACTGCTAATAGGAGCATGGTGTTGGAAAGTGTGTTGGGGAAGGTATGATCCTTATGGACCCTTTCTGGGTGGGTTGGGTGCACCTGTGGCTTGATTTCCATGACCTGTATGCACTGACCTCCATGTTTCTGGTGGAGGTGACTGCACTGTGTTTTTAGCGGTATTACTGCCCACTTTCACTGGAATTGTGACTTGTGATATGGTTTTTCCCTAGGGCCAATTCTGACAGATGAAGAAGTTACTTACCAACTGTAACGTTATTTCGATTGGATGTTCCTCCCACGTATTCCTCATCTTAGATATTCGTATCATCCAGCTTGCTGCAAGCAGCAAGCTGAAAGATACGAATATCTCAGATGACAAATACGTGGGAGGACACAATCCATTCGAAATAGGCAGTATTACTGCCAGTGCTAATTTCGCTGGTGTTAATCCTGAATAAGCGCCAATTTTCTGGTACCCTTCATTCAGTGGCATGGTAAAAGTGGCAGTAATTCCATGACCGCCACTTTTTTCACTCAACTGACTTGTAATGAGCCATATTGTAGCTATATGACCTGTGCAGAACCTGAAGGTGTCTCCCTGCCTAAACCTCGGGGATCTGTCATCCTGGTGGCCAGGACACGGGCATCGCTATTGGATCCAGTTCCTGGGGGTGGACCAGTGAGAAAGGATCACATGGCTAGGGAGTCCTTCGGGGAGGGGGACACCGATGGGTGGGACACGGTATCTCCCTTCCTTGAACACCTTTTCCCCTTCCTCTCACGTAGGACATTCCAAACCACTGCCCCTCCCCCGTTTCCACAGCAAACACCTTCGCACAACACAACGGCCAACAGACTCGCACTAGAGCCGTTTACCTAACATGTCCCAATAGCAGGGTCAGGCAAAGTCAGGCAATTGACTCCAATCACACACACTGGATGCCCCTTTCCCTTCCCCACAGGGATAAAAGGTGGAGCCAGAGAGCACAGTACGAGCAAGACGGATACGACAGGCAGCACAAAGATACGGCTAATAGAAGGCAGCAGTTCAAGAGAAGGAAAAGGCGGCGGGAGGCGAGAGAGTGGCAAGAAGAGAGGCGGCCTTGCACTTTTCACCCCAGACCCACGGAATCTTCGTGGAGAGGAATCTGAGACCGCGTACGATAGAGCAAGTGTCCTGCTGCAGATGTCAACGGTACATGGGGCAAGCCTATGCTGATAAGGTGGAGCAGAAGAGATTCCTGCGCCCGTAGTACCGGCCTCGACTCCGGAGAAGCCAAAAGCCAAGCGGTTCAACACAGCCGGTGAGTTAGCGGAGAATCCATAAGCGCCGGGCTCTGTTGAGTGAGAATCGCAAAGTGGCAAAGTTTGAACAAAGCTAATAAACTTTAAAGGAACTGTTGAATGTGTGAGGGGGAGACCAGCTCACGAGGGAAAGCGGCACCGCGTGGGTGCTAACTCGAGAGACTCTGGTCGAGCCCCATATTGAGAAACTACAGAAACCAGAAGACCATAGAAAGGCTGCCAAAGGAATACAAAGTGGTTATACATGAGGGTCGAGCAAAAGCCCTGTACATTCCAAAGACTTTGATTTGTGAATTGGTGGGAAAGCAAGAGAAGTGAATCAAGAAACCTATGCACTTTACAAAAGTAAATAAATGGAACACTGAAAGTAAAGAGTGGTCAGCCCAGAAGAGGGGGACGCAGGGGTGAGCCACTATCACCCTGCTCGAGAGCCATAGTAAACCCGGTGCAGGAAGGCTGAGAATCGAGAGGGGTCGGAGCCCAGCAGAGGGGGATCCCTGGGTGGAACGTCATCACCCCCAAAGTAGAGAGAGATCGGAAGAGTGTTAAAGTGATCCCAGAAAAGGGAGGTACACTGAACTGTTTGACAAATACATTAAGAAACTAAGAAGGGTCCAAGCATGGACGAGGGAGATCCGGGGAGAAGCTAAAACTCCCAAAACTGGCAGTCGAGAGAGGTACGAGCCCGAAGGAGGGAGCTCCAGGGGTGAAGTTGTCACCCAAGTGCTGGCAGTTGGGAGAGGTCCGAGCCAGAGTGAGGGAGATCCAAGGAGTGTAGATAAAACCCAAATGGGAAGAAAAAGTAACAAGAGATGCAAAGAAATACAAATGAGAAAGGGTCAGCCCATAAGAGAGGGACTCAGGGGTGAAACCATCACCCTCTCTGAACTTTTGGAAATTGGATTACAATTGACAAGGATCAGCCCAGAAGAGGGGGACCCAGGGGTAAACCCGTCACTGAGTGAATATTTTGGAAACTAACTTTCATTTGTTAAAGGAACTTTTGTTTTGTTGTTTAAGCACATCAGGTCCCGAAGGGAAGAGACTTTCCAAGGAAACAAGACTTGAACTTCGACGGTCCTGAGACTATCTGCCTTGTAACTGTTGTCTCGCGCTAAAGAAGCCAGAGACTGTCGGCCTTGGAACTGTGGTCTCGTGCTGGAGAAGCCCAAGACTGTCGGCCTTAGAACTATGGTCTTGTGCTGTAGAAGCTCGAGGCTGTTTGCCATTGAACCTGTCATCTCGTGCCAGAGAAGCCAGAGATTCTGCTCCACCACCCTACCCCGTGCTAAAACGGGGAGAAGGGAGACCCAAACCACTGCATCCCGACTTATTATTTGAGAACACTTCTTTCTTTTCTTGAGAACTATCCCACACCCTTTTCTGTAATAGTTGTAAGGCTTGGCAATAGGTTTCTTAGTCTAGGCCCTTTTATTTTCACATGACGCCACTAGGACTGCCTTATTTTTCCTTTAATGATCGACACATGTCCCCATCTTAGATATCGGCTTAATATAGTCGTTTCTCCAACCCGCACACAATTTTTTCTTCGTTCAATAAACCCCCTTGAACTATTATCATTTGTGTCTGTCTTACTTGTGTCGCCATGAGTTTCTCACAGTCCCAAAATGACTCTAAGAGAGCACTAATGAGAGTGTAGTTTCGAATCTAAATGTAAACTGCCTTAATGTTACTGAGGATTCCCAGACTGATAATGCAGAATATTCAAACAGCATGTGTATATATGAAAGTTCCAATGCTGGAGAAAGAAGCTATTACCAGATTCAAATCCGAATAGAGGGGAGATTCTCCAATAAGAGAGTGCAGACATCAGAAAGTCTTCTCATGCCTGTTAAGGTAGGCATCAATTGCAAACAAATAATTGTGATGAGCCGGAATGAGAGACAGACACAGAGACTTATGGTTTTGGCCATAAACCTTTATTGATAAAAAGAAAAGGCGGTTGGGAAATGCCTCTCTGTCCTTACTCTAAGAGGTGTTTCCTTACCTCAAAACAGAACTAACTGTCTGTCGGATGTCACAATGTCCAAAGCAAAATGTCCTGTGTCCAAAGTACTATTCTGGCCCTCACATTCTAACAAAAGTAACTCTAAGGTGAAAAGGGAAGATGTCTTTGGCTTTAAGTAGTGCACAAATGTTCCAAAAAGGAAAATGCATACCTCCAAGAAAAAAGTTTCAGAAGGATAGCGTTCCTTGTTCCAGTGGCTAGTTCCCTTCCCCTGGATTTCTCTTCACTTTTTACATTCAAGAACATCAGTTCCTTGAGTTTCTCTTGATCAACAACACTACCAGTACACAAAACAACTTGGCTGTAAGTCTGTATCTTGGTAGGATACCTGGTGTACTTCATTGCCAGGTTTTCACTCTGCTTCTCTTGATCAACAACACAACTGGTACCCACAACAACTTGGTTGTGAGTTTGAATCTTTGTGGGACACCTGGTGTACTCCTTTACCAGGTTTTGACTCCTCTTCCTATGGTTTAAGACAGCGTTTTGCTAGTCCTGATATCTCCTTCTCCGGGCCTCTTTAGGCGGTGTATTTCATATACACCGTTCATCTTGTCCTTGCCTGGTGTGCTTCCCTACCAGGGCTTTCTTCTATAACTATACTTGCAACTGCCTGGTATACTCTCCTGTCAGGGCTTTCTTAGATGAACACACTTGCAACTGCCTGGTATATCCCCCTGCCAGGAATTTCTTATATGCACACACTTGCAACTGCCTGGAATATTCTCATGCCAGGACATTCTTATAGACATACTCTCATGACTTGAATTTGCCTGGTATACTCTCCTGCTAGGATTTTCTTATAGATATACTCTTGTGACTTGAATTTGCCTGGTATAAATTCCTGCCAGGGCTTTCTCGCATATGTATTTTTTTGCACCTTCAATTTGCCTGATATATTCATGGGCTTTTCTCGTGTGGGCTCTGCACACACTTCCAAACTTGATAGTCCCTTATGTTTATTCTATCTGGTATTGTATCTGCCTGGTACACTATTCTGCCAGGGCCTCTCTTATATGTATATTGTGTACACTCACAAACTTTAAGTCTCTTACTTTTGTTCTGTTCTCCCTTTTAAAGCAATGCTCAGTTGCTCTTTCTCTTTCATGTGCTTCATTTACAATTATTCGGATTTGGCATGGCTGCCAATGCGCCCCGGTGTCCCCGCTCCCCTAGGGTGGACTCACCGGCACTTGCAGGCGCATTATGTTTCTCCTGCGGAATGTCGGGGGTGGTCGTTCAGCGTTTCCATCTTTTTCGCTGCCTCAGTTTCTCAGCTTCTGTGCCTCCTGCGGTTACTGCTGGGCTCTTCCACGTTGTTTCGGGCTTCAGTAAGGCGGAAGTTGCTTTCCAACACCTGCAAACGCTCAGAAGCCCTTTGTCGGCTTCCCACACCGTATTCTCTCTCGTGGTCAGCTTCTCTTTCCTTATCCTCAAGCCGGTGGCTCCACGTAACACTCTCCAGACCCGCAGTTTCTCGGTCCGTACCGAGAGGAGAAGCTTTCTCCCGCCAGCAGCATGCCTCGGTCAGCTGCTTTGCCTGTTTACATTTCCCTGCCACAGGTATGCGCTTGCAACAACTAAAGCGCAGCTTGTGTTCCCAGCCTCCGTTAATCTGCATTACTCGGCTCATCCTCCTTGTCACAGTATTCTCATATTTATGGGAATGGAAGTCCATTCTTGAAGACTCGCATGTAAAGTCTGGGTAAGTGTCCTCAGTGATCTTTAAGGGCAAGTCAGTTCTGAATGACTTGTAGGTAATGTCTGAGAAGGTGCTTTCATGAGTCTTAAAAGGAAAGTCAGATTTTGACGGCTTGCATACAGATCTTGTAAAAAGGTCTTCACCACCCTTCCTATGTGGATGAGGTGGGGCGTGACAACATGCCATCAAGGCACTGGGCATGGATGGGGTATTCTCAAAAGAAAAAGGGGTATACCATGTCTCGTCCAATGGTGCCATGATACTCCCCCGCAGGCTGTCTCCCCCCATGTGCTCCTCCCTCATATAGCTGCCTCCAGGGTCAGGATCAGGTAGCGGCTGCCATTCCCTGGCCGCATGGGGAAGGGCTACTGCCTGGAATACCCATAATGTTCATGTTTTTAAACCTTTTGAAGTTCAGGGAAAAGCCCAAATTATACAAAAGAGAACATATGCAGAGCACATGCTCCAACACTAGCTCTGATAAGGCAAGCCGCTACCACTGCCAGCAGTTTGGTGAAACCCCTGGGTGCCAATGATGCTTTAGATGAATTGGCACATGGAAATAGGTGTCCTGAAGATCGAGGGAAATCAACCAGTCCTGCAGATCGAGGGGTTTGCAGGATCTGGGCTAAAGTAACCATCATGAACTTGTCCTTGTCAGGTGCTGGTGCAATCACTAGGCAAATAAGGTGGCTGCTTATGGTACCACCAGCAGCGGGTGAAAATCAGAAGGTTTTGTCTAGGTGCCTTGTATTACATTCTTTCAAAAGTATATTAGTCTCTTCATCGCACTGCCAGCCCCAGCCTGGACTTGCACTCTTTGCGGCCTTGGACTGGGGTTCAAGTATTGTTTGTTTCCTTTGCTCTGAAAGATACAAAACCTAAAATGTATCCAGTGTCAGGCACTGCAGTTAATTTGTCAGTGCTTCAAGAGCTGGAAGAGAGGGGCCAGCCTGTGCCCTAGGTGCTGTAGAAGCCCTGGACAACTTGATTATGTTTTGTGCTGTTCTGAGGCCTGGCTGCAGCCCCATCGAAATTCCTGGCTGATGCAGGCTTAAATGGCTACAATACATAAAAGGGGAAATTGGTTGTAGATCCATGCAGCAGAGAGAATGAGACCTGTCCACACTCACTGGTTATCCATTTAAAAAAGCAGTGGCTTGCAAGAACATGGTGAGTGTTGCTATGCGTGCAGTAAGGACACATGGTGGATAGAGGAAGGGGCTACATGGTACAGGACATACATTAAATATTGGTAGCACAGTCATTGCAGCATTAGTTGTTTGGTAAACTGCATCTTACAGGTTTCAATTTGGGTGGCCAACTTTACAAAATGGTTTAACAGTGCACTGTGGAGGCACTGTACCTGGTTCTGTGAGTCACCATTCACAACCCTCTTTTTCCCATATCCACTTTTATTGTAACTTTAGTGGCAAACACATTCACAAAACATAATATTTTCAAAAATACTCTAGGCCCAAAAAGCATACAGGACAATGACCTGCTAGTTTCCACTCTAGGGCCGTTCCTGGGAAATCTGAGGCTCTGCACAGCAAGAGACAAACAAACCTCCTAATATGAATTGGAATTGATATTGTTGCCATGAGTAAGTCAAGAGACTAATAACTTTGTAGTGAGCAATATATGAATGGCCAATATTATTATTATGTTAATGTTAAAGGTATTTGTATAGCGCACCATCACCAACAGAGTTGGTCTCCAGGCGCTCAGGCGGATCTGTAAACAAAAAGGTGGGGGGTGGGTTAGTGGGTGAAGAGGGTGTAGGAAAGTGAGAGGTGGTGTACTGTTGGCAGCTTCAGTTCGGTTTTCACTGTGCGCTGAGCTTGGGTGTGCATATAGGATCGAAGCGGGTCCTCACGTGCTGTTGTTGCGATCTATGTGTTGATTGTTTGTTGTTGCGGTGTGGTGAAGTCTGTGCGGTTTGCTGTGAGAGAGGTGGTTATGTGGGTTTTTGTATGAATTACGTATGCAGAAATTTGAGGTTTTGGTTAGTGGGTTGGATGTCTCATAATCCCTGTAGTTTACTTTATGTATTAGGTTGTCATACTGGGTTGGTATACTCTTTCTCTTGGTTTACTGATTGTCTAGTTTCTGTTGTGATACCGTGGCTGGTTCCAGTAGATTAATTGGCTTAGTACCCCAAGTTCGGTGAGCATTATCGCTAGTTCGATACTGGTGTTATATTATCGTTAACCAGCTCCTTTCTATCTATTTACTGTCCGTAGTCCATTTGGTGGTATATTCTTATCTTCCCTTTCCTGACTGTCTAGTTTCAGGGCCGGGGGATGAGGCTGGCCTTCAGCTAAATTATTGAGCTTAGTATACCCAGGGGGCAAGCATAATCCCTGCTTGGGTAGTGGTGTTATATTATCATTGTCGCTCCAGTGGTCCATTGCTAACTGTGCCTTTGAGGGATGCCAGGTGCTATTGCTCGGTCATACCTTGCTCTCCCTTCCGATTGATCTGTGGGTGTTCTTTGGTAAGATTCAATGTGGTTTGTTTTTTAATTGATAAGTGGATATGTTACAGATCCGTATATCCTTATTTTATAAGGGTTGATTATTTATGGAGTCAGGGTAGGTTCTTTTCTCTGCTTAGTTCCTCTGTGTATGTCCTTATGGGCATTCTTTCTGGTTATGGGATGAAGAGCCTTGATTTTAGGAGTGTCCTGAATTGTAAGTGATCTCTTGTGTTACGTATGTTCTTTGGTAGTTCGTTCCAGGTTATATATAGATCAATTCTATAGTCTAGTGAACCAATGGTAAGGCTCCTTATTATCAAAGGAAGCAAACTGAACCACTTCCAGGGACGCAGATGAGACACAGAAGGTCAGATTCACATACAATAGCACGAATAAAAGGAGCCCAGAGTATGCGCTTGTTTCGTTTGCACTACGTTCAGAAATGTGCAGCTCACCTTATTCTCAAATGTAACCTACGCTTTTCAGGAGGGACTGGACAGTAGCGGCAATATGCACTGGCCTGCTCCCTGGTGTGATACTGATATATGCCAGGCTCCCAGCAACCCCATGATTGCTAGGAGTACATTTCACAGACAGGCCCCTAAAAGACCCCCAATCTGTGGGTGGTTTAGGTGGCTATCCACAATACTCTTTGGTCCTGCATGCACCCCTGCCCCTCAAACCAGACCTGGGTTAGAGGAAAAGAGGTTGAGGGGATGACACACATGTGTGGGGAATGCAAAGCTCACTGCCCACTTCCATCATGGGCCACCACCATGATTTCCAACTGTTGTTCCTTGAAAGGTGTGTCTTATGTCTGTGCATGTGTCACTTGAGATCAAATACATTGAGTAGTGAACTAGGGGAAGAGGTTTGTTGTTTCCGTAAAGAGCTGCTGGGACCATCTAGACTGGCCATTTGCTGCCAACGTTTGGTATGCAGACTCTACGTGGTTTTCAGTTACAATTGCCAATACTGCTGCTCCACGTGTTATGCCCTGAGCCTGACCCTTAGTTACACTCTTGTGGGACTCTCACAGATGGCACACTCAAGTGGACCTGTGGGGTCTCTCAAAGACATCTTGCACATCTCCAATGTATTTATTTATTTTTTTCATGTGTAATGCGCCGAAGCCCACAGGCATCATGGCACAGAAGAACAAGAAGGGGGTGGGGGGGCACAGAGGGTCTGTGTCACTAGGGTGCTGATTATTTAAATAGAATCGTTTTCAAACACTTCCTAAAACTCAGGGAGCCAATAGGAGCCCACTCATAGGAGCCCATTGTACTTTAGACTTCTTGTAGACATCCTGTCTTGATGAATTTGGCGTAGCCCTCTCACAGAAGCGTAACAGAATACTAAGGCACACACACTAAGGTCTTTAAGATGCTCTGTGAAACATGATGGGGCAGCCAGTTGTCAGTGACTGTTAGACTGTCTCTCAAAGGTACAGGGATAAAAGACAGTTCTCCTGGTGGGTGTCTATGACTGGTAAGCAGTCTGCAAGAAGTATAGCTGCTGAGAATGCCCCTGGATGTCACTGAAAAGTGAAACCCTATGCCAGAAGTATAGTGACAGAAAAGACCACATGTATAGCAGACTGTGGAAGATAAAATATATCACAATCAGAGAGTGGCCAGAGATGTCATCATTGATTGTGTTAGACTGCCTGAAGGGACCATGTGCATGTCCAGGAGTGAAACAGCGACAGACTTCCTGGGCCTGGCACAATGAGCTGCATAAGCCTCTGACTTATGTTTATTGATCGTTTGTGGAGTGTGAGGTGTGGCTACACAGAACTGCATGGTAATGTCTGCCTGTAAAGTCTCCAGCTTTTACCCTTCTGAGTATGGTTAGCCTGCTTGTGATCATGTCAGGGTAGTTACTTGTGAGGTCTAATACAGCTTGGACTCTAGGATAAAATTGGGGCATGTGTAATCAGGTAATTGATAGACAGAGGAAGCAGAAGCACACCCAAGTTCCTGGTTTATAGTGATAAAATCGAAAAATAAAATCTCGAAAAAAAAGGTCGAAAAAAAAGTCTAATTTTTTTTTATGCCGTTTTTTATTCGAAATGGGGGGGTTCCCTCCCCCAACCCCCTCTTTTTTTTTGTTTTTTTTTTTACCCATTTTTTTTTAATCCCGGACCCCAAAATAAATATATATTAAAAAAAGAGTAATTCGACTTTTTTTTTTTGAGATTTTTTTTCCGACCTTATTGTCATTCGAGATTTTTTTTTCGAGATTTTGACCGACCACCCAAGTTCCTCTGTGGGAGGACTTGATCACAGCATCATTTCTTTAAGTAGACCCTGTTGGGCTCTTACAAGTTTTCAAATTTGGTTTGGAGATATGGTCCTGCAGAAATCCTCCGAAACACATGCAAAGTCTCCCCTCCTTTCTCAACATGATGACTGTTTTGAAGACAAAAGGCCTCATTACGAGTTGGGTGGTAAGCGGCGCTATTTCTGCCAAGCTGAAATAGCGTTAAAGCCGGGATCAGTGGTGCAAATAATACTGCATCCCAAGTATGCGTGCATGTGCACACTGACCCTGCATTAACGCTAATTGTGCCCGGAGGAAACAGCGACGGAAAGCGGGCCCAAAATCCTGGCACTGTTAGCATTACCGCCGCCAGCATTATTAGCGCCGGCACAATTAGTGTGCGCTAATAGCACCAGCGGGAAATGCATTTCCGCCGGAATGGGAAGCACTGTGGCAGCCATTTTGAAAATCATAATCCATTGAAAATCAGAGCCCCTTGCAGCCATCCACACTCCCCGTCAACATTCCCTGAGTAGCAGAAATGTCACAGGAGAGGGTTAGGAGCAAGGCAGCCCAAGATCGCCTGCGAAAGCCCAAATTTACAGAGGGTTAGCTGGTGATACTCGTGGATGAGGTCGTGGCCCACCATGATGAACTCTATGGCGCAAGACATTGCAAAACCTCCTCCTAGTGGCACACCCAAATCTGGCAGAAAGTGAGTCGGAAGGTTTCTGCAGCCAGCCATGTCCCCCGAGACAGGGAAGACTGACGGAAATAGTGGAATGACCTGCGTGTGCGGGTCCGGGGAAAGCTGGCCCAGCCCAGCATAGACAAGGCATTGTGGCCACTGGGGAGACCCACCACTGGAACTTGACCTCACGCCGTGGGAAGAAAGGTGAAGCTCATTCCTTGATATAGAGGGTATCGAGGGTGTCAGAGGTGCTGAGGCAGGGTATCAAGGGTGCTGGAGGTGCTGAAGTGGGTTGGAGGCGGGTGTTGGCAGCCAGGAGGCAGAAGGTGAGTCAACCATGCCCCACACATTTGCATGTAATCACAACAGCCTAGCACAGCACCCCCCATTGGAACGACCCATAAACCGGGCACTGCGACTGGGGGAAGTGTGTGGGAGCCACAACAGGCACCTACCGCAGCACACATATGCCAGGGCACCAAGGCCACCCCTGTGAATCAGAGCAGTGTCGAGAGCAGCCAAGTTACACAACAAAGCGCCATGCACCACACAGCCATGGTGGGGACACAGCAGTGCCCCATCGGAACCACCTGACAGTGACAAGTACCAGGCCCACCCCCTCACCTCCCAATTACCACGTGTGTCTCCAAATTTGGGGCATGGGGAACAGATGCATGCAAGTCAATCACCAGCTAGGCCAGCAGTGTACCCCTGCCATGCCACTATGGCCAAAATCAATCCCCAATGGGCCTGCCCCCTTCCAGCACTTGTCCCCAATCCACTACCAAATTCAACCAGACCAGGCCCGTGCATCAGTCCTACAGCCCCGTTCCACAACCATCACCATGCAGTCACTATTGTGTATGCCAAAACACGTGGGAGAATGTGTCCTAACAACATCCCCTCTGTCCCCTACAGACACACAAGCATCTCCAGAGGCGTCAGAGGATGAGGATGCAGTGGGGCCACCTGCAGGTGTGCCCTCCTGCGCTACCACTACCACCCTGCAAAGGGGACAACTTGCAACGCCTAGACGTAAGACGCAGCCCACCACACCCCGCCGCAGCAGGGGCACTAGGCCCCCAGCCCATCTGGAGTACACCAGTTGCCACTAATGATACCACTATGGCAGACAACACACAGCCAGAGGGGATACACCACCACAAACCATGTCTCTGGAGGTACAAGGGCAGAGCAGCAGCAGTGCTAGCCACCATGCATCAATGCCCCCGACCCCACACCTCAGTCTGCACCGTCAACCACCCAGCACACCTGAGAGCCCAACTCTTGTGAGAGAGCACAGCCAGAGCCCACCATGCCGTCGGCACACACATACCCCCCGAAATTGACACAGACACCCCCTTCTATGGCTCCCCTGTTGGCAGCCCTTCCAGGCAACGCATCTCCTCTCCATTACAGCCTACGGCCACTTTGGGCATGGTCATGCAGAGACTGAATGACATGGAAGCAAGGCAGAGGCAGATGGAGGCCATTGCCAATGCACACAGTGAACACATGCAGGCCATCCATGGGGCAACAAGGAGGATGGCGCGCAACAATGCACGGTCAAGGAGAGTTGTCACAGCATGCACCGCTTCACTGACAGGGTTTGGGCTAAGGGTGCTTGAATTGTGGGAGGGTGTCTCAGCCCTTGCAGAACAAATCCGGGAGAGCAATGCCCTCCAATGGCAGAAGATGCAGGGGGCAGCATCAATACCATCTACATCAACCACGCCAACAGAGGGATCACGGCAGAGCATCCGTAGGCGGTGGTTCCTGCGTCAGCTGCACACACGGTCACCGGATGCGGAGGGTCGGGAGAAGAGGGCAAGGCCATCGTGAATGGCATGACTCCTGTTGCCCTGAGTGGCCTTGCTAAGGACACGCTGGTGGGCGGGGGGGAGGGGGAGGAGTGTATGCTTGGGTGTTGGTGGTGGACAGGGGGAGGGGGGATAGTGTGCTGGGGTGTTGGTGGTGGGCAGGGCGAGGTGGGATGGTGTGCTTGGGTGTTAGTGATGGGTGGGGGAAGGGGGGATAGTGTGCTGGGGTGTTGGTGGTGGGCGCAGAGAGGGGGGTAGTTTAAGCAAAATGATGCAAAAAATGTAATTGAATGACAAAAATGCATGGACGTTCGTCATTGTGCTCATGTGCAGTTTATTCACAGTGCTGGTAATGGACTGGGGCAGGTGATTGTTCTAGAAACAATTGTCTATTACTACCTGCCGGGCCTGTCTTCTTTCTCTCACGTCATCCCTGGGATTGGCTAGTCTGTGTCCTGCCTCAGGCAGGCCATCTTCTTCTTCTTCAGGGTGTGGCATGTTTGCGTCTGGGGGTAGTGGCACATTCCTCCTCAGGCAAAATGAAGCATTGCATACAGTAACGCTTATCTGGACTCCTCGGAAGCGTAATGCCTTCTGAGCCTGTGAACCTGTACTTGGGCACTTTTTCTGTAAAAACGATAACAACAACAATAGAATGGCTATTGCATCTAATTACTGAGAAGGTGCTGCCTTAATATATATACTTTGGTATTCTCCCCTCTTTCCTGTGTTTATTATGTGTGGAGCTCTCCATCCTGGTTTCTACAGGGGCGTGTTGAAAATGCAATACAATGGAGTCTTGGGACGCTGAGGACTCAATAGTTGTTTGCCTTGATTTTGCCTATACTTTTCCAGGAAATGTCTTTGGGTAAAGTATCTTGGGAGAAAAACGCGGTGTTCTTTATATCATGTAATTATTCCTACGTTGAAGAGATCTCTCTTTCTAATGATTAACTTTTCTTTTGCAGGTTCTCAGAATTCGGAAAGGCTTATGCTGCGGATGACTACAAGGTTACTTAGGCTGAGGAAACGCTAAACAAGGTAAGTTCAACTATACAGAAAAACTGCAGTCTTCAGGAAAAGCGCGGAAACAACTGTGCTGAGAGAAACTTCCAGTACTTCAGGTACGTAAGCTTATTCAACTTCCTTTTGTATTTTTCTATTCAGTTTGTTAGTTAATTAAATATCTCTGTTTTATCTGCAGATTTTCGGAAAGCTGAGGAAAATCCTTTCAGAATGGGGCGGAGGCGGCGGAAGAAATCTCTGACTGAGATGCTGTGGCTTCGGACGATAACTGCTGTCGGATGATGCTGCTGCTGTGAGAAAAACGTCTGACTGAGATGCTGCGGCTTCGGACAAAAACTGCTGTCGAATTATGCTGCGGCTGTGAGAATAACTTCAGACTGAGATACCTCCGGGTTCAGATGAAAACTGCTTCGGATGATGCTGCGGCAGTGAGAGAAACTTCTGACAGGAGCTGCTGCGGTAGTAACGACCACTGCTGACTGAGATACTGCTTCGAAGAAAACTACAGTTCGGGTAGTTTTTCTATGAGCTATGAAATTCTGTTGTCTTTTTTCTGTAAAGCTGATGTCTTATATTTCTCTCCTTTGACAGGTTCTGTGAGGAGAAAGCATTTTTATACATCAACAGAATGTTTAAGGAGTAATACTTCATAAAAGGAAATGTCAATAGACAAAATAATACAAAAACATTTTTTATATATCACAAATAATGTGGTTCAATTCTTTCGACATGAAATTTACAACATAAAGAAGCACAAATGGTATCAAAAGATCACATCAAGTTTGGAGAGAATTTTTTTTTGGGGAAAAGCGAAAAAAAAAAAATTCTGAAGAAAGAGATGTATACATATGGAGTCCAATTCACTTGGCGACGTGTTTCGAGGATACTTTCCTCTTCTTCATATGGCCCAAATTGGATTCTTAACACAAAGAGAAAACATTCATTCATTCAGTTGCTTGTAAAAAACTAAAACTATTATTCAATTTCAGTGAATTATACAGTTACATAGTGTACATATGTAATATTCCATGACTTTAGATAATACTGAATCTCCTCAATAACCGAAATTCAAAATTACATAACTTATTCTTATATAGTGATTAGGTTAGTATAATGTTGTTCATGAAAACATGAACATTGGCTCGGCATTCTGTGGGACTGGCAACAGAGTCATTCAATTGCTGTTTTCAGAGTCACCGGTTTTAAGTAACCGTGGGTTGTGATAGAAGCATGAATATTGAATAGAGTAAGGAATGGTAAAAAATTAAAATAAAGAGATAATATATAATTAACTGTATATTACTGGTTCCAATCTCAAACAAACAAAGTGTTAAGAGGGGATGACTATTGTCGATATTCAGAAAGCGCTATGTCTGAAAATGAAAAACTAATGAGCAAATATATTAACCTGAAACTAAACGAATAGACGTACCAAAAAATGAAACGTGATGAAATAAAGATGAGCGGTGAAATGGTCACGGTATAACTCAATATGATGCCAGCGGATGGTGGCAGCATTCAGAAGTCCAACCTATGTATATGGGTTTAGGAAATGGATCAAGAGGTCAGTGAAAGAAACTGGCACAGGCAGTTCTGGCAAATAAATAAGTAGTTGCTATAACAAGTACCTCAATGGTGCGTCTAGCTCAGTAGACAGGTGGAGGAATATCAATTCAGCAGTATTGCTGTAGAGACGGCAAGTCCAGGTCACAGTGAGCCCTGCAACAAGCGTGCAAGGGCGCCTGCAGAGTAAGGGAATTTGGTTTAGGAAGTGAAATATCCTAGAGACAACTACGTGTCTAACATAAGTGAAAATGTGGAGACACTTACCTAGAGTGCAGGAAAGAACGATCTGCGGGATCTATTTTCGGAGCTGAATCGGATTCACGGTTCCGCGTCCTTCCATAGCACCCATGGAAACGCCATGCGCCATGGAGGATCATGGGTAGTGTCAGAAAAGAGAGGACTGGGATAACTGTAAAGTCAGTAGAGAAAGGACTAAAATTACTAGATAAAAGTACGGCCATTTTAAAGTGGTCAAAGAAGAATGGAGCTATACTCACTGAAGAGTGGCAAAGATAAATTACTGTATAGACCAAATGGTCATAAAAGGAAGTCAAAAAATGAAAGATGAAATGGTCATCCAAAATGTTTAAAAAAAGTAAAAAATGATGAAAATATGCCCCCTCCCGTAAGTAGAGACGATGGGGGAAATAGGAAAATGATAGATCTAATAGTGTTGTCAAGCCGTCAGAACGGTGAGTAGTCAAGCCAATCATGAATCAAAATTGTGGCTGATTCAAAGTTCAATTTAGATAAGTTAGAGCACAATTCATAATACTATATACCTAATTTCCGCAACATATTTAACCTTTGTTAGACATAGTCCAGCAGTGAAAACAGCAATTGAATAACTCTGTTGCCAGTCCCACAGAATGATGAGTACCGAGCCAATGTTCATGTTTTCATGAACAACATTATACTAACCTAATCACTATATAAGAATAAGTTATGTAATTTAGAATTTCGATTAACAAGGAGATTCAGTATTGTCAAAAGTCATGGAATATTACATATGTACACTATGTAACTGTATAATTCACTGAAATTGAATAATAGTTTTTGTTTTTTACAAGCAACTGAATGACTGTTTTCTCTTTGTGTTAAGAATCCAATTTGGGCCATATGAAGAAGAGGAAAGTATCCTCGAAACGCGTCGCCAAGTGAATTGGACTCCATATGTATACATCTCTTTCTTCAGAAAAAATTATTTTTCGCTTTCCCCCCAAAACATTTTCTCTCCAAACTTGATGTGATCTTTTGATACCATTTGTGCTTCTTTATGTTGTAAATTTCATGTCGAAAGAATTGAACCACATTATTTGTGATATATAAAAAATGTTTTTGTATGATTTTGTCTATTGACATTTCCTTTTATGAAGTATTACTCCTTAAACATTCTGTTGATGTATAAAAATAACAGTATTGGACTTGATCCAAACACCCAAAAGTGTGCAGGGGACGGGAGGATTCCTAGGTTGAATCCTTTTCTTTTTTCGTTTTATGTGTCAGGGTTTTGTGCCATGACTCCAGTTCCTCCCCAGCACCTAAAATTATCTGAATACAACTTCAAACTACCTAACAATCTTTATTGAACCAGAGGTGTGCACCTATACTCAACCTTTCGCAAATGCCATGTATGCCAGACTAACACCCACTTTTGACCCACTGACTGAAGTAATGTTCCTGGCTTAATTGGGATGCCTGAATGTACACTATGCTCATTGGCTGGAATCATGACACATACATCAGCACAATTTTGCCTACCTTGTCCGGGGTGCAGATCAGGGCTCCCCCAGTACGATCTAGACACCAGAATCATGCCTTGAGGAGTATGAAGGTGCGCTCAATGCAGACAAGTGTCCAACTGTGGGCAAGGTTGTAAGCCACCTCTTGTGGTGTACGTGGGTCACGCACAGGGGTCAACAGCCACACCAACTGCAGATATCCAGTCACCTGCATGGGGTTTTGCACATACATTGTTAACTAGGTCATGCTTGCGGGTGATGTCACACAGTATCGGGGCAATGGTCATTGTGTGCATGCATGTATTCATGCCACCCCTGTGTATGTGCACACTTTGTGAATGGTGTCATGCATTCCTTTGCATGCACATACACCCTGTGCTGTTGTAGATGTTGTTCAGTGGTGTGTCCCTGGTGGCTGCTTTGTGGCTGTGTGCTTTTCCAGTGCATGGGGCATGCTGGGTTGGCTGGTGTCCTACCCTAGTCTACTAGGGGCAGTGAATCGACTTTCCAAGGTGGATGCATGTGGGCACATGGCTGTGACACTGGCTGGACTGCTATTGGGTGCTGTATTGTGGTTGTTTGCTGTGCCTCATTACAGATGCATTGTGGTACATGTGGTCATGTGTGTCATTGCAAGTGCTGCAGTATGTGTACCTGCGCGTGTGTGTCAAGGTGTGTTCAACGTGTGCATGCTCCCTTGGCTATCCCCTGTCATGGGTGTGTGTGATTGCTGGAAGGGTGCTGCTAGTGCATTCACTTGTCATTCCATGCTTTGTGTCACTGTTAACAACGCCCCCTCTCAGATGTCAGTCAGATATTTCACTGTGCATATGTGGCAGCAATTGTACTCACCCACTATCCACATCTGTTGTCCTCTGTGCCTCTCCATGTATCCTAGCAGAGTCCTGTTGCGTAGGATCATAGAGCCATGGGTGTAATCTGGGTAGCGGGCAGAGCAGTGGGTTATGATGAGGCCAGGGTTGCAGGTCACCTGCACGTTCAGGGAGTGGTAGTGCTTCCTGTTCCTGTATACAGCTGCATGGGGTGCCACCAATGCCAATTGGGTGCAGTCAATTGCTGGAATGACGTTTGGCAGTTGAGCGGTGACATAAAACCTTGCCTTCATGCCATTGAGCTGTGCCGGGGTGGTGGGTAGGGCAATGTGGTTGTGGACATGCGGCAGGAGGGCATCTCGCACCTGGGGCAGGACTGCACAGAATGTTGACTATGCCACGCCGTGCATCATGGCCACAGAGTGCTGAAAGGAGACTGTCCTGAGGAACTGCAGGACTGCCACGAGCTTCACCAGTGGGGGCATAGCTGTGCATATGTTTATCCTGCTCCCAATGTCTGAGAATGGTGGTCAGCAGGTCAGTGATGGTCTCCCTGTTCAGGCGGAACAGGTTGACCAACTGGGTGTCAGTGAGGGCCCAGGGTGATGGCCTAACACTAGGGATGGGTGCTCGCCTTGCAGGGACCATTCTCCTCCTCCTCCTCTTCCTCCGCCTCTTCCTCCTGTCCACCCCCTGTGCTCCCTGTGCCCTGGCCTGCTTGTCCAGCATCTCGAGATCCAGGAGCAGCCTGAGCAGCTGCCTGTTCCAGCTTGCAGCAAATAATGGCAGCATGGGGGCAGGGGTGTGGCGTATGTACCCCTCTGGAGTGCATTGGTTGCACCTGTGGCTTCATTTCTGGCACCTGTGTTCATTTACCTCCATCTGGAGGTAAATCTCAACTGTATTAGCGCCGGTTTTCAGCGCTAATACAGCCATACATGGAGTTGTGATAGGGCTGTAATTGCATTTAGTGTTGTCAGCACTATTACACCCAGTGCTATTAAAGCCGGCTGTAATAGTGCCGGCTGTAATTGAACCTGCAGGTTTTTCAATCAGTGGTATTTGCGCCAACTCGTGCTCCGGTGGAGCGGAATTGGCAGGGCGCTAATACAATTACCGCCGTCTTTAAGTGCTACTGCCCAACTCGTGAAAGAGGCCAAAACTAGTACATTAACAAAAAACTGATTACTGCTACTGCAGAGTGCTGCTAGAGGGGCAACCTTTGTTTTGTTAAATTGTGCCTTTCGCATTTCAGAACTAAAAGAAGACTGTTTCCATTGTTTGGAGGAGCAACAAGTTGGAGAGTATGGGGTGGGTGTCAGGATGTATTTGTATCTATTTAAGTTGGATAGCACATTCGCCAAAGCGCTGAATAGAAAATCAATACAAATGTACAATCAAAGTAGATAATACAATCCAGATAAATGAAAGAGGCAGAGGAAAAGTAAATCAATTATTAGAGAGAGCAGATAGAAAATGTGTTTTCAGGTTAATTTGAAAGATACGCAGGGAAGAGGATGAATGTATAAATTGACAGAGAGAGTTCCAATGCTTAGGGGCAAGCAAGGTGAAGGAGTGAAAGCGAGATGAAGCACAGGGTGGTTTCGGAACAGAGAGAAGGAACTTGTTCTGAGAGAGCAGGACATGGGTGTGAGAGTAGAGTGAGATTGAGGAAGAGAGATAGAGAGGCACAAGACCATGGATACACTTGAAAACCGTAGACAGGAAATGGCAGAGGAGGCGAGACTCAAAAGGAAGAAGGGATATAGAAAGCAAGGAGGATGTAATGGGGGAATGAGGAGGGAGAAAAGAAGACGAATGGAGAAATTATAGACAGAGAAGAGGGACTAGGTGAGAGGCAGGAAGACCAAGAAGAAGAGCTGAACAATAGTCAATACGAGAGAAGACTAAGCAGACAAAAATAAGCTTAGTGGAGTGGAAGGAGAGATAAGGATGGGCGCAACGAATATTAAAAAGAGCATAGCGGCAATATCAAGCAGTAGATGAGATGTGAAGGGAAAAGTAGAGAGAAGGGTCAAAGATTACATCTAGGAGATTCCAAGATGGCGGCCGGTAGGGACAACGTGCGTATTGGAGCTCCGTCCCCACCGGGCCGCAACATATGCTTGATAAAGAAGCAAACACTTGTGTCTCTGTGCGTTTGAGGTCCTCGAGAGCCTTGCAGTGGTTGGGAGCTTTGCCCATTCAGAAGCAGTGACTAGGTGGTTCCGCGGACGAGGGACTGTGCCACACGCAGCTCGGACGGGAGGTGAAGGGCGGTCAGCCAAGACCGTGATGAAGGCAGCAGGGCCACGGGGCAGTTGAAGACGGGGATCAGGAGGGCAGGGGATACCGCTCCCCACTGCGGTGCCCCCCACCAATCAAGAGGTACGGTCAAAAACGGGGACGGACTCCGATGAGGAGGTGTTGGGAGGCACTGACTGCCTCTGAAACATCCGCAGGCACATGTGTGCATCACACAGAGGGAAGTGGCGCTTCGTAGGCAACGGAGACAGGGCTTAAGGCTGCACAAAAGGCATTTGCCGGGGCGCTCAAGTACCGGAACACTGGACAGTCCCCCACACCCATCAGTGAAAGCTCAGTCATCAGGTGGAGACGGCATCAGAGTGGAGGCCCTGGAAAAAGGCACGTCCATGCAAGCAGTGTAGGGGCTCAATTCCTTCCCACAATGCATATTGAAAGGGGAAGGGATGCATTGGAAGGCAACGAGGAAGCACAGAAGACCGGGGGCACTTGCCTGCTCCCCCAGCAGGGATACAGCAGAGCTCTAGAAGCATGGGTGCACATAAGCCCCCCCCCCACCCTACTGAGGAGAGGCAAAATAAGGGTGCGCATATACCTAACACACATCAACCTTATGCAATCCATGCACTCCTGTTAACCTGGCATTTGGGGAGCCGATGGGACCAATGTATGAGGCTGCAATCTGAGGAATTAGGCCAAGAACAACACTGGTTTTCGTAAACAGCCCCATGCCCAAAAACAAAGGGAAAACTGCGGCAGCAGGGCAAAAACACACCCAGAAACGTTTAAACAACAGCATTGCAAAGCTGTGGGGCCCTGAGGCTTTGCCATGAAATAGCAGTGGTGCGGAAGGCCACGACATGCCAAAACATCGCGACACAGTGGATTCCGACATGACGGTATGCAGAGGATTTCCAGCAATGATTTAAAGACTTTCAAGACCAATTTATGGCAAACCTTCAGGTTCCAATTCACACAGCTAAAAACAGGACTAACACAGTCAAAACAGGATCTGAATGTAGACGTGGCGAAGTTGGAGGAGACAACGGCCACTGCTGAAAAATCCTTCCAGAAAGTAGCGGAAGACACGAAAAAGAACAATGAGCTCCTGGAGCACCTATCCTGTCCTTCCAACAACCTAGAACTACAATGTGAGGATTATAACAAATGTTTGCAGACCTTCTATGTGGAGACGAGGAGTTTGCGGTCCACCTGGACAGGATACACAGACTGCGGTCGCGAAGAAAAGAACTAGGATCTAGACCAAGAGATGTTCTGGTGCAGTGACCTCCTACGCTCATAAACAGCACATATTGAAAGCAGCCCGCATTTCCAATTCAATGAGGATCAATGGAATGGAGGTGCAGTTATATCAGGACTTTGCTCAGAGCACGCTGCAAAATGGAAGAGCAATGGGTCAAGTGGTAAGATTTCTTGCCCAGAAAAATGTTAAATACAAATTGACATTAGCTTTTCGGCTGTTGCTCACCTGGGAAGATCGCCAACACAGGATCACGACATGTGAGGAAGGAGAAGACATTTTACAGCTTCGAGAAGAGGCAACTGACAGTCGTGACCATGTCAGGAACTCTACTCGAGCAGGCAGGAGGCCCTGGGAATGGAGTACAGTTCTGAAGAAGGGAAGGGAGAAGGGTCTCGAATGAATCGTGCCAACTGAGGTACCCAATATGTCAAAGATAAAGACTGGAAAGTTAGAGGGGACAGTAGCAGGAGCTGAGGCAACCCCATTGGTGATACAACCTCTTCACTGGTGTTTTAATAGGGGAGCTTTTTCAGCTATGGCTGCAGCTCGGCGGGAGCCACCATATAGTGGGGACCGCTAGGAATCTAGGGGTGGGGGTTTTAGGATACCCCGCAGGAGTTTCTTTGGGAGTGTTGGAGGGTTAAAAGCTGTGTATCTTGCGTCCAGGCACCCATAGGCTCTTTGACTCTACCCAAGGACTTAGGAGGAGGGTAGTTAAGTTGTTGGTTGAGGTGCGAATGGATTTGTTGGGTGTTGGGAACATTAGGGGGAAAAAGGGGTGAGGGATACGCCAGAGGGGGGAAAGAAGGAACCAGGGAAGTCTGCGGGAAGAGTGAGTGAGGGGGGACGTATTGTAACAATGGCCATTAACGTGCTCACGTATAATGTGAAGGGCAAGAATACCCCAGTGAAAAAGAAAAAACTAGAGCAGGGGGGGGGGCTGTCTCAATATGAACAGGCGCCATCGAAGGTGCTGAAGCAACGGATAGCTATGTTGGCACTGCACGATATCTGGAGGGAGGTCGGGGGACTGACACAGGGGTACACCTATTATTCTCATGTCCACTCCTCCTTATCCAGGATAGACTATGTGTGGGTATCCATGAGATTACTAGGGAAGGTTAAGGAGGTGGAGCTGGGTACAATCTCATTGTCGGATCATGCCCCACTAAAGATAAAGGTAGAGACGCAGGTAGGGAAAGGAGGTCTGAGGTAATGGGGGTTCCAAGGAGATTTTTTGCATGACCAAATTCTTACTGAGGCAATAAGTTAGAAAATAGTTACATATTTTGCAGGGAATGTAATGCCGGACATGGCCCCAGAGTTGGTTTGAGATGCATTGAAGGCTGTGTTGAGGGGGGAACTGATAGTCATGAGGGTCACAAGGGAAAAGCAAAGAAGGTTATTAGAAATGGAATTAGAGACTAAACTCGGGGAAATAATGGGGAAACTGGCTAAGGGCCCGACTAGAGCTTTGCAGAGAGCGCTAAAACATACCCAAGCCCAGCTGGAACGGCTCTGCACTAAACGTGCAGAGTAGGCCCTGCTATACATAGAACAACGCTATTATATAGGAGCAAATAAAGCTGACTGAAAGTTAGCAAGGCAATTGAAAAGTAAAAAAAAAGCTCATACAGTCTTAATAATGGCAGCAAAGGATGGGGATATGGTGACGGGTAATGACTGGAGTCTGGCGATCTTTGACTCTACTTACTACTCCAAGCTGTACTCTACAGGCAACCCAGATGGGGACTTGCAGGGAATATTCCTGGGCAAAATCCTGTTGCCTAAAATCTCCTGCTCAGAAGGAATTGGAGAGGGAAATTCAGGAAAGCGAAGTAGCAGAGCCAATTAAGTCACTACCTCTAAATAGAGTCTTTGGCCCGGATGGCTACCATGCAAGTTTTTATAAATAATTTCAGGTGAATTTCATCCTGTGGCTCACTAGACTGTATAATACGTTCTGGACCTAAAGGGTGGATTACGATGACAATTTATGAAGCAAAGGTAGTGGTGTTTCCAAAATCCGACAAGGACTTGACGCTTCCTGGATCATACAGACCCATAACGTTAATAAATCTCGATGCAAAACTCTATACAAAAATACAGGTGACTAGGTTTACAGTGCTCTTTCGTAAGTTAATTGAGCCGGATCAGTCCGGATTTATACCAGGGAGACAGAAACATGACCATATATGCAGATTATGCCACTTAGTAGAGAAAATCACCATAACACAGCAGCCGGCCGTGTTGGTTGCGTTGGATGCGGAAAAAGCATTCGACCACGCTGAATGGACATTTCTCTTCTGTATATTGGAACATATGGCATTTGTGTCGGGATTTCTTCAGATGGTCCGGGCAAATTATTACACCCCCTCTATACGACTCGCAGTTAATGGCAACCTATCAAAACGCATTGGCGTTAGGCGAGGTAAGAAACAGGGATGCCCGCTATCCCTGTTACTATACGCCATTTATTTAGAACCCTCCTTAATTAAAATTCGGACTTCTGACCAGGACAGGGGGATCAGCATGGGCAGGGAGGATTACAAAATGTTGGTGTTTGCTGACGACATGTTGCTGGCAGTGACAGACCCAGACTATCACTGCCCGCACTTATAGGGGAATTGGAGGCGTTTGGGAAGGTCGCAGGACTAAAAATTAACATGCAGAAATTGAAAATGTTAAAACTATCAGGCCATCCTGATCAACTAGAATGGACAAAAACCCACACCCAACTTAAAATAGGGAAGACAGGGATTTCTTATTTAGGGGTCATCATTACTAAGACCTTGGGACAATTATATGGGACAAACTACCCGCAGTTATTGCAGAAAACCAAAGCAGAACTGCCTGCAGAGATGGGGTCCCTTAACCGTCTCATGGCTAGGGAGGTTAAATGCAGTGAAGATGGTTATTCTCCCACAGGTTTTATACTATTTCCAGGCGCTTCCCATTCACATACGCAAAATTTTCTTTAGTTCCCTCAACAAAATGATAAGGGCATATATATAGCAAAACAAACCTCCCAGTGTGGCTATGCGTACCCTAACAGCACCAAAAACCAGGGGCGGCTGGGGCGCCCTCACTTTTCCAAATACTACGTAGCGGCACAATTGCAGGTGGTGAGGGAATGGTTTACAGGTGATACCCTTAAAGTATGGTCACAATAAGACAGGGCACTAGCGGACTTCTGGGACTCACTACTGGCACGGGGAAACTTGTCCACTACCCCATCCCCATTTACACTGTTATTTTTCAACCCACAATTTGCGCCGGGGATGGAGTATGGATTGTTTAGAGCATGACGGGATGTATAAAACTTTGCGATATGTATCAAGGGAACGACATCCTTTCATTTGAGGCCTGTAAACAACAGACAAAGATCACCGAAGGGGATAGGTTGCGTTACTGCCAGCTAAGACATTGGCTGTCCGACCCACACATCAGGGCAGCAGCCACTCAGCCCTTAACCCCATTTGAGAAATATATTACAACTCAAACTGGATCAAAGATATTTGTCTCCTCTCTTTACAAATTCCTCACAGAACACTCGCCCCCAAACCAATGGCGGTACATGAAGAGGTGGGAGACATCATTGGGGAGCACACCTACACAGGAAGGATGTGAACTTTTGTGGGGCAATATCCCAAAGCTAACACATCTATCCAACTGAGGGAAATGTGGTACAAGATAATGGTACAATGGCACTACATGCCAGTGTGACTTCATGCAATGTACCCCAATGTATTCTCAGAAAGTTGGAGAGGATGCGCAGGGACAGGGAATTTGTCTGATATTTGGTGGGAAGGCCCAGGAATTCAACCATTCTGGCAAGAAAGGCAGATGAAAGATATATTCCGTGGATGTGAGAATGTGGAGGATCGAGTTTGGCTTTGTGGTCTGTGGGATCCGGATAAGAGGCTCTATTCTAAAAATCACCTGAGGGATATATGATTTTACTCATAGCAGCATGGCTGACAGTGGTGCAAAAATGGAAACAGAAGCAGGCATCAACGGAATTTGACTGTATGCAGAAGGTGTTGAACTTTGGAGCAGTGGAGTGGGTAACATACATGGTTCAAGGTATTAGCCTGGAATTTCAGCAGAACTGGGGTCATGAACTGGCATATCTCCAAAGTGATTATCAGGTACAATGGTGCCCTTACAAGTTGAGAATCCTGGATATTATGTGATAGCGATGGTGTGCTCACATGACCTGATACAATACAATATCTGGTTCTCTGGCATGGGGGTATGGAGGAAGGGAGAGATGGGGGCTGGAGGATGATAATGTTTTATGTGCTTTGGAAAATTCAATAAAAATATATATATTTTTTAAAGATTACATCTAGGTTTCGAGGGAGAGAAAGGAAGAAAGGAAGGGTGGAAAGAGAGGGAAGGAGGAGGAATAGGTGGCCGATCGTGGTACAGGGAAAGCAATAGTGAAAGATGAAATGCGGTCAGAGGATGCTGTGCCATGCATGTTAACCACGATCACTGTAGTAAGCACATTAACCCTTTGAGCTGGCTTAGTGGGATGAGAAATTCTGACCTGCAAAGTCAAAGCATATCTCTGAAGCAGGCACATTAGCCTTCTGAGCTATCTTGCATAGATTAAAAACTTCATTGACCTGTATTGATTTTTTTAGTTGAATACATTTATTTCAGTAGATTGTTGGACTAATGATTACATAGGTAATGTTTAAAACATCTTTTTTAATATTTCTTTCGCACGTTCATGTCAGGTATCACATCGAAAACTCTCCTGTGTCTATTAGGCTTCCTCCTAGTTACATATCCCACATTTCTTTGAAAGGTTCATTAGCTATTTATGCTTTTTGGGTTACACCGCAAATACTGTTTTATCCCCCTTTTTTATATTCCACTTAAAGCACTGGATTGATGGCATGCATCAGGCCCCCACAACTTTCCTACGGGTTAAAGATGCAGGTGGATTCTAGCCAAGGCTACCTCAGATGAAAACGGGTTTCATTACAGCCCAGGCTTTATCCCACTTACAAGCATTCACAATAAAATAATAAAGTGATCAGACCTTCGTATCTGCACAAAGCCGCTGTATGTGACCTTGCACTTGGTGATCAGATGTGTTGCTCCTGGGCATGGGACCAAAAGAACCTGGACAGGAAAAGGGCAGAAACACATTTGGGGTAGAGCATGTTATGGTAGGAGGTACATGAGGCAGTGCATGAAGAGGCCAGGGACATATTTTGGGTTGGGAATGGGATGCTTGGTCGTGCATTGGAGGACGGCAAAATTATGCTTCGCCTAGGATGGCAAAAGACCTATCACTGTCCCTGTTCCTTGCATAACAACAGGTTCAGTAGCTGCAGATCCAGAATGGGGCACAAACCTCCATCCTTCTTCGGCATTAGAAAATAGGTGGATTAACAACCCGTTCCTCGTTTAGAGCTTGCAACCAGTTCGATCACGTTTTTTGCCAGAAGCTGATGATGGACCTCCTCTAAAAAGGGTGGCTAGAGGACCGTGGTCTGGTGGGCACTGGAGAAACAGGAGAAAATAACCCTGATGGATGACCTGTAAGGCCCAAGAGTTGGACGTGGTCTCCAACCATTCCATGCTGAACAAGGAAAGCCTCCCTCCCACCAGTGATGAGTAATAAGCCAGTCACTGAGGTTTGGTGCCCTGGGGGAGCGGAGGGAACAACAGTCGCTGCAACACCACCTTGCTGGTTACCCCTTCTTTTGCCTCTCGGGATGCGCCTGCCCTGGCCTCCCGGGGCAGCTTATCCAAGGTCCCTGTGGGCAAAGGCAGGAATGGGGTGAAAATCCCTGCCTCAAGAAGAGGACTGAGTGGAAGGCTTCTGTATTGCAAGCCCTAATGACTTAGCAGTTGCCTTAGACGATTGGACCTTCTGGACGGCGTTGTCAGCCTCAGCTCAAAAAAGGTTCTGTCAGTTGAAAGGCATGTCTAACAGTCTCATCTGAATGTCTGCTGCAAACCCTGATGCCTGTAATCAAAAATGGCGCCTGACCACCGTGCTAGTGGCTATTGACCTGCCCATGCAGTCTGCTGTGTCCAGTCGTCCACATTGGAGCATCTGTTTGTTTGTTTGTTTGTTTATTTATTTATATGGCGCACTGGACCAGAAGGTATGAGGGCGCAAGCATGACAAGTATATTCTCAACTTAGTTACAGTGCTGTACATTATTTACATTTTTATACAAAGGACGCAGTGGGGAGATGCAGTTACGAGGAGACAGTGCAGTACAATTACGAAAGAGTTACAAATTGAAAAGAACATTTGCAATAGTTACAACGGTGTCCGTTATTGGTCTTTGCTCTTTAGCCACTGTATGTAGTTACACCTAAATTGGTGGTAGGTTTGTGGTGCTCTAACGGAGGGTGGTAGTGTGTTCCAGTGTTGGGCTGCTTTCACCTGGAAGCTATTACCGCCCATTTTCGTTAGCTTGAATCTGGGAACAGAGAGCAGGTTAGCATTGCTATTTTTGGTGTGTCTGTTGGGAGTGTATCTGGTTATTCTGTAGGCTAGATAACGGGGAGCTGCATTGTTAAGGCATTTGTGGGTGAGGGAGGCTACCTTAAGCAGGATTTTGTCCGAGGTGGTGAGCCAGTTATGAGTTCTCCTAATATTGGAGATGTGTTCTCTTTTAGGGAAGCTAAGCGCTGCTCTGAGAGCATTGTTCTGTAGGATTTGGATTGTATTGGTAACTTGTTTGTTAGCACCTACATAGAGGGAGTTACAATAGTCCAGTTTTGAAAGTATGAGGGCTCTGGCTAGAGTAATGCAGCTTTGGGTGGAGAGGAAGGGTTTGGCTGAGCGTATAAGCTTGCATGTGTAGGCTGTGGTGGAGGCCATGGAGCTGACCTGTTTATGGAAGGAGAGGGTGGAATCGAGGTAGATGCTGAGGGTTTTCACTTCCTTAGCTACCTTTATAGAGTTGCCGTCTATGGTGAAGCTGGAGTAGTTGAGGTCCAGTTTGTTTAGGTTCGTGGCTGATCCCAGGATGATGAGTTCGGTCTTGTCATCATTCAGGCATAGGCTATGGGAGGCCATCCATGCCTGAATGATGAGGTACACCTTGTTTACCTTGTTCATCTGTCATGCCACCTCGTTTCCCTCCGAGACCACGGACAGAAACCCAACCCTCAACTCTCCCTCTGGGGCATACTCTGCCACACTGGGTACTGATGACTAGAGGCCGAAGGAGAATTTTGCCATGGTACAAGAGACTTCCACGGCCGCAGTGCTAGGCTGCCTGGCACAAAAATCTTCTTGCCCCACATGTCAAACCCTGCTTCCTCACGAGGTCCCTATCCACTGCTGAAACAGATGCAGGTTTTTCCCACACTTCCAATACCAGAGCCTCCAACGACACATTAAAGGGAAAGACTGTTTCCTTCTTTGGGGCATTGTCCAGAATGTCAGAGTTCGTATTGAACTCTTGACCTGGATGGAGCAGAGAGCCCCAGAGTATCGGCCACCTTAGCCATCAGGCACTGGGAGGTGGCGTGAGGCTTAACTGGGGTGGGAGCTGGTAAGATGTCCAACTCAGGGGACGTGGTTAGGCAACTGGCTCCTTGCAGGTCCTTTGCCTCCAACACATCCTTACCTACCCCACAAAATTCTTCTGGGAAGTCTCTAGCCTTCCTACCTGGTTGCCCTTTTCGTCGTAGATAACATACATCTTCGACATAAAGACGTCCCTGGGGAGTGGGACGCAGTCCCGTAGAGTCCACGATGCAGAGAGATTTTGCTCTCCTTCTGGACCAACCCCGAGGCCTGAGGTATGCGGCAGTGGTCTTCTGAGGGTACCCTGCCAGTCACAGAAGACACAGTGGTACCCACCAGCACCGCAGCCAAAGCTGACAGCACCAGGGCTGGAGCCACCAGTACCTTGGTGAGGATGTTAAGCATCTTCAAGCAGAAGCTCTACTATTCCTTTGGCATGGAGGACTGGGTTGGAAAAGCCACCTGTGCCAGCCACTCAGGGGAACCCTTAGAGTGGCAGCTTTTTTTCTTTGAGGAGGAAGAATAGTGGCAAAGAGAGGACTCACTCAGGGAGAGGACCTCTTCTGATGCTTCTTTTTCTTCTTTTCCTTCTCACTGCATGGAGATGCCTGATGTTCGGAGCGTCGATCCGCTCCGTGCAACCTCGACCGAGACTACGGAACTTTGCCCTTTGCCTCAAGGACAAACATGAAGTTCTTCGCTGCCGTTCCCGGTGGGCCTTGAGGTGCAGGGACTGACAAGACCTGAAATCTTGGGTGTTGTGGCCCACACCCAAGCAGTACAAGTATATCCAGTGTGGAAGCGAGACCGACATCTGCCGGATGCAATCCGCACACGGCTTGAACCCGGAGGCCTTTGGCAGAGTCAGCATGGCATTTTCAAGAATAAGAAGCTTGACGAGCATGTGCCGATTAGCGAACAGAGCGCATGGAAAAAAGGAACTCAGGTCATGGGGCGCTGCTATATATATTGGCCCCCAACGTTATATACGGCACAGGGCGCGTAGAGGCGCGGAAAAGTTTAGATAGAACAGCTGTGCTGGGATAGGGATCTGTGGCAGGAAAGAATCCATTAGACACTGGGAGTATATGGTGTATGGCAGAGGGAGACACAAAAAATCTAGTAGTAGGGACAGCAGTTGTGCTGGTCCAAAATGGAGACACGAAGTAAAGCGACACCATGAAAAAGGAATCACCACAAAGTGTTAGACAATCCCGACCCACGTCTCGCCAGAAACAAACAGAAACTGGATATGGTGGTAGACGACCAGGGCTCTCAAGAAGTTACGTGTCTAAGAATGGGACCTGCAGTCAATAAAAAGCTTTTAAAGAGGTGACCTATCTTTTAAGTCTGCTTTCCAAACTCACCTGCGGATGCAGGCTGTTCTAATCAGTTGGAAACAGGGGAGAGCAGGACAAAGAAAAGGAGTTGCTATGTAAGCCTTTACTCCAAATAGTTACACGTTGCAGCCTTTGTATCATGGATCAGGTGGAAAACCTTTATTTCTTTATAAGAGCACATCTAGCATGAAATCCAATTACTTTATAACTACATACAAAGTAGTATTTCTGCTTTTACAATTCCACCCTGTTACCTTTCACCATGTCACATTCTTGCCCTCTGAGGGCAATACTGCCATGCATCAAAGGAAGGTCCTACCTTTTTGAGCTCTGTGATGAAATAGTCAATCATAGTTTTAACCTGTGGTGCCCTGGAGGAGAACAGGATCAGCTTCTCGTTGGTGAGGTTGAACTCCAGCATGTTCTGGGATAAGATAGTCACAAACATGATGTCTGTGTAGCTGGATAGGAAGGTGAAACAATGCATTATTAATACAAAGTGAAAAGCATAGTATGGCAACAGTACCTAAAAAGCTCGGGATATATGGGAAGTGTGTGTCAAAAAGCTTGCATTTCAAGTTCTTTAAAAAGCAATTTTTGTTTGAGTGTCGCTCAATGGTCTCTGAGCAACATCCAATGAGCAGCTGGAAATATCATAAGTGATAGGGCCAGACTGATCCCTAATCCTAAGGATTACGTCAACATATAGTTTGCACTAGGGTCACTCCATTTTGGACCATCTTCACCGCTGGTATAGCAAATAATGGAAAAAACATGTTCTGTTCTTAATTCAGAGGTGCAATTATATTGTGTTTTGTCAAAAACAATAATGAAGAATATTTCCCCCTTTTTGCAGCTTACTGTTCCTATTACGCTCACAGAATAATCATTGCATGAAAATATCACATTTTTATATAGAACTTTATACCATATTCCTTCCTTTTCTAAGCACTGTAATCCTAGGCTTCATTTTTAAGCAATTTTTACCAACTTTATTTTCTTCTCATAGACTCAAGTTACAAGCATATATGTGAGAAACAGTATGATATGATATGATATGATTGTTTATTTATATAGCGCCTATACACAATGTGTTTCAAAGCACTTCAAGGCAAGGGAGGGAACAAGGGAAAATACAACCACATTCTTACAGGCCATGGACAGTAAGGATGTGAAATTAACTATCGTACTCGGCCTGGCGACATTTCAGATAGTGCAAGAGCTAAGACATAGATAAGGAAGGGAGGGGGAGAGTGGGAAGGAAATGGAAACAGACAGGCAACTACCGTACTAGGCCTGACGACATTTCTGGTAGAGCCGGAGAAAAACGAAAGGTGAGGGAGAGGGATGCAGAAAGGGAGGGGAGGAACAAAACAAGCGACTATCATACTAGGCCTGACGACATTTCAGATAGTGCTGGAGGGGTGGTGGGGAGGAAAAAAACAGTAATGGGAGGATGGAGGAAACAGACGAGGTTGCTATTATATTAGGTCCAGGGACAATTCTGATAGAGTAAGTGCATAGAAGAAAGCAAGGGGAGGAGATAGGAAAAGGGAGAAGGTAAAGGAGGAGAGAAAAGAGAGTAAGCATTCAAAAAGAGTGGAGAAGCAAGAGTTGAGAGCGAATACAATTGCAGAAGTCAGTAGTAACACATAATGTTGCAAGCCAGGATACAAGATGAAGATGGGAACAGCATGATTCAAGGCCACCATGAGTACAAGATGCAAAGGAAGTCCAGCATGAGAGTTGAGAAAGAGTGACACACCGTGAATGAATGAAGTCCATAAAAGTCAAATCCAGCATTGGCCACAAGACAGTGATGGTGAAGGAAGGCACCAGGTGGGCGGGGCTTGCTAAGTGGTGAAAAAGAGCAGCAGGCAGGAGAGTACAAGGTGGGTGGGGCTTAGGCCAGGTGACCTAGATCCACTTGCACCTGCTCCCCATGTGCAAAGGAAAAGAAGCTGGAGGGCTCCTTAAGTAGGGAAACAGAGCGTCAATCAGGAAGGCACCAGGTGGGCGTGGCTTGCTAAGTGGTGAAAAAGAGCGGGAAGCAGGAAGGCACCAGGTGGGCGGGGCTTGCTAAGTGGTGAAAAAGAGCGGCAAGCAGGAAGGCACCAGGTGGGCGGGGCTTGCTAAGTGGTGAAAAAGAGCGACATTCAGGAAGGCACCAGGTGGGCGGGGCTTAGGCCAGGTGACCTAGATCCACTTGCACCTTCTCCCCATCTGCAAAGGAAAAGAAGCTGGAGGGCTCCTTAAGTACTGAAACAGAGCGGCAAGCAGGAAGGCACCAGGTGGGCGTGGCTTGCTAAGTGGTGAAAAAGAGCAGGAAGCAGGAAGGCACCAGGTGGGCGGGGCTTGCTGAGTGGTGAAAAAGAGCGGGAAGCAGGAAGGCACCAGGTGGGCGGGGCTTGCTAAGTGGTGAAAAAGAGCGGCAGGCAGGAGGGCACCAGGTGAGCGGGGCTTGCTAAGTGGTGAAAAAGAGTGGGAAGCAGGAAGGCACCATGTGGGCGGGGCTTGCTAAGTGGTGAAAAAGAGCGGCAAGCAGGAAGGCACCATGGGGGTGGGGCTTGCTAAGTGGTGAAAAAGAGTGGCAAGCAGGAAGGCACCAGGTGGGCGGGGCTTGCTAAGTGGAGAAAAATAGCAGCAGGCAGGAAGGTACCAGGTGGGCGGGACTTAGGCCAGGTGACCTAGATCCACTTGCACCTGCTCCCCATCTGCAAAGGAAAAGAAGCTGGAGGGGTCCTTAAGTAGGGAAACAGAGCGGCAAGCAGGAAGGCACCAGGTGGGCATGGCTTGCTAAGTGGTGAAAAAGAACGGGAAGCAGGAAGGCACCAGGTGGGCGGGGCTTGCTAAGTGGATACAAAAATCTTATCATTGTTCTTCTTTTCAGTTCTCTTTTCAAGTCGGCAAGAAGTCCATGAGTTTTAACATTTATAACCCCCCGCCCCTTTGTCTACAGTAGAGCAAGTAACATGTATCCCCTTTCATCCCTCCCTCCCCCCAAATGGGCTGGTTCCATTTTCTACACCATTAGCCAGTGCAGATGCAGTTCGGGCATTGTCTGCCTTTGTTAGCGATTGTTGTGGGCCCATTCGAGCTTCCGTCTTTCCAGGGAGTTTCAGTTTACAATCGTTCTCATCAAGTTTGGTCTGTGGAAGTAGGCTTCCCTATCTGCAACAAAGTCTATGAATGGGTCCCACACTTTCCTGAATTTCAAGTATTTGTTATCTTTTATGGCCCCTACCTTTTCCATTGCCAGTATGTGCCATACTTTAACCCACCAGCACGCGACCACTGGGCTTTCAGGGTTTTTCCATCCTTGGGCCAGAGTTATGTTTGCTGCGTTTAGTAGCTGCGTTATCAAGGTTGCATTATTGCCTGTCTCTGCGTAGACCCCTTCAACTGCAGTTCCCAACAGTATTACCTTTGGGTCGTGTGGGAGTTGTCGCCCTGTGATTTCTCTTATATGTCCCAATATTTCTTTCCAGTATATTTCAGCTTTAGGGCAGGTCCACCACATGTGGTATAGGTCCCCTCTGATGCCACATTGTCTCCAGCAGTTGGGGGGGTAGGCTGGGTTCATTTTGTTTAATCTGTGTGGGGTTAGGTACCATATTGTGTATAGTTTATATGAGGTCTCTTTAATTGTGGTGCATTTGGATGCCTTTTGAGCCCTCTTCCAGATTTGTCCCCATTCCTCCTCCGTGATAGGGGCTCCCAGATCTTTCTCCCAATTGTTTCTATATGAGATTTGATCCTCAATTCGTGCGTTGTCTAGCAGCTTATATATTCTTGTTATTGCTTTGTGGGTCTGGCCTTCCTGTAGGGTGAGTTCCAATCCTATGGGAGTACTGGTGGCTGCCTTTTTAACCCCTTCCTGGGAAATCCAGTGCCTGATTTGTATATACGTGTACCTCTCCTTTTCCCCTATACCGAATTTCTGTTTGCATTCCTCGAATTGTAGTGGGGTTCCTTTGAGGTAGAATTCTTTCAGGGGAATCGGGTGTGGTTGCCCCCAGTTTGCCCAAAATCTGTCCTGTTTACCCGGGGTGAAGTCCTGATTGTGTGCCATTGGTGTAAAGGGGCCCAGTCCAGGGGCTATGTGATGTTTTCTGAGTGCTGTGTCTCATGCTTTTAGTGAAGTGCGGGTGGATTCTAGTAGATGTCCCTCCACCCCTCTGACCCCTGCCCGTAGGGCATTCAAAGTCCCTAGTGCAATTCTGGCTTCTCCCTGTTCTATTCCCACCCATCCCTTGTGTAGATTTCATCCCATCCATTTCAACTTGGGGGATATCTGTACTGCCAGTGCGTATCTTTCCACGTCAGTGAGTCCCAGTCCCCCCAATAAGGGTGGCCTGGTTAAGATTCCTTTTTGGATTCTGGGTTTCTTCCCATTCCATACGAAGGTTACCAAATCCTTTTGTAGTTTTCTTCACATTTTGGGGGGATCCCTATCGGGAGGGAGCTAATTACATATAAGAGGCGGGGTAAAAGGGTCATCTTGAGTGCGGATATATGTCCGAACCATGAAAGTTCCTGGGTATCCCATCTCAAGAGGTCCTCTTTTAATTGTTTCCACAGCGGTACTATGTTCTCCCTGTATAGGTGTCTAAATTCCCGTGTCAGTTGGACGCCTAGGTAGTCTATGGCCTTGGGTTCCCAGATTAGTGTATGTTGTGCCGCCATTTTTTTGGGTATCTCCTCCTCTTCGGTTATGTTTAGGGCTTTTGATTTTGCGTAGTTAATCGTGAACCCCGATACCCTAGCAAATTCATGTAATCTTTCTAGGGTTTTGGGTAGTGATTTGGCGTTGTCTCTCAGGAATACTAGTAGGATATCATTCGCGTATAGTGCTATTCTGTGCTCTATCGCTCCTGCTAATACCCCTTTTATTTCTAGGTCCTGTCTTATGATTTGTGCCACTGGTTCCATTGCCATTGCAAATATAAGGGGGGATAGTGGGCAGCCCCGCCGCGTGAGTCTTCGAATTTGTATTGTTGTAGTGGGTCTGCCATTAATTATGAATGCTGTTGAGGGGAGTTTGTAATTCGGCAAGACCATCCTTATGAAGGTGGTGTTGCAGCCGTATTTCTTAAGGGTTAGCTTCAGGTACGCCCAGTCTAAGCTATTGAAAGCTCTGCGTGCTTCCAAGGCCGCTATGGAGAATTTCTGTTTTATTTTGTTCCCTATTTCTATAATGTCTACCGCCTGCCTGATGTTGTCCTGTGTGTGCCTCCTTACGATAAATCCCACTTGATCTTCGTGCATTATTTGGGGTAAGACCTTCGCCAACCTGTGTGCCAGGATCTTTGCATATAACTTGGCGTCGCTGTTAAGTAATGATATTGGCCTGTAACTTGCAAACTCTGTGGGGTCTTTCCCTGGTTTAAGGATTAGGACTGTGGTCGATTTCCTCATGTCTGGCGTGACTGCCCCGGTTTCTCTGATGTCATTGAAAAGATTCGTTAGTGGGTCCAGTAGTTGGTTCCTGAAGGTTTTGTAGTACCCGTTCCCGAACCCGTCCGGCCCAGGTGTCTTGTTATGTGGGAGGTGTGTTATGGCATTGCTAATTTCTTGGGCCGTTATGGGGGCTTGAAGGTTCAGGTTGTCTTCTTCCATTATCTGGGGGAGAGCTATTTTGGCCATGTAATCTAGCTGGAGTTGTGGGGATAGTTCCTCTCTTTCGAGGAGGTCTAGGTGGAACTTTTCCATAATATCTAATTTTTCATCCTCTGATGTGCTTATCCCCTCTTTTGGGTTCTTAAGACTCACTATGTAGTTGCAGGTTTTTTGTTTGTTGAGTTTAGCTGCTAGAAACTTGTTAGCTTTTCCTCTGTGTGCATAGTGGGACTGTTTAGTGCGTAGTAGGGATTGTGCGGTGTGATCTGCCATGTGGGTTTCTAGTTGGGCTCTCACTTTTCAAAGGTTTCTTACTGTTTTGGGTGTTTGTTTAGCCTTATGTTGTGTCTTTGCTTACTTCAGTTCCAGCTCAAGGTTCTGTTTGCGTAGCTTTCTCTCCCGTGTGTATGCTGTGGTTTGTGATGTAAATTCCCCCCGCATTACTGCTTTCCCTGCGTCCCATATTACCCCCCAGTTTGTGTCTCCGTTGACGTTATCCTGAAAGTATTTGTTCAACGCTGTTTCCATGTGGGCTCTAAGGGCGACATCTCTGAGTATGATCTCATTCAGTTTCCAGGTTCTGTTAGTGCGGGGTGTCTCTTTTATAGGGATAATTTTTAGTATGACTGGGGCATGGTCGGTGAGGTATTGTACTCCTATTTGTACATCTTCAATTTGTGGGATGAGGGTACATGAGGTCAGGATCATGTCTATCCTCGAAAAGCCCCTGTGTACAGGCGAGTAATGGGTGAATTCCTTTTCTGTACCATGAAAGAATGTCCACGTCTCTATTACCCCTAGGCCCCTGAACAATTTGCCTAGTGCTTGTCTGTTCCTGCCGTCTGCCGCTGTGGGGGGGAGCTTCTTATCTAGAGTGGGGTCCATTACGCAGTTAAAGTCTACCCCTATTATAATTTGTCGATCGCACCGGCTACCCAGGCTCCGCAGGATTTCTCCCAGGAAGATGTCTGGTCTGTCATTCGGGGCGTATAGTACTATTAGGGTATTTGTTTGCTCGTGCAGGGTGCCCTTAAGTAACCGGACTCTACCCTCTGTATCTCTATATACGGCCTTTTTCTTGAATGGTAAATTAGCGTTTAGTAGGATTGGGATTCCTCTAATTCCCCCCCCCCTCTCTGGAGGCAAAGTATTGTTTGGGGAAGGCCTTATGGGTCATCCATTTCTCGTCTATCGTGAGCAGGTGTGTTTCTTGTGTTAGGCAGAAACCTGTGCAGTTCCCTTAGGGACCACTGCAAAAGGCTTAGGACTACAGGTGTTGGCAGTAAACCCAATTGGTAGCAGTCTGTACCAACCAGATTTACCTGGTAGCTGTGGCTGAGCAGTCAGACTTCTCTCAAGAAGAGTTAGACAATATATAGAGTATACACAGTAGGTACAGAAATACAGTAGCACAAGCAAACACTGACCAGGGCTTTGGTATAAAAGTATATAATTATTTATTTAAAAACACACTTGTAAAATACACTAATATGGCAAGCAAGTTCCAAACACAGTCACTTAGAAATATATACACCTCCCTTATTCCTTATTAGACAAGTCTTAGTTAACACCACTTATTTCCAGACAGAGGTGAGCGCTTAACTAAAGATGGCACCTTTAGAAGTACTCAGCAAGGCGGGAAAGTCAAAGTCTACTGGTGAGCCAAAAGTTCAGAGGCCCGGCTCCCTCTTAGAGAGAGTAGAACACAAATGTACCCAGGATCACACAGCTTAAAAGGCTTGAAAAGTCTTGCAGAGAGTTTAAAAAGACAGGAGTTCAGCTCAGAAAAGTTCAGTTTGCCAGCCTAGGACCAACCCAAGTGGTAAGTTGAGGATTTAAGAGACACCCCACACAGACCGTTGCTAGGGAGGCCAGGCGGACACAGTACCTTGAAAGTGGAGAGGATCCTCCAGCGGGGGCAGTTGTTCCTGGCAGCGGGTGCAAGGTCCCGGCGTCGTCCAGAGGAAGAGAAGATCTCGACGTGGAGGAAAGCTGAAGGTCGTTTCACTGCCAGGGAAGAAACCAGTTGCGGAGTTCTCCGGTTAAAAGGTACTAACCTTTTATTCGCGTTCGTGGTAAAACGTGGTATCCCGGTTGTTGGTTGCTTGGCACAGGCAAGCCACGAGATGATCCGGGAAGGCGAAAAGGCGGGCAAACTGGTTATCCCCACCAGTCAAAGGAAGAAGACTCTTCGGGCTGAAGATCTCCTCTGTCGTTGGAAGAAGTGGTGAGTCGGTTCAGCAGGGCTCCAACGGTGGTGTCGTTGTTGCAGGTCGGCTCAGCTTCTCCCTCTTCGGATTCTCTGGTCCTGTGGCGACGTCTCAAGTCCCAGTCCCCAAAGCCCTGCTTTTATGCAGAAAACCCCCATTCACCAGTCCTAGCTGTCAATCACACATGCTAAGTGGTGAGCCGGGCGGCTCACCACTGGGCCAATCATACAAGAGTGCGACTTGAGTTGCCAAGGCAACTCAGTCCAGAGTGCCTAAACCCCCTCCCACACATCCTGTATACCCAGACAGAGTGGCACCACTTTTGGAGGCTTCTCTGCAGAAGCCCGCCAAAAGTGGAACAAAGGGCTCGACTTGGGTTTGGAGTTACATAGGCGAACACAAACGCCATTTTAAAACCGAGTCCTGGCAAAAAAGACTCAACCGGGGGATAAATTAAATAAATAACCCGGCGGTATCTTTAACATTGCACCAAAAAGTGGTGCATTTAAAATGAATGGGAAAATCCCATAGGACATATTCTTAAGGAATATTTTGCGTGGTAACCACTACCACCAGCCAGAAACTCGACAAGGGGGGACTGCACAGTGCCCCCTTGAAAACAGACACAGGGGTAATCTAATTAACCCCTTCCAGTACTTCCACAATATGATGGTTTGTACTGGTGCTGTTCACAAATTTGGACTAATAAAGCCAATGGTGACTTTACATGCCCTGGGAGACAGTAGTCAGTCCCAGGGTATGGAGTCTATGTTTAGGGGTCACTATGACACCCCTGTGTTACTGCACTGAGGGTGCTGTGTAACACACATCCCAAAAACACATGAAGCCCTATGGAGTAAAAGACCCCATAGCCCATAAAACACATTATAAAGTCAAAGGATATCTCAAATCATGTCTAAGAGTGGGAGAAAAAGAGTCTCACTCTTAGCAGGAGAAAAAAATAAACCCCAAAAATCCAGCAAAGGTGCTGGGGGACTCACTAGGTTTGGGAAATTAGCCGTAACAGAGAATTCTCCCTAACACTTGACCCCCCCAGACTAAGGGACAGGAGGATTTAATCCACTCTTGGATGAATCTCATACCTCTAGTCGGTTACAAACACCCTAGAGAGACCATCAGCATTTTGGTGGAAACACCCTAACTTATGTTCAGTGGTAGAGTCAAAAGTTTTCCTCTGTACGCTATATGACCTACAAACCCTTTGAGGAACATCAGTCTGTCTTTTTAAAGTTATAGGGGATCTGGTTGACCAGTCCCTAAGAAGTTGGTACAACTTCTGAACCTGTGTTAGGCTGTTTCAAGGGGTCCTCATAAAGGATTCCCTTAGATCTAGAGGGGCCTCCAGAGGTCCTCACCACCTCTCTGTTGGGAGAAGGTTGGGTTTTAGGCCTCTTGGTTGGAGGTGATGGAGACAAGCAAGGTACATGCTTCTCCTTCCTCTTAGATCTACCTTTACCTACTTTAGGAGTTTCCCCCTTAAGACTAGGAATTGAGTTGGAGTCTTCTGTGGAAGGTCCAACAGTCTGAAGGTTTTTGGCCTTAGACTTTTCTTTTCTGGTTTTCCACCAGCACTGAGAATTACCAGTTCTCTTAGGACTAGTTAGGGTCCAGTAGGTCTATCCACCTCTTCCTCAGAAGCAGGGGGAGTTACAGACTCTAAAACTGGGGGAACAATGATGGAGCTTGGTTGGGGCTCCCATTTCCCTAACATTTTAGCCTGAAATTTGCCTGGGTCAGAGGTCAACTTACCAACACCCGGGCTTGTAGTGGGGTTCTCAGTAGAGATTCCCACAGGCTTAGAGTGGTTCCTTAAGGTGGCCTCTCTAGCCAATTTGTTTAGGTTCTGGGTCTCCATACTGGGAGGCCTGGGGGTACTGGATACTACTCCTAGAGTTCTTAGATCATTCCCCAACAGGACTCTCCTAGGCACCTCAGTCTGAACACTGACAGGAATCAACACTGTCATGTCATTACACTGAATGAGGGCTGGTAGAGTTGGAACCATTTGGACAGGGCCTCCAGACATCTTAGTAGACCTTTGGGTGCCTTAGGAACATCCTCAGGCCTGAAAAAGCTTTCATCCACTACTGTTCTGCTGGCCCCAGAGTCTCGCCTGGCAGGAGTATCCTGACCATTGACAAGAACACTGTCCACATAATAAACTTTAGAGTTTTCTGGTATGGAGGCATACACACTCCTATTCTGATCACTAACCAGACCCACAGACTCTACTGTTACACTTGCTTGAAGACCCAAAGGTTCTTCAGCAAAGACTTCAAAGTGAGCACTAGCCATTTGGACTTTCTCCTTTGGAGTGAAGCCTAAGGAGACTGTGCTGATCCCTGTAGGTTTACCATTACATTTTGGATCTCCTTTGATGTGGTCAGTTACCCCACAGAGATAGCATGTTCCAAATGCTCTCTGGAAGGGTGGCTTGGTCTGACCTCCTTCTGGTTTGTGACCAGAAGGTACACTAGCCTGTTGTGGTTTCCCTTGGGACTTACCCTGGTTATTTTGTTGTTTGGGGCCCTCTTTGGGTTGGGAGGTATTAGAAATCTCTTGGTTCCCTTTTGGTGGCTGCTTTCCCTCATCCTTTTTCTGAGTGACCCCTGAATCCTTGTGAGTAGCCCTGTTGGCAACCTACAAGTCAGCAGGCTTAGCTAGCTTCGTAGGATCTAATTCCTTTAAATCAGCCAAGTGCTGTCTGAGCTCAGGAGAGCAGGCATCATAAATTGACTCCAACATTACAAGATTTCTCATTCCCTCATAAGTGGTCACCTTGTAACCCTTAATCCATCCCTCTAAGTTTTTCAAACTTTCACTCACCCAGGTAGCCCAAGGGGTACCATCATTCTTTTTGAGGGTCCTAAACTTCTTAAGGTACTGGGAAGGGGTCTTCCCAAATCTAGCTATCAAAGCTAGCTTCACACATTCATAATCCTTCCTATCCTCCTCCCCCAACTCCATTACCGCATCAGTTGCAACAGGGGGGAGCCTAGAGAGCAACAAGGTAAGTAACGCATTTCCTGTGATGTCCTGGAGCCCAGGATTATACTCAAACAGACTCAACCAATCCAACACATCCAACTTAGGCTCATACATACCAATCAATTCCTTAGGCATCCGGGGTCTTTTGGGACTGGAACTTCTAGAGGAGCCAGAGAGAGAAGCATTTTCAACTGACAATTTCTTCATCTCTAGCTCATGCTTGAGCTCCATTTCTCTGAGCCTTAGTTCTTGGTGCCGTTGTTCTGTTTGAGCACTAATTCTTTTGAATTCTAATTCAAGCTTCATTTTTTCTATTTCAAGATATTGAGGATTAAATGTGGGACCTGGTAAAGATCCAGTAGGTATAGCTGGTAGAGCAGACAGAGGCCTAGGGGGGACAGTTACAACAGCCTCACCCTTCTCTTCTGACTCTTCCTCCAGATTATTAATACTTTGATCCATATCAACATCATCACTGTTATCTACATTTGCTGGAGTGGTAGGTTCCTCTGAAACACCATCCAGACTTTGGTTTGCTAACAACCTTTCTATTAGCTCCATTTTCTTGCCTTTAGTCAGGAGATTTTTATGCTTACAGAGAACTCTTAAACAATCAGCAGTTTTTGTAGCAAGGGACTCTTGACTATAAGTTTCCATAGTAGAGAGGTTTAGAAAATAACTTTTTAGTGTTAACCTTTGTGGTTAGTTGCCCTAAGGTATCTATAAGCACACTAAAATGTATACTCAATACAAATCACACCGCTGTACGCCAGTGTTAGGCAGAAACCTGTGCAGGTCCCTTAGGGACCACTGCAAAAGGCTTAGGAATACAGATGTCGGCAGTAAACCCAATTGGTAGCAGTCTGTACCACCCAGATTTACCTGGTAGCTGTGGCTGAGCAGTCAGACTTCTCTCAAGAAGAGTTAGACAGTATATAGAGGGTGCAAGTCACGGCGTCGTCCAGAGGAAGAGAAGATCTCGTCGTGGAGGAAAGCTGAAGGTCGTTGCACTGCCAGCGAAGAAACCAGCCGCGGAGTTCTCCGGTTAAAAGGTACTACCCTTTTATTCGCGGTCGTGGTAAAACGCGGTATCCCAGTTGCCGGGGTGCTTGGCACAGGCAAGGCGGCCACGAGATGATCCGGGAAGGCAAAAAGGCGGGCAAACTGGTTATCCCCACCAGTCAAAGGAAGAAGACTCTTCGGGCTGAAGATCTCCTCTGTCGTTGGAAGAAGTGGTGAGTCGGTTCAGCAGGGCTCCACCGGTGGTGTCGTCATTGCAGGTCGGCTCAGTTTCTCCCTCTTCGGATTCTTTGGCCCTGTGGCGACGTCTCAAGTCCCAGTCCCCAAAGCCCTGCTTTTATGCATAAAACCCCCATTCACAAGTCCTAGCTGTCAATCACACATGCTAAGTGGTGAGCTGGGCGGCTCACCACAGGGCCAATCATACAAGAGTGCGACTTGAGTTGCCAAGGCAAATCAGTCCAGGGTGCCTAAACCCCCCTCCCACACATCCTGTATACCCAGACAGAGTGGCACCACTTTTGCAGGCTTCCGTGCAGAAGCCCTCTAAAAGTGAAACAAAGGGCTCGAGTTGGGTTTGGAGTTACAGAGGCGAACACAAACGCCATTTTAAAACCGAGTCCTGGCAAAAAGACCCAACCGGGGAATAAATATTAAATAAATAACCCAGTGGTATTTTTAACATTGCACCAAAAAGTGGTGCATTTAAAATGAATGGGAAAATCCCATAGGACATATTCTTAAGGAATATTTTGCGTGGTAACCACTGCCACCAGCCAGAAACTCGACAAGGGGGGACTGCACAGTGCCCCCTTGAAAACAGACCCAGGGGTAATCTAATTAACCCCTTCCAGTACTTCCACAATATGATGGTTTGTACTGGTGCTGTTCACAAATTTGGACTAATAAAGCCAATGGTGACTTTACATGCCAGTAGTCAGTCCCAAGATATGGAGTCGATGTTTGGGGGTCACTATGACACCCCTGTGTTACTGCACTGAGGGTGCTGTGTAACACACATCCCAAAAACACATGAAGCCCTATAGAGTAAAAGACCCCATAGCCCATAAAACACATTATAAAGTCAAAGGATATCTTAAAACATGTCTAAGAGTGGGAGAAAAAAAGTCTCACTCTTAGCAGGAGAAAGAAATAAACCCCAAAAATCCAGCAAAGCTGCTGGGGGGCTCACTAGGTTTGGGAAATTAGCCTTAACGGAGAATTCTCCCTAACATCTTGTAGGAATACTATTGCGGCTTGGAGTTCCGTCAAGCGTGTTAATAAACTGCGTCGTTTCACTGGCGAGTTTAGGCCCTGTACATTCAGGGCCATGACTGTTAACTCAGGCATGAGTCTTTTGTGGGGGATTCTTCATCATCTGTGTGCCCTCTTTCAGCAATAAGTGGTGTACAGTGTGTAGTTGCGGACCATGCCTCGAACAAATCCCAACATAACATAACCAAACCAAAACGATTATAAACTTCCCAACTTGTTTCACGCTCATGGTGGTGGGACCAAGGAGTCTTTGCGCCTCCTCTGGGTTCCCCCCGGAGCATTGGGTCCCTTGATTCCCCCAGCGTCCCATTCACCAGGGCGTATCTGGGCTTGGTCGTGGGCTCCAATATTTCCCCCCCTCTGCGCCCAGGCTTATTTCAATCTCCTCTCAGATGTACCTTTCGTTGTGTCCTTTATGCGGTCGTCGGCTTCTCTTCCGTTCCGTCTCCGGGTCCTTAGGTGTTTTGCTCATTGTTATTATGCGAAGCCTGTTCCCTTAGAGTTTATCGCGGTTTGGAACCCTTTGGTGCGGGTTCTCTTTCTTGGCGTCGCCTGGTGTCGGGGGACCATTCCCATTGTCTGGGTCCCCCCCTTTCTCAATTGGCGTGTTTCCATATTTTTCTGGGGTTCCTCTTCCTCTTCTAGCTGCAGCAAAGTTATCCCTTCTTCGCATGTGGAGATCCGCTGTGGTTTGCCTTCCCACGTAAATTGTAATCCAAAGGGATATGCCCATCTGTATATGATGTTTTTGGCTTTCAGTGCTCTCGTGACTGGTTGCATCAGTCTTCTTTTATGCAGCGTGGATAGGGCTAAGTCCTGAAAGAGTTGGATCTAGCTGCCGTTGATGGTGACTGTCTGTTGCGTGCGGGCTGCTCGTAATATTTCCTCCTTCATTAAATATGAGGTCATTGCCATGAGCACGTCTCTTGGCCTGGTTCTCGGGTCGTTTCACTTGGGCCCCACTCTATGTATTCTGTCAATGGATATGTTTTCTGGTGGAGTGTCATTAAGCATGCTGCTGAAGCACAGCTGGATTGTGTCTTTAAGGTCTTAGTCCCCAATCGTTTCGTCCAGGCCTTTGACCCGTATGTTGGACCTTCGTGAGCAGTTCTCGAGGTCCTCCGCTTGCAGTTCTAAGTTGTGTGTGGCTCTGGAGATCTGTTCTAGGAGGATGCTGTTTTGTTTTACATCTTCTGTTGTCTCTGAGAGGCCCTTCTCTGTGATGTGCACTCTGTCCCGAGCTCCACGATGTCTTTCCTCACCTCCTGCAGGGAGGATTTTAGTTCTTCACGGATAGTGCCCAGTTGGCTCTGGAGGGATTCCATCATTCTGTTTTCCATGCCTCTCAGGCATTCTTGTAGGTCCTCCTTATTTAGCGCCATAGTGTCGGTATCCGCTATGTCCGTTTCGGTGTTTGAGACTTCTCTATTACTCCTGTGTTGTTTCCCCTCCTGGGGTTGCTTCCAGTATAGTTCCAGCTGTCCGTTTCGCCCCTTCGCTGTGGATCTGGTTCTTGCTGAGGTGTTCTTTGATTTGGTGCCTGACATCTGTGTCGTGCGTCTGTTGTGTGGGTGGTAGTATGGCTCCTTGTTGTCACCAGGTGTCTGTGGCCAGTGTGTGTGGTCTTGGCTTTATGGTGTCCCGGGGTGTCACTCCTCACAGGTTATCCCTTCCATGGGACGTTATTAGTTTGGGATCAGGTAGGTTCTGATCCTGCTTTCAGACCTTTCCAGGGCCCTTGTCCTTGTTCACTTCGCCCACACCCGCAGTGGTCGCAATCGTGTTGGTGGGGCCTCTCCCCCTCCTGGGCTCGGGTCTCAGAGATGGTGGGGGGCGAGAAGAGTTCCTCTGGTTCTGCTCTGCGCGGGTTCCACCCGCCTCCCCTGGGGGTGGGTCTCTGTTTGGAAGTCCGGGATCGATCTGCTCTCCCCAGATGTAGTGGTCAGTGCAGAGGTTCAGCTAGGTAGTTCAGTTTCTGCCTTGGGGCGTTCCGGTTGCAGTGTGTGTCCATTGCCTTCCGTGTGATACGGGCTTTGGATGTGCTGCCCGTGTTGATAGTGTCCAAATCCTTTGCAGGGTGCTGGATTCCCCCCGGGTCTGTCCACGCAAAATCTCTCTGCTTTTCTCTTCGCTCTTGTGTGGGGGCGTCGCGAGTCAGGGACGTCCGTCAGATGTTTGTAGGACTAACTGTCGGCGCTTTCTTGGGGACGCGGGCCAGGCTCCAGTATAGCGTAACAGAGGGGGACCACACTGCTTTCCCCTGCTTTATTTGTCTTATTTGTCCCCCTGCGAGCCGGTTCACGTACCTTCCGGGGGCGCGCTGTGCTCAGTGTGTGCAGCTGTCCTCGCGGCTTTCTCCGGTTCGGTGTTCCCAGTTGCCAGAGTGCTTCCGAGCCTCGGTTGGGTTCTTCTCCTATTCCGCGCTCAATGAGGGGGTCTCCTATGGGGGCTTTCACCCTCCGTTGGGGGTTGCGGACCTGCTACGTGTTCCCCCCACTCTCCGTAGCAGTTATGCCGCCCGTGTTGACATTGCCCAAATCCTTTGCTGAGTGCTGGGTTCCCCCTGGGCCTGCCCGCGCAAATCTCTCCGCTTTTCTCTTCACTCAGGGGCAGGGGCGTGGCGAGTCAGGGACCGCCGTCAGATGTTTATAGGGCTAACGGTCAGCTCTTTCATGAGGGTGCGGGCCAGGTTCCAATATGGTGTAACAGAGGGGGACCATGCTGCTTTCCCCTGTCCAGCTGTCCCCGTGTCTTTTTTCTGGTTCCCAGTTGCCGGAGTGCTTCCGGGCCTCGGTCCGGTTCTTCTCGTTATCCACGCTCCTTCGCGGTCAGCGAGGGGGTCTCCAGAGGGGGCTTTTACCCTCCGTTGGGGGTTGCGGACCTGATACGTGTCCCCCCCGTTGTTCGTAGCAGTTATGCCAACCTGGCGTACGCCGCCGGATCCTTCAACGCCGTCGGTTGTAGAGGGCTCTCGGCTCTGCTCGGGGTTTTGCCACGTTGATAGTCTGGTGAGTTGTGGAGGGCGGGATGCATCCGTATTTGTACTTTCGGCGTGTTTTGGCGAGTGAGGTATCTGGATATCACTGCTGTCATGGAGTATGTGGCTGTTTTCTGCGATTTCTCACCTTTATATTTCCCCGTTCGGGCAGAGGAGCAGAGATGTGCGTCCTCACAGGGTGGCGGCCATCTTGGAATCCATTTTTATGCAATTTAAAGGTACTCAACAATCTTTACATAGGAAGGATAACGAGCTGATTCTTCCCTGCCAGAAAACAATCATGTGACTGCAGGTCATACATAGACCACTCAAAGAGATGATCAAATTGCCAGGCTACATTACTGGTGAATCTGAATGTTTAATTTTGGTCAAGAGCAAAACATTATATAACATGTCGCAGTTTGTATATAACTGGTTGGCTCCATGTGTTATTATGCACATGGTTATTTAAATTTTTTCCTGGTGCAAAACCTCGATTTATCATGGTCCACACATGTCTCACAAGCCCTATGAAGCTACTGCGTACTGTACAAAGACACCTAAACACAGAAAACGAAACACAATTGCTAGTTTCTTGGCCTTTCAGTCCTTGCCGTTCTTTTTCACAGTAGAACTAAATAAATACATCAAATAAACCCAAATTAACAGGTAACTGAAAAATTTGAATGCTGCGTTAAAACATAGGTTTGGATTAAAGAAATGAAAATCAGTCTCTTAGCATAATAATCATCTTAACTGGCTCCCAAATCAATTACATTTTTGGTTTACAATGATGTGTCTCGTTTACAAATGCCTGAACGGCCAAGCTTCAATTTATATGCCTAAAATGTTACACACAACTCCCATTCAACTATGGCACTGACATCTGTTGACTAATGCCTGCTGACTGCACCCAGAGCTTCTAAGAGAGTTAATTGATTGGCTGAGGGCTCGTTACAGAGATATGGATATCTGGTAAGCTACAGGTTCATATCCTGTTAGGACTGCTTTAACCTTGAAGTAGGATGCCTGAGTGGGGCAGGATTCATAGCAGACCAAAGAGTGTGAGTAATTGGAATAGGAGTGTGAGTCTTGGAATAGGAACAGGAAGTGGATTTCAAGCAGAACAGATAGGCTTAGTGGGGCTGGGAGTCTGAGGTAGCCAGGCAATTTAAGTGGGACATGAAGGTTGTGCTGGGAGGCAGTAGGAGAGGGCCAGGGTGACTATTATTTTATTGCACACTTGGAATCCAAGTCCATGTACTCTTTATTGTTTGCACCCAAGTTTGTTCATGCCTACGCATCTTTCTTTACTTTTGCCTTGACCTGCTTCCATAACAAGCTTCCATTTACACACCTGTAGCAAGTAAAACCTATTTATTTAGAATATTATTCATTAAACACAAGTATTAAAATGCAGCACTTTTAATCACAGAAGTCACAACACGTCTAATTAAAAGTACTGCAGCTACAGGGATTATGAGACATCCAACCCACTACCCAAAACCTCAAATTTCTGCATACTTAATTCACACAAAACCCACACAACCACCTCTTCCACAGCAAACCGCACTGACTTCACCACACCGCAACAACAAATAATCAACACATAGATTGCAACAACAGCATGTGAGGACCAGCTTCGATCCTATATGCACACCCAAGCTCAGCGCACAGTGAAAACCGAACTGAAGCTGCCAACAGTACACCACCTCTCACTTTCCTACGCCCTCTTAACCCACCCCCCACCTTTTTTCTTTACAGATCCGCCTGAGTGCCTGCAACTCCGTTGGTGACGTTGCGCTATATAAATACATTTAACATTAACATTATTCTCATAACTTTTTAAGGAAAGGATGCATGACAGTAATCAAGAAACAATGGTGCAAAATAAAATACATCTATTGTTTCATCATACCTGTAGCTCCGTAGAACACGCAGCTGTTCAGGAGAAGAGCTGCTGCTTTTCACCAGCTTCAGTAATTTTATTCCTGCATGTGATACCCCGAGAATCTGCACTCCGGTGCCAACACTGCCCTGAAAAATGTTCCAATTAGTAAGGCACGCCATTCTTTTAAAAACTTTGCAAAATGGCACACATTATCACAGTAATAAGCCTGAAGCCATCCATCTGTTGGTCCTTTGGCCATTTCCATGACCAGGTTATTGGAAAACATCAACAGTTTTGTTGCGGTCACAGGTTATCAAAAATATCCTCCTTGGGCATTTCCTCCTCAGGGCACAACATGTACTTTGTGTCTGAGACATTGATTGTAGAGATTTGTATTTTTCATTTTTCTTTTAAATAATTCTCAATTGGGGGATTGCAACTCTTCACCCACAACAGATACAAAGTAATGTAATTTACACAAATTGGTGATTCCAAAGTTTTGTGTCAGACCTTTAGTACTACTATAGAACTATAAAATACAAAACTACAGTGTGCTGGTATGTCCTTTGGAAAAACTGACAATATCCAAGGATGGGATGTGTGAATATCCTAAAAGTGTTTGCACTATTCCATCTCTGTTCTAAATGTTCTGGTCCAAAAGTATCACACATAAAAAGACAAAGTACAAAAAGCTGCCATCAATCAACCTTTTGGTCCAAAAATATACATGTATATTATAAATAGACACCATGTGCACCCGGCCTATCATACCTCTATCTAGCGCTCCCTGCTAATCTCGTTTTTACGATTCCTCTTTACCCCCTTTCTCTGTATATCTATGCGGGGAAATAAAGGCAATGATACAACATAGCCACAAAGTAAGGTTCCAACTGTATCTTTATTTCAATAACAACAATGTTCAGGGTGAGATAAAAGACTAAACAGTACTAGGGGAAACTCTACAAATAAAGAGAACTGTGTCCGGATTGGCTAAACTAAATTGTGATCCCTTAGTGCTCCCAATGATCCCCTGATGGTGAAACATAAAGGTCCAAACCTGTTCTAATAAGTCCTCGCCCCTCCAGCATAGCCCTTCTTTTAATAAAGAAAACGCCAAAGGGATGGCCAATAGAAAAAGGTCTCAAACATAACCTTTATCAGCCCAAAGCCTGTGGCTACTGAGACAAATCTGACAGCCTTGTCACTGATTCCCTGGAGGGAAGCTTCTCCTATGTGGCCAGGGAAAGGCAGAAGCCATCTGACTCTGACCCTGGGGGTGGCAATCTGCGTGAGAACTAGATAGGGGAGGACAAAATCCAGGGAGGCATAGAGATATAGAATAAGAACAATCCTTCAGATATGTCTTTTATTAACATCCATTACCTTTGCAACACTCAATTATGGCTTATTGTAATGCGTATGGGGAATTCCCGTGTTCTTCTAACCAACAACACTGTTTGCCTCTCCTCTCCCTTTTCAAGTACTGAGATTAGAAAGAGGGATGGAGTGATGTGGATGACCAGAAGCGGTAAACCAATGCCACGTTCTAGTCAGTGGAGGATGCAAAATAAGACCAGGACATTTAAAATGGACACAGGTGAACAGCAAGAAAGAGAGAGAGAGAGAGAGAGAGAGAGAGAGGAGCAGCCAGAGAAGCAGCAAGACTGGCAGACGCTGCAGCAGCGGCTTACTTGTTTTGACGCAGTTCGGAAGGCCAGGGATGAGCGCACTGGGCACGCTGTGCAGAGGAGAGACACAGTGTGCAGAGAAGTGAAACCAGGAAAAGTTTGCTGTATCTTTGTCAACAGCAGCTGGAGCTGACGCACGCCAATGGAGGGAAGGCAGAAGCAGAAGGGCTTGCAGAACTCACCCTTAGCAAGCAGGTCAAAAGCAAATCTGTGGGTGAAATGCGAGGAACACTGAAGCAGCCACAGGAGACCGGTAAGCCCCGGAAGAGTGAACAGGTTACCGGTGCGTTTCAGGGTGAATGTCGCGTACGATACAGTGTGAGAGTATAGTTGATACCAATATGAATATTGTTAAGAGTCCAAGCAGGGACAGTGTAACTGATACAAACATTATTAAGAGACAAAGCAAGATAAGTAAAACTGAAGTGGACGTTGTTAAGAAAGGGTCGCTGACCCAGCATATGAACAGGATTGTTTTCTGTATACAAAAGAGAGTGAATGAAAGGAGGAAAAGCCCTGGCAGGATAGTGAACCAGGCAATATGCAAGTCTGGGACCCACACCCAAGTAAGAAAGTTATAACACCCTGGCAGGTGAGTAAACTAGGGGTAAGAAGAAGAGTAAGAGAAACACAGGATTGAAATCCCAATCTGGAATTGTCAAATATTGGACAAGGGAGGACCCATGCCCATATTTAAAGCAAAGTTATAAAATTGTAATACCCTGGCAGGAGAGTGCACCAGGAAAGGGGAAAACACTGAGAACGTCCAGAGGTCAATACCCCTCTGTGAAGTTATGAAAACAGTAACAAGAGAGTTGTATGTGCTTCAAGGAGGTTTAAGGGAAAGGCATTCCCCCTTGATCAAATCATTCAAGGTAACTGTGTATATTCAAGAGAATGATGTGCTTTTAAGTGAATTGTGTACTTTAAGGAAATTCAAGTGAAGAACATTTCTCCCGGGAAAAAAACTGGAACTTTAACAAAGTGAAATTTAGACCGCTAGAGGAAATCTAAGGGAAGGAAAGACCCTTTTCCTAGTGGAACTCTATTCTTTTGTTTTGCTGTACCTTAGAACTTTATGTTGGTAACTTTAGGAAAGTTACAAGAGTGTAGTTATAGAAAACCCCATGTACACATTATATTAAGTTTAGCGTGTAAAGGTCAGTTTAGGGATTTTGGGCATAAGACAAGGGATGCTTTATAGTTTAACATCCTGATAAAGACGTTCCTTAATTTGTTGAGGCAGGGAAAACCCTATTAGAATTAGGGACAGGTAGGATTTCTCCAACCTGTTTTCTTTTATGCCAAATAAAAGTGTGTAACACACACTCAGGATGCCACTGTGTCTGAGTCTTTCTCTTGATCTCTTACACTACCCTAAGCTAAGAACATAAAGTTCTAAGGAAAATAGTTCACAGATCTATTTTTCAAAGTCCATCCCTACTCTACTATAACAAAACAGAGTTGTCAATGAGTTATTTCATGGTTTACAACAGACCCTTCCTGGACCTAAGATTTCTGGATTCATGACAGGTCCCTCTTATGAGGCTTGGGTTACAGCATTCTCAACAGGCCTCGTTCTTAGGCATTGCGTTACAGGACTTATAATAGGCCTCTCTCATAGGCCCTGGTTGCAGCATATGCAACAGGCCTCTCTCCTAGGCTTTGGGTTACAGGACTCCCAGTAGGCTTCTCTCATAGGCCTCGGGTTGCACCATGCACAACAGGCCTAGGCTTTAGGTTACATGACTCACAGTAGGCCTTTTGCATAGGCCGAAGGGTGCAGTATTCATAACTGGGCTCTCTACTAGAGCATGGGTTCGGCATTCAAAGTAGGCCTCTCTTCTAGGCTTTGGGTTCCAGGACTCACGTTAGACCTTTCTCCTAGGCCTTGGGTTCAGCATTCATAGCCTGCCTCTCCATAGGCCATGGATTACAAGACTCACAGTAGGCCTTTGCCATAGGGTTTGGGTTTCACAATTCATGCAAGGACCCACCTCGACGCTCCGACTTCTCTCTCTCCTTGTATCAGCATTTCTTCTTCATCTGTCTCATTAGTATCAAGAGCACATGATTTACTGTAGGCTCCCCGCAAAGGCCATTGGGCACAGTATTTGCAGTAGGCCTCTCTTATAGGCCTCGGGTAACTACATTCACATCAAGCTTCACTCCTAGGCCTTGGCTACATGGGTCTCGTCTCCCCTTTTATCATGGTTCTTTCTTCCTTTGTCTACTTTTTATCAAGAGCACAGGATCCTCTGCAGTCTTCTCTCATAGGATATTGGGTACAGCAGTCACAACAGGCCTCTCACTTAGACCTTGGGTTACAGTGATGTCAGTAAACCTCTCTGCTAGGCCTTGGGATCAGCATTAACACTAGGCTTGTCTCATAGGCCTCGGGGCCTCCTGCAAGGACCTGGAAACTCTAATCTTTCCTGGAGACTGTATTGAAGGTGCTAAACCAGTGCCATGTAGAGGGTCAGACCTACAACCTGCGGGAGTGAGCAATGGGGGATAGGGCACCTCGAAGGTGGGTGGGGAAAACACGGGACAACTAAAATGCAGACATAGCATGAGAAGAGACCATGTGGGAAATCACGGGACTGAGGACGTCTTACATATATTAACAGACCAAAGGGCCCACATATAATTAGTACTCAACAGAGATGGCTGTTAGGCAGAAACCTGTGCAGTTCCCTCTGGGACCACTGCAAAAGATTTAAGACTACAGGTGTTTGGCAGTAAACCCACTTGGTAGCAGTCTGTACCACACACATTCACTTGGTAGCTGTGGCTGAGCAGTCAGACTTCCCTCAAGAAGAGTTAGGCAGTATACAGAGTATTCACAATAGGTCAAAAGAACACAGTAGAACAAGCAAACACTGACCAGAGCTTGGTGTAAAAGAGATATAATTATTTATTTAAAACCACATCTAATAAAACACACAGGCACTAATTTCAAAAACACGGTCACTAAAAGATATACACCCCCTTAAAAGAATATTAGACAAGTCTTAAGTAAAGCCCCACTTATTTTCAGACAGCGGTGAGCGTTTAACGCAGATGGCACTCTAATAATTCGTTTTAAAAGGGAAAGGAAAGCAGAGTATAAATTGAAACAGATCCCAACACTTTCACAAGAACACAGCAAGAGAGGAAGGCAGAGTCAAAACGTGAAGTTAGAGTTCAGAAGGCCGGATCCACTTTAAGAGGATCAGAACGAAATGTGCCCAAGGTCACACAGTTGAAAAGTGCACAAAAGTCTCGAAAAGGTTCAGAAAGAGTTGGACCAAAAGAAAGGGACCAGTTAGATGGTCAAGGCGGCCAGCCCAGTCCAGAAGGTTAAGGGATTATTATTACCTTGTAGCAATCTTTAGAAAGGGAGGCCTGGCGGACATGGTACCTTAAAGTGGTGAGAATACTCCAGCGGGGGCAGTTGTTCCTGGCAGCGGTGCTTCGTCCGGGGGAAGAGAGGATCTCGTCGGGGAGGAAGACAGGAGTCCGTTGCACTGCCAGGGAAGAAACCAGCCGCGGAGTTCTCAGTTAAAAGGAGCGGCCCTTTGGTTCGTGGTCCAGTGGTAAGTGGCTATCCGGTTGCCGGGGTGCTTGGCACGGGCAATTCGACCACAAGACGTCCTGGGATGCGAGGAAAAGAAGGTAAACTGGTTGGCCCACCAGTCAGGGGAAGAAGACTCTCCAGCAGGGAGATCTTCTCTGTCGTCGGGAAGTGGTGAGTCGGTTCCGCAGGGCTCCACCGGTGGTGTCGTCGTAGCAGGTCAGCTCAGCTTCTCCCTCGTCGGATTCTCAGGTCCTGTGGCGACTTCTGAAATTCCAGTCCCCAAAGCCCTGCTTTTATGCAGCACACCCCCATTCACTCAGCCTAGCTGTCAATCAAACATGCTAAGTGGTGAGCCGGCCGGCTCACCACTTGGGCCAATCACACAAGAGTGCGACTTGAGTTACCAAGGTAACTCAGTCCAGGGTGCCTAAACCCCCTCCCACATCCCCTGTGGTACCCAGACAGAGTGGCACAACTTTTGGAGGCTTCTGTGGAGAAGCCCGCCAAAAGCGGAACAAAGGGCTCGACTTGGGTTGGAGTCACAGAAGAGAACACAAACGCCATTTTAGAATCGAGTCCTGGCAAAAAATACCAACCGGCGAATTAATATTAAATAAATAAACCAGCGGTATGTTCGAGGCTATAAAAATTAAATAATTAAAGTTCGTAGCCTCGAACAATGGGAAAATCACATGGGGATATATTCGCGGTCGAATATAAAAAGTAGTATCCACTGCCACCAGCCAAAACTCGATCAGGGGGGATGGAGACGTGCCCCCTCGACTAACAGACCCCGGGGCAATCGAATTGCCCCAACCAGTACGTCCACAATATGATGGTTTGTACTGATTTCTGTTCATAATTTGGGACTAGTAAAGGCAATGGTGACTTTACATGCCCTGGGAGACAGTAGTCAGTCCCAGGGTATGGAGTCTATGGTGGGGTGTCACTATGGCACCCCTGTGTCACTGCACGGAGGGTGCTGTGTAACACACATAGTAAAGACACATGAGACCCTATGGAGTAAAGGACGCTATAGCCCATAAAACACATTAACAGTCAAAGGAACACCATAAATCAGGTCCAAGAGTGGGAGAAAAAGAGTCTCACTCTTGGCAGGAAAAAAAAACAAACTCCAGACATCCAGCAAAGCTGCTGGGGGACTCACTAGGTTAGGAAATTCAGCCTAAACAGAGAATTCTCCCTAACACTCGCCACCCCCAGACTAAGGGACAGGAGGATTTAATCCACTCCTGGATGAATCTCATACCTCTAGTCGATGACATACATCCTAGAGAGACCATCAGCATTTTGGTGGTGACACCCTGACCTGTGCTCAGTGGTGAAATCAAACCCTTGCAGGCAGATTGACCATCTCAATAGTTTTGGGTTTTCCCCTTTCATTTGCATTAACCATCTCAAGGGTTGGTGGTCAATCTGAATGACAAAACTAGAACTATACAAGTATGGCCTAAGCTTCGTCAGAGCCCACACAATAGCAAAACACTCTCGTTCAATGGTTGCCCACCTTGTTTCAGGATCCTTCAGTTTTCTACTGATGAAGCAAATGGGGTGCTCCCTACCTTTCCCATCCAGTTGACTAAGGACTGCACCTATTCCTACATTTGAAGCATCTGTTTGCACAATGAAAGTTTGGTGATAGTCAGGAGCTCTGAGTACTGGGGCTTTCAGGGTTTCAAAGGCCTGATTGCACTCCTCATTCCACCTAACCTTTTTAGGGAATTTAGGAGAGGAGATGACATTCAGTGGAGAAGCTATGGACCCATAGTTCTCAATGAAATTCCTGTAATACCCAGTGACGCCTAAGAAGGCTCTCACCTGGGTCTGAATAGTAGGTGTTGTCCAATTTTGCACAGCTTCAATCTTACTGGGCAAAGGCCTTATTTCTCCACCTCCTACCTCATGTCCAAGGTAGACCACTTTACTCTGCCCAATCTGGCATTTACTTGCCTTTATGGTTATATTGGCCTTTCCAAGAGCCTGCAAAACATATCTCAGGTGGTCCACATGTTCTTCCCAGGAATTGCTGAACACTGCTATGTCATCCAAGTATGCCATGCAGAAGTCCTCCATCCCATTCAGAACCTGGTTTACCATCCTTTGAAATGTAGCAGGTGCATTTTTCAATCCAAAAGGCATAACCTTAAACTGGGGTAGAAAATGCAGTTTTCTCCTTGGCATGGTCTGCCAGGGCTATTTGACAATAGCCTGACGTCAAGTCAAATGTACTGAGGAACTTGGCTGCACCAGGTCTATCCACCAACTCATCTGTTCTTGGCAAAGGGTGGGCATCACTCTTAGTGACTGCATTAAGAGCTCTGTAATCCACACAGAATCTAAGTTCCTTAGATCCTGCCTTTGGTACTAACAAAACTGGGCTAGACCATGGACTAGTAGAGGGCTCTATTACCCCGAGATCAAGCATCTTGCTGACCTCACCTTTGATGTGGGTTCTTACATTCTCTGACTTTCGATATCCTCTGCTTTTGACTGGCAGACAGTCAGCAGTGAGTATGTCATGCTGTCCCCAAGGGGTCAAGCCTGGTGAAAGTGAGAACAGGGAGGCAAACTGATTTAACATAGATTTGCACTCTTCCTGTTGCTCAGGTGTCAGGTTTGAAGAGAGATTTACTCATTCAATCTTTTTGTCTAAAGGTAAGCCTCTGAGGAGATCAGGAAGAGATTCACTCTCTTCTTCTTCCTCTGATGATGCTAGAAGCAAAGCTCCTACATCAGGTCTAGAGACATACGCATTTAGTCTGTTGGTGTGGAAGACTGTTGGAGCCTCCTTGGGGTTGCCCAAGTCCACCAGATAGTTGACCTCTCCAAGTTTACCCACAACCTTGAAGGGTCCCATCCATTTGTCTTGCAAGGCCCTCTGCCTTGTTGGAATCATAACGAGAACTAGCTGGTCCTGAGTAAACTCAACCATGTTAGCCTTTTGGTCATGCCAGTGCTTGACCAGTGCTTGTCCAGATTTCAAGTTATCACTTGCTTCTGCCATCCTTTGTGACATTCTCCTTCGGAGACCTATCACATAGTCAGTCACTCTGACTGGCTTGGGGGAAGGAGCACTCTCCAACCCCTCCTTGATCAGGGCCAATGGACCTCTGACCGGATGACCATGAAGAATTTCAAAGGGAGAATAACCTACTCCCTCCTGAGGGACTTCTCTATAAGCAAAGAGAAGGCATGGCAGTAGAAGGTCCCACTTTCTTTTAAGGGGGTCCTCTAAAGCACCTATCATGCTCTTCATGGTTCTGTTGAACCTTTCAACCAGTCCATTTGTCTGAGGATGGTATGCAGTTGAGAACTTGTAAGTAACTCCGCAGGTTTTCCACATGGCTTTCATGTAGTGGGACATAAAATTCAACCCCCTGTCAGAGATTACTTCCTTAGGAAACCCAACCCGGGTAAAAATACCAAGGAGGGCCTTAGCCACAGCCGGAGCTGTAACAGTCCTCATAGGAATTGCCTCAGGATACCTAGTAGCATGGTCTACTACAACAAGTATAAACCTGTTGCCTGAGGAGGTTGGAGGATCAAGGGGACCAACAATGTCGATCCCTACTCTCTCAAATGGGACTCCCACTACAGGGAGAGGCACTAAAGGTGCCACATTCTTGGAGCCAACCTTACCAGAAGTCTGGCAGGTGTGGCAGCTCCTGCAGTACTTATCTACTTCAGCCCCCATCTTTGGCCAACAAAAGTAGAGTGAGAGCCTTTCCTTAGTCTTCTTGGAACTCAAGTGACCAGCCAAAGGAATCTCATGGGCTAACTGCAAGAACTGTGGTCTGTTCTCTTGGGGTACTACAAGTCATTTGTTGTCCCCAGGTGCAGACTCCGTTGGTTCACTGTAGAAGAGGCCATCTTCCCAGTGTAACCTATATTTCCCAGGCTCTTGCCCTTCAGCCTGAGCATCTGCCTGGTGGCTAAGACCTTCCAGAGTTGGACGTTCTCTCTGTCCCTTACTGAAGTCTGCCCTGTTGGGTCCACCTTCTGCCAGTAAAGACTGCAGCTCAGGATGGTTTTTAGGCAGAAACCTGTGCAGTTCCCTTTGGGAACACTGCAAAAGATTTAGGGCTACAGGTGTTAGCAGTAAACCCACTTGGTAGCAGTCTGTACCACCCAGATTTACCTGGTAGCTGTGGCTGAGCAATCAGACTTCCCTCAAGAAGAGTTAGGCAGTATGCAAAGTATACACAATAGGCACCCAGACACAATAGCACAAGCAAACACTGACCAGAGCTTTGGTATCAAAGTATATCATTATTTATTTAAAAACACACTGTTTGAAACACTCCAGCACTCTTATTTGTAAAACACTCTAAACACAGGGCCTCATTACGAGTCCGGCGGTAACCGAGGTGGTAAAACCACCTGGTTACCGCTGGACTCGCATTACCATTCCGCCTCCGTGACTCCCGGAAACACCAGGGCATTACGACCCTGGTGTCACGGGAGTCACGGAGGCGGAATGGTGTAAATCCCCATTCCCATTGAGTCCCATAGGACTCAATGGGAATGGGGAAGTGGAAACACGGGCAGCATCTCGTGATGCTGCTGGTGTTTCCACGTCCGCCTGCAGGCGGGCGGTGTTAAACCCGCCAGGTCAGACCTGGTGGGAAGATCACCTCCCGCCTGCAGGAGTCGGGATCGGGCGGTCCCGGATTAACAGTGGCGGCGGGTTTACCGCCACTGTTAATTCCGGACCGCCCGACCCGTAATGAGGCCCAGTTACTATTATGATATATACAACCCTTATTCCTTATCAGACAAGTCTTAGTTAACACCACTTATTTCCAGACAGAGGTGAGCGCTTAACTATAGATGGCACTCCAATAAGTTCATGAAAAAGGGAGGGAAAAAGGCAGAATATGTGAAGATACACCACTCTAAGATTTAGGAACACTTTTAGCAAGGCAGAAGAGCAAAAGTCATTTGTGAGCCAAAGTCCATAGGCTGGGCCCCCTCTTAGAGAGAGCAGAGCACAAATGCGCCCAAGATCACACAGTTACACTAGCCTTTGAAAGTCTTGCAGAGAGTTCAAAAAGAGTTTAGAGAGGCTCAGAAAAGTTTAACCAGGGTGTCCCAGGCTAACCCAGGTTCGAAAGCCAGGGGCTAAATCTACCCCGTACAGTCGGTGGCAAGGGAAGCCAGGCGGAACACGGTACCTTAAGTGGGAAGGATCCTCCAGCGGTGGCAGTTGTTCCTGGCAGCGGGTGCAAGTCTCAGCGTCGTCCAGGGGAAGAGAAGATCTCGACTTGGAGGAAAGATGAGGGTTGTTGCACTGCCAGGGAAGAAACCAGCCGCAGAGTTTTCCGGTTAAAGGTATTACCCTTTATTTCGCGGTCGTGGTAAAACCTGGTATTCCGGTTGCCGGGGTGCTTGGCACAGGCAAGGCTGCCACGAGATGCGTCGGGGAGCGAAAAGACGGTGAAACTGGTTATCCCCACCAGCCAAAGGAAGAAGACTCTCCGGTGGGAGATCTCCTCTGTCGTTGGAAAAAGTGGTGAGACGGTCCAGCAGGGCTCCACCGGTGGTGTCGTTGTGGCAGGTCGGCTCAGCTTCTCCCTCGTCAGATTCTTAGGTCCTGTGGCGACTTCTGAAGTTCCATTCCCCAAAGCCCTGCTTTTATGCAGAAAACCCCCATTCACTCAGCCTAGCTGTCACTCAAACATGCTAAGTGGTGAGCCGGCCGGCTCACCACTTGGGCCAATCATGACGGAGTGCGACTTGAGTTGCCTAGGCAACTCAGTCCAGGGTGCCTAAATCCCCCTCCACCCCTCCTAAGTACCCCAGACAGAGTGGAACCACTTTGGAGGGCTTCTGTGGAGAAGCCCGCCAAAAAGTGGAACAAAGGGCTCGACTTGGGTTGGAGTCACAGAAGAGAACACAAACGGCATTTTAGAACCGAGTTTTGGCAAAAAATACCAACCGGAGAATTAATAATAAAGAAATAAACCGGCGGTATGTTCGAGGCTATCGTAATTAAATAAATAAAGATAGTAGCCTCGAACAATGGGAAAATCCCATAGAGAAATATTCGCGGTTGAATATAAAAAGTAGTATCCACTGCCACCAGCCAAAACTCGATCAGGGGGGATGGAGAGGTGCCTCCTCGACTAACAGACCCCGGGGCAATCGAATTGCCCCGGCCAGTACGTCCACAATATGATGGTTTGTACTGGTTCTGTTCAGAATTCAAGACTAGTAAAGTCAATGGTGACTTTACATGCCCTGCGAGACAGTAGTCAGTCCCAGGGTATGGAGTCTATACTGGGGGGTCACTATGACACCCCTGTGTTACTGCACTGAGGGTGCTGTGTAACACACATCACAAAAACACATGAAGCCCTATGGAGTTAAAGACCCCATAGCCCATTAAACACATCTAGAGTCAAAGGAACACACTCAAATCATGTCCAAGAGTGAGGGTAAAAGAGTCTCACTCTTGGAAGGAGAAAAAAAATAAACCCCAAAAATCCAGCAAAGCTGCTGGGGGACTCACTAGGTTAGGAAATTCAGCCTAAACAGAGAATTCTCCCTAACACTCGCCCCCCTCCAGACTAAGGGACAGGAGGATTTAATCCACTCCTGGATGAACCTCATACCTCTAGTCGATGACATACATCCTAGAGAGTCCATCAGCATTTTGATGGTGACACCCTGACCTGTGCTCAATGGTGAAATCAAACCCTTGCAGGCAGATTGACCATCTCAATAGTTTTGGATTTTCTCCCTTCATTTGCATTAACCATCTCAAGGGTTGGTGGTCAGTCTGAATGACAAAAGTAGAACCATACAAGTATGGCCTAAACTTCTTCAGTGCCCACACAATAGCAAAGCATTCTCTTTCGATTGTTGCCCACCTTGTCTCAGGATCCTTCAGCTTACGGCTGATGAAGCAAATGGGGTGCTCCCTACCCTTCTCATCCAGCTGGCTTAGAACTGCACCTATACCTACATTGGAAGCATCAGTTTGTACAATGAAAGTTTGGTGGTAGTCAGGAGCTCACAGTACTGGAGCTTGGCAAAGAGCTTTCTTCAGTCTTTCAAAGGCCTGATTGCACTCCTCATTCCATTTTACCTTTTTAGTGAATTTTGGAGAGGAGATTACATTCAGTGGAGAAGCTATGGTCCCATAGTTCTCAATGAAATTCCTAGTAAAATGAGTAGTAGGTGTTGTCCAATTTTGCACAGCTTCAATTTTGCTGAGCAAAGGCCTTATTTCTCCACCTCCTACCTCATGCCCAAGGTAGACCACTTTACTTTGACCAATCTGGCATTTACTTGCCTTGATTGTCAAATTGGGCTGCTCAAGAGCCTGCAAAACATGTCCTAGGTGGTTCACATGTTCCTCCCAGGAGTGGCTGAAGACTGCAATGGCATCCAAGTATGCCATGCAGAAGTCCTCCATCCCAGCTAGAACTTGATTCACCATCCTTTGGAATGTAGCAGGTGCATTTTTTAATCCAAAAGGCATGACCTTAAACTGGTACAAGCCAACTGGGGTTGAAAATGCAGTTTTCTCCTTGGCATGGTCTGTCAAGGCTATTTGCCAATAGCCTGACGTAAGGTCAAATTTGCTGAGGTACTTGGCTGCACCAAGTTTATCCACCAACTCATCTGTCCTTGGCAAAGGGTGAGCATCAGTCTTAGTGACTGCATTAAGAGCTCTATAGTCCACACAGAATCTCAAGTCTTTGGATCCTGCCTTTGGTACTAACACAACTGGGCTAGACCATGGACTAGTAGAGGGCTCTATTACCCCGAGATCAAGCATCGTCTTGACCTCCCCTTTGATATGGGTTCTTACATTTTCTGACATTCTGTATCCTCTGCTTTTGACTGGCAGACAGTCAACAGTGAGAATCTCATGCTGTCCCTAAGGGGTCAAGCCTGGTGAAAGTCAGAACAGGGAGGCAAACTGATTTAACATAGATTTGCACTCCTCTTGTTGCTCAGGTGTCAGATCTGAAGAGAGATTCACTCCTTCAATTTTCTCATCTAAAGGTACACCTCTGAGGAGATCAGGGAGAGATTCACTCTCTTCTTCCTCTGCTGCTGAAGCTAGAAGCAAGGCTCCTACTTCAGGTCTGGAGACGTACGCTTTCAGTCGATTGGTGTGGAAGACTCTAGGAGCTTCGCTGGGTCTGCCCAGATCCACCAGATAGTTGACCTCCCCAAGTTTTCCCATAACTTTGAAGGGTCCCATCCATTTGTCTTGCAAGGCCCTCTGTCTTGTTGGGAGCATAACGAGAACTATCTGGTCTTGAGTGAACTCAACCATGTTAGCTTTTTGATCATGCCAATGCTTGACCAAAGCTTGTCCAGCTTTCAGGTTATCACTAGCTTCTGCCACCATGTGTGACATTCTCCTCCGGAGACCTATCACATAGTCAGTCACTCTGACTGGCTTGAGGGGAGGAGCACCTTCCAATCCCTCCTTAATCAGGGCCAACTGACCTCTGACTGGATGGCCATAAGGAAGTCCAAAGGGAGAATAGCCTACTCCCTCCTGAGGGACTTCTCTATAAGCAAAGAGAAGGCATGGCAGTAGAAGGTCCCACTTTCTTTTCAGGGGTTCCTCTAAAGCACCTATCATGCTCTTCATGGTTCTGTTAAACATTTCTACCAACCCATTTGTCTGGGGGTGTATGCGGTTGAGAACTTGTAAGTAACTCCACAGGTTTTCCACATGGCTTTCATGTAGTGGGACATAAGGTTTGACCCCCTGTCGGATATTACTTCCTTAGGAAACCCAACCCTGGTAAAAATACCAAGGAGGGCCTTAGCCACAGCCGGAGCTGTAACAGTCCTCATAGGAATTGCCTCAGGGTACCTAGTAGCATGGTCTACTACAACAAGGATATACCTGTTGCCTGAGGAGGTTGGAGGATCAAGGGGACCAACAATGTCAATCCCACCCTCTCAAATGGGACTCCCACACCTGGGAGAGGCACTAAAGGTGCCACATTCTTGGAGCCAACCTTACCAGACGTTTGGCAGGTATGGCAGCTCTTGCAAAACTTATCTACTTCAGCCCCCATTTTTGGCCAATAGAAGTAGAGTGAGAGCCTTTCCTTGGTCTTCTTGAAACTCAAGTGACCAGCCAAAGGAATCTCGTGGGCTAAGTGCAAGATCCTGTTGTCTGTTTTCTTGAGGTACTACAAGGCGCTTGTAGTCTCCAGGTTCAGACTCAGTTGGTTCACTGTAGAAGAGGCCATCTTTCCATGTAACCTATACTTCCCAGGCTCTTGCCCATCAGCCTGAGAAGCTGCCTGGTGGCGGAGACCCTCCAGAGTTGGACATTCTCTTTGTCCCTTACGAAAAGCTGCCCTGCTGGGCCCACCTTCTGCCAGTAAAGACTGCAGCTCAGGATGGTCCGCAGGGTCCAGATCTCCAATAAGTTCTTGGCCTCCTACTAGCTCTTCTTCAGAGTCTAGTTCAACCACACAGGGTTGTACCTCCCTCTCAGCCTCAGCTGGAGGTGGAGTTACAGGTGTAACTGTGGACAACCTAGGGGAAGTCCTTGTTGGAAGCACTGGAGTGCTTGCTGCTGGCTTTCTCCTAGGAGTCTTGGGTTGCCCCTTTGCTCCTGATCTGGTAGTTACTGCAGTAAGTTGCTCCAGTGGGAGAGGAGTGATCTCTGTCATCATCTCCTGAGATAGCCCTCGCAGGGTTTTCTCTCTTGCAGGTTTTGTGAGCTCCTGTAACCTTTTACTAGGAGGTCTGGGGGTATGTGACACAACTCCAAGAGCTTTCAGGTCATTACCCAACAGAACCCTACCTGGTACTTCACATTATATACTGACAGGTATTTTACAGCCATATCATTACACTGGATGAGAACTGGTAACTGGGGACACATCTGCACAGGCCCTCCAGCTAACTTGGTGAGGCATTTGGGTGCCTTAGCAACATCCTCTGCCTTGAAAAATGATTCATCCACCACAGTTATGCTGGCCCCAGTGTCCCTAATGGCAGGAGTCTCCTGACCATTCACCTGGACACTGTCTTTATAATACTCTTTAGTATTATCTGGGATAGAATTATACACATCTAAATTCTGTTGTTCCCACAACCCCAGAGAGACTAAAGAAACACTGGCTGAGACTCCAATGGGTTCATCAGCCAGCAGTAGAAACTTTCCACTTGCCATTGGGACTTCCTCTTCTGGAGCGAAGGCTAAGGAAGCAAGCTGTATCCCTGGAAGTTTACCTTTGCATCTGGGATCTCCTTTCACATGGTCAGTGGCCTTACAAACATAGCATGAGCCAAAGGCTCGCTGGAATGGAGGCTTGTTCTGACCTCCTTCTGGTTTTGCACCAGAAGGTACACTAGCCTGAGTTGGTTTCCCTTGTGGCTTACCCTTATGGTTTTGTTTGGGGCCCTCTTTGGAATTTGCAGTATTAGAATTCTGTTTGGAGTCCTTTTTAGGCTGTTTCCCCTCATCCTTCTTCTGAGTTACCCCAGAATCCTTGTGAGTGGCCCTGTTGGCAACCCACAAGTCAGCGGCCTTAGCTAGCTTTCTGGAATCTAATTCCTTTGAATCAGCCAAGTGCTGTCTGAGCTCAGGAGAGCAGGCATCATAAATTAACTCCAACATAAAAAGAGTTTTCATACCTTCATAAGTGTTCACCTTGTAACCCTTAATCCATCCCTCTAAGTTTTTCAACTCTTCACTCACCCAGGTAGCCCAAGCGGTACCATCATGCTTTTTGAGGGTTCTAAACCTCTTAAGATACTGGGAAGGGGTCTTCCCAAATCTAGCTATCAAAGCTAGATTCACACATTCATTCTCTTTCCTATCCTCCTCCCCCAACTCCATTACCACATCCGTTGCAACAGGGGGAAGCCAAGAGAACAACCAGGTGAGTAAGTCATTTCCTGTGATGTTCTGGAGCCCATGATTATATTCAAACAGAGACAACCAATCCAACACATCCAACTTAGGCTCATACATACCAACCAATTCTTTAGGCATCTGGGGTCTTTTAGGACTGGAACTTCTAGAGGAGCCAGAGAGAGAAGCATTTTCAACAGACAATTTCTTCATTTCTAGCTCATGCTTGAGCTCCATTTCCCTTAGCCTTAGTTCTTTTTCAGTTTGAGCATTAAGTTTCTTATACTCCAATTCTAGTTTCATTCTCTCCAGTTCAAAGTATTGAGGACTAAATGTGGGACCTGGTAAAGGTCCAGTAGGTACAGCAGGTAGAGCAGACAGAGGCCTAGTGGGGACAGTCACAGCAGCCTCACCCTCCTCTTCTGACTCTTCCTCAAGATCATCAACATTTTGTTCGGTTTCAATCTCAATACTGTTATCTACAGTTGCTGGAGTGGTAGGTTCCTCTGAACTATCATCCAGGCTTTGGTTAGCTAACAACCTTTCTATTAGCTCCATTTTCTTGCCTCTAGTCAGGAGATTCTTATGCTTACAGAGAACTCTTAAACAATCAGCAGTTTTTGTAGCAAGGGACTCTTGACTATAACTTTCCATAGTTAACATGTTAGAAAGATTACTTTTTCAGTGCTAAGCTTTGTGGTTAGTTGCACTAAGGTATCCTAAAGCACACTAAAATGTATACTCAATACAAATCCCACCGCTGTACACCAGTGTTAGGCAGAAACCTGTGCAGTTCCCTTTGGGAACACTGCAAAAGATTTAGGACTACAGGTGTTAGCAGTAAACCCACTTGGTAGCAGTCTGTACCACCCAGATTTACCTGGTAGCTGTGGCTGAGCAGTCAGACTTCCCTCAAGAAGAGTTAGGCAGTATGCAAAAAATACACAATAGGCACTCAGACACAATAGCACAAGCAAACACTGACCAGAGCTTTGGTATCAAAGTATATAATTATTTATTCAAAAACACACTGTTTGAAACACTCCAGCACTCTTATTTGTAAAACACTCTAAACACAGGGCCTCATTACGAGTCCGGCGGTAACCGAGGTGGTAAAACCGCCTGGTTACCACCGGACTCGTATTACCATTCCGCCTCCGTGACTCCCGGAAACACCAGGGCATTACGATCCTGGTGTCACGGGAGTCACAGAGGCGGAATGGTGTAAATCCCCATTCCCATTGAGTCCCATAGGACTCAATGGGAATGGGGAAGTGGAAACACGGGCAGCATCTCGTGATGGTGCTCGTGTTTCCACGTCCGCCTGCAGGCGGGCGGTGTTAAACCCGCCAGGTCAGACCTGGTGGGAAGATCACCTCCCGCCTGCAGGAGTCGGGATCGGGCGGTCCCGGATTAACAGTGGCGGCGGGTTTACCGCCACTGTTAATTCCGGACCGCCCGAAACGTAATGAGGCCCAGTTACTATTATGATATATACAACCCTTATTCCTTATCAGACAAGTCTTAGTTAACACCACTTATTTCCAGACAGAGGTGAGCGCTTAACTATAGATGGCACTCCAATAAGTTCATGAAAAAGGGAGGGAAAAAGGCAGAATATGTGACGATACACCACTCTAAGATTTAGGAACACTTTTAGCAAGGCAGAAGAGCAAAAGTCACTTGTGAGATGAAGGTTGTTGCACTGCCAGGGAAGAAACCAGCCGCGGAGTTTTCCGGTTAAAGGTATTACCCTTTATTTTGCGGTCGTGGTAAAACGTGGTATTCCGGTTGCCGGGGTGCTTGGCACAGGCAAGGCGGCCATGAGATGCGTCGGGAAGGCGAAAAAACGGTGAAACTGGTTATCCCCACCAGTCAAAGGAAGAAGACTCTCCGGCGGGAGATCTCCTCTGTCGTTGGAAAAAGTGGTGAGACGGTCCAGCAGGGCTCCACCGGTGGTGTTGTCGTGGCAGGTCGGCTCAGCTTCTCCCTCGTCAGATTCTTAGGTCCTGTGGCGACTTCTGAAGTTCCAGTCCCCAAAGCCCTGCTTTTATGCAGAAAACCCCCATTCACTCAGCCTAGCTGTCACTCAAACATGCTAAGTGGTGAGCCGGCCGGCTCACCACTTGGGCCAATCAGGACGGAGTGCGACTTGAGTTGCCTAGGCAACTCAGTCCAGGGTGCCTAAATCCCCCTCCACCCCTCCTAAGTACCCCATACAGAGTGGCACCACTTTGGAGGGCTTCTGTGGAGAAGCCCGCCAAAAAGTGGAACAAAGGGCTCGACTTGGGTTGGAGTCACAGAAGAGAACACAAACGCCATTTTAGAACCGAGTTTTGGCAAAAAATACCAACCGGAGAATTAATAATAAAGAAATAAACCGGCGGTATGTTCGAGGCTATCGTAATTAAATAAATAAAGATAGTAGCCTCGAACAATGGGAAAATCCCATAGAGAAATATTCGCGGTTGAATATAAAAAGTAGTATCCACTGCCACCAGCCAAAACTCGATCAGGGGGGACGGAGACGTGCCCCCTCGACTAACAGACCCCGGGGCAATCGAATTGCCCCGGCCAGTACGTCCACAATATGATGGTTTGTACTGGTTCTGTTCAGAATTCAAGACTAGTAAAGTCAATGGTGACTTTACATGCCCTGGGAGACAGTAGTCAGTCCCATGGTATGGAGTCTATACTGGGGGGGTCACTATGACACCCCTGTGTTACTGCACTGAGGGTGCTGTGTAACACACATCACAAAACACATGAAGCCCTATGGAGTTAAAGACCCCATAGCCCATTAAACACATCTAGAGTCAAAGGAACACACTCAAATCATGTCCAAGAGTGAGGGTAAAAGAGTCTCACTCTTGGCAGGAGAAAAAAAATAAACCCCAAAAATCCAGCAAAGCTGCTGGGGGACTCACTAGGTTAGGAAATTCAGCCTAAACAGAGAATTCTCCCTAACACTTGCCCCCCCCCCCCCAGACTAAGGGACAGGAGGATTTAATCCACTCCTGGATGAACCTCATACCTCTAGTCGATGACATACATCCTAGAGAGTCCCTCAGCATTTTGATGGTGACACCCTGACCTGTGCTCAATGGTGAAATCAAACCCTTGCAGGCAGATTGACCATCTCAATGGTTTTGGATTTTCTCCCTTCATTTGCATTAACCATCTCAAGGGTTGGTGGTCAGTCTGAATGACAAAAGTTGAACCATACAAGTATGGCCTAAACTTCTTCAGTGCCCACACAATAGCAAAGCATTCTCTTTCGATTGTTGCCCACCTTGTCTCAGGATCCTTCAGCTTACGGCTGATGAAGCAAATGGGGTGCTCCCTACCCTTCTCATCCAGCTGGCTTAGAACTGCACCTATACCTACATTGGAAGCATCAGTTTGTACAATGAAAGTTTGGTGGTAGTCAGGAGCTCTCAGTACTGGAGCTTGGCAAAGAGCTTTCTTCAGTCTTTCAAAGGCCTGATTGCACTCCTCATTCCATTTGACCTTTTTAGTGAATTTTGGAGAGGAGATTACATTCAGTGGAGAAGCTATGGTCCCATAGTTCTCAATGAAATTCCTGTAATACCCAGTGAGGCCTAGGAAGGCTCTCACCTGAGTTTGAGTAGTAGGTCTTGTCCAATTATGCACAGCTTCAATTTTGCTGAGCAAAGGCCTTATTTCTCCACCTCCTACCTCATGCCCAAGGTAGACCACTTTACTTTGACCAATATGGCATTTACTTGCCGTGATTGTCAAATTGGCCTACTCAAGAGCCTGCAAAACATGTCCTAGGTGGTTCACATGTTCCTCCCAGGAGTGGCTGAAGACTTCAATGTCATCCAAGTATGCCATGCAGAAGTCCTCCATCCCAGCTAGAACTTGATTCACCATCCTTTGGAATGTAGCAGGTGTATTTTTTAATCCAAAAGGCATGACCTTAAACTGGTACAAGCCAACTGAGGTTGAAAATGCAGTTTTCTCCTTGGCATGGTCTGTCAAGGCTATTTGCCAATAGCCTGACGTAAGGTCAAATGTGCTGAGGTACTTGGCTGCACCAAGTTTATCCACCAACTCATCTGTCCTTGGCAAAGGGTGGGCATCAGTCTTAGTGACTGCATTAAGAGCTCTATAGTCCACACAGAATCTCAAGTCTTTGGATCCTGCCTTTGGTACTAACACAACTGGGCTAGACCATGGACTAGTAGAGGGCTCTATTACCCCGAGATCAAACATCTTCTTGACCTACCCTTTGATATGGGTTCTTACATTTTCTGACATTCTGTATCCTCTGCTTTTGACTGGCAGACAGTCACCAGTGAGAATCTCATGCTGTTCCCAAGGGGTCAAGCCTGGTGAAAGTGAGAACAGGGAGGCAAACTGATTTAACATAGATTTGCACTGCTCTTGTTGCTCAGGTGTCAGATCTGAAAAGAGATTCACTCCTTCAATTTTCTCATCTAAAGGTACACCTCTGAGGAGATCAGGGAGAGATTCACTCTCTTCTTCCTCTGCTGCTGAAGCTAGAAGCAAGGCTCCTACTTCAGGTCTGGAGACGTACGCTTTCAGTCGATTGGTGTGGAAGACTCTAGGAGCTTCCCTGGGTCTGCCCAGATCCACCAGATAGTTGACCTCCCCAAGTTTTCCCACACCTTTGAAGGGTCCCATCCATTTGTCTTGCAAGGCCCTCTGCCTTGTTGGGAGCATAACGAGAACTATCTGGTCTTGAGTGAACTCAACCATGTTAGCCTTTTGATCATGCCAATGCTTGACCAAAGCTTGTCCAGCTTTCAGGTTATCACTAGCTTCTGCCATCATGTGGGACATTTTCCTCCGGAGACCTATCACATAGTCAGTCACGCTGACTGGCTTGAGGGGAGGAGCACCTTCCAATCCCTCCTTAATCAGGGCCAACGGACCTCTGACTGGATGGCCATAAGGAAGTTCAAAGGGAGAATAGCCTACTCCCTTATGAGGGACTTCTCTATAAGCAAAGAGAAGGCATGGCAGTAGAAGGTCCCACTTTCTTTTCAGGGGTTCCTCTAAAGCACCTATCATGCTCTTCATGGTTCTGTTAAACATTTCTACCAACCCATTTGTCTGGGGGTGTATGCGGTTGAGAACTTGTAAGTAACTCCACAGGTTTTCCACATGGCTTTCATGTAGTGGGACATAAAGTTTGACCCCCTGTCGGATATTACTTCCTTAGGAAACCCAACCCTGGTAAAAATACCAAGGAGGGCCTTAGCCACAGCCGGTGCTGTAACAGTCCTCATAGGAATTGCCTCAGGGTACCTAGTAGCATGGTCTACTACAACAAGGATATACCTGTTGCCTGAGGAGGTTGGGGGATCAAGGGGACCAACAATGTCAATCCCTAACCTCGCAAATGGGACTCCCACAACTGGGAGAGGCACTAAAAGTGCCATATTCTTGGAGCCAACCTTACCAGAAGTTTGGCAGGTATGGCAGCTCTTGCAAAACTTATCTACTTCAGCCCCCATTTTTGGCCAATAGAAGTAGAGTGAGAGCCTTTCCTTGGTCTTCTTGAAACTCAAGTGACCAGCCAAAGGAATCTCGTGGGCTAAGTGCAAGAACTGTTGTCTGTTTTCTTGAGGTACTACAAGGCGCTTGTAGTCTCCAGGTTCAGACTCAGTTGGTTCACTGTAGAAGAGGCCATCTTCCCAGTGTAACCTATACTTCCCAGGCTCTTGCCCATCAGCCTGAGAAGCTGCCTGGTGGCGGAGACCCTCCAGAGTTGGACATTCTCTTTGTCCCTTACGAAAAGCTGCCCTGCTGGGCCCACCTTCTGCCAGTAAAGACTGCAGCTCAGGATGGTCCGCAGGGTCCAGATCTCCAATAAGTTCTTGGCCTCCTACTAGCTCTTCTTCAGAGTCTAGTTCAACCACATAGGGTTGTACCTCCCTCTCAGCCTCAGCTGGAGGTGGAGTTACAGGTGTAACTGTGGACAACCTAGGGGAAGTCCTTGTTGGAAGCACTGGAGTGCTTTCTGCTGGCTTTTTCATAGGAGTCTTGGGTTGCCCCTTTGCTCCTGATCTGGTAGTTACTGCAGTAAGTTGCTCCAGTGGGAGAGGAGTGATCTCTGTCAGCATCTCCTGAGATAAACCTCGCAGGGTTTTCTCTCTTGCAGGTTTTGTGAGCTCCTGTAACCTTTTACTAGGAGGTCTGGGGGTATGTGACACAACTCCAAGAGCTTTCAGGTCATTACCCAACAGAACCCTACCTGGTACTTCACATTGTATACTGACAGGTATTTTTACAGTCATGTCATTACACTGGATGAGAACTGGTAACTGGGGACACATCTGCACAGGCCCTCCAGCTAACTTGGTGAGGCATTTGGGTGCCTTAGCAACATCCTCTGCCTTGAAAAATGATTCATCCACCACAGTTATGCTGGCCCCAGTGTCCCTAATGGCAGGAGTCTCCTGACCATTCACCTGGACACTGTCTTTATAATACTCTTTAGTATTATCTGGGATAGAATTATACACATCTAAATTCTGTTGTTCCCACAACCCCAGAGAGACTAAAGAAACACTGGCTGAGACTCCAATGGGTTCATCAGCCAGTATTGTAAACAAAACAGGGAAACCCTTTATGAAGATATGTGGGGAAGCTTTAGTGACCTTTATGGATGATGCTAGATTGGGTTGAAGAATGGAGTGCTTTGGTCTTTTTTCAAGAAACGTTAATATATGGGGAGGGGGTTTGTGTTGTCTTTGTGGTTGTTTTGTGTGGTCTTATTTGTCTGTTGTCGTTTGTTCAGTACATCTGGCTTTGTTTGGGTTCGTCTTAAGTTTCATATGGTGGAATACTGAGTTATGGTTGGAATTCTGTGCTACTTTGTTTTCCACTGTTATGTATTTGTAATTCAATGACCTAGGATGTTCATTCTGTTATTTATTGTACCTTGTTGAAAATGAAAAATAAAGAGTTTAAAAAAAAAATTAAAAAAATAAAGTTTCCACTTGCCATTTGTACTTCCTCCTCTGGAGCGAAGGCTAAGGAGACAAGCTGGACCCCTGAAGGTTTACCCTTACATCTGAGATCTCCTTTCACATGCTCAGTAGAGCCACAAACAAAGCATTTACCAAATGCTTTCTGGAATGGTGGCTTGTTCTGACCTCCTTCTGGTTTGGCACCAGAAGGTACACTAGCCTGATTTGGTTTCCCTTGTGGCTTACCCTTTTGGTTTGATTTGGAATTGGAATTATTAGAATTCTCTTTGGAGTCCTTTTTTGGCTGTTTTCCCTCATCCTTTTTCTGAGTAGCCCCAGAATCCTTGTGAGTGAGTGGCCCTGTTGGCAACCCACAAGTCAGCAGCCTTAGCTAGCTTTCTGGAATCTAATTCCTTTGAATCAGCCAAGTGCTGTCTGAGCTCAGGAGAGCAGGCATCATACATTGACTCCAACATTACAAGATTTTTCATACCTTCATAAGTGTTCACCTTGTAACCCTTAATCCATCCCTCTAGGTTTTTCAACCCTTCACTCACCCAGGTAGCCCAAGGAGTACCATCATGCTTTTTGAGGGTTCTAAACCTCTTAAGATACTGGGAAGGGGTCTTCCCAAATCTAGCTATTAAAGCTAGTTTCACACATTCATTCTCTTTCCTATCCTCCTCCCCCAACTCCATTACCACATCCGTTGCAACAGGGGGAAGCCTAGAGAACAACCAGGTGAGTAAGTCATTTCCTGTGATGTTCTGGAGCCCATGATTATACTCAAACATTTTTAACCAATCCAACACATCCAACTTAGGTTCATACATACCCACTAATTCCTTAGGCATCCGGGGTCTTTTGGGACTGGAACTCCTAGAGGAACCAGAGGAGAGAGAAGCATTTTCCACAGACAACTTCTTCATTTCTAGTTCATGATTAAGCTCTATTTCTCTGAGTCTTAACTCAGTTTGCTTCTGCTCAGCCTGGGCATTCTTTCTTCTGAACTCTAGCTCTTGGTTTCTTTCAGATTGAGCAATAAAACGTTTGTACTCTAATTCAAGCTTCATTTTTTCAAGTTCAAAATAAGCAGGGCTACATGTAGCAGGACCTTGTATAGGCCCAGTAGGTACATTAGGTAAGGCAGACAGAGGCTCAGAGTGGCTAACTTCACTAGGTTCACTTTCCTCTTCTGACTCATTATCAAGACTTTGATTCACATCAATACCATCACTGTTTTCTACATTTGCTGGGGGGGGGGGAGGGGTAGATTCCTCTGTACCACCCAGACTTTGGTTTTCTAACAATCTTTCTACAAGTTCCATTTTCTTGCCCTTCTCAGAGAGATTCTTATGTCTACACAATACTTTTAAGCAATCAGCAGTTTTGACAGACAATGATTCTAGGGTATAACTCTCCATAGTAGACACAGTTAGAAAATCAGCTTTTTAGTGCTAAGCTTTGTGGTTAGTTGTCCTAAAGCGTTCAAGAAGCACTCTAAAGTGTATACTCAATACAAATTCCACCGCGGTACACCAGTGTTAGCAGTGTTAGGCAGAAACCTGTGCAGTTCCCTCTGGGACCACTGCAAAAGATTTAAGACTACAGGTGTTTGGCAGTAAACCCACTTGGTAGCAGTCTGTACCACACAGATTCACTTGGTAGCTGTGGCTGAGCAGTCAGACTTCCCTCAAGAAGAGTTAGGCAGTATACAGAGTATTCACAATAGGTCAAAAGAACACAGTAGAACAAGCAAACACTGACCAGAGCTTGGTGTAAAAGAGTTATAATTATTTATTTAAAACCACATCTAATAAAACACACAGGCACTAATATTAAGCAGTTCAAAAACACGGTCACTAAAAGATATACACTCCCCTAAAAGAATATTAGACAAGTCTTAAGTAAAGCCCCACTTATTTTCAGACAGCGGTGAGCGCTTAACGCAGATGGCACTCTAATAATTTGTTTTAAAAGGGAGAGAAAAGCAGAGTATAAATTGAAACAGATCCCAACACTTTCACAAGAACATAGCAAGAGAGGTAGGCAGAGTCAAACCGTGAAGTTAGAGTTCAGAAGGCCGGATCCACTTTAAGAGGATCAGAACGAAATGTGTCCAAGGTCACACGGTTGAAAAGTGCACAAACGTCTCGAAAAGGTTCTGAAAGAGTTGGACCAAAAGAAAGGGACCAGTTAGATGGTCAAGGCGGCCAGCCCAGTCTAGAAGGTTAAGGGATTATTATTACCTTGTAGCAATCTTTAGAAAGGGAGGCCTGGCGACACGGTACCTTAAAGTGGTGAGAATACTCCAGCGAGGGCAGTTGTTCCTGGCAGCGGATGCAAGTCGGTTCTTCGTCCGGGGGAAGAGAGGATCTCGTCGGGGAGGAAGGCAGGAGTCCGTTGCACTGCCAGGGAAGAAACCAGCCGCAGAGTTCTCAGTTAAAAGGAGCGGTCCTTTGGTTCGCGGTCTAGTGGTAAGTGGCTATCCGGTTGCCGGGGTGCTTGGCACGGGCAATTGGACCACAAGACGTCCTGGGATGTGAGGGAAAAGAAGGTAAACTGGTTGTGCCCACCAGTCAGGGGAAGAAGACTCTCCAGCAGGGAGATCTTCTCTGTCGCCGGGAAGTGGGGAGTCGGTTCCGCAGGGCTCCACCAGTGGTGTCGTCGTAGCAGGTCGGCTCAGCTTCTCCCTCATCAGATTCTCAGGTCCTGTGGCGACTTCTGAAGTTCCAGTCCCCAAAGCCCTGCTTTTATGCAGCAAACCCCCATTCACTCAGCCTAGCTGTCAATCAAACATGCTAAGTGGTGTGCCGGCTGGCTCACCACTGGGGCCAATCACACAAGAGTGTGACTTGAGTTCCCAACGTAACTCAGTCCAGGGTGCCTAAACCCCCTCCCACACCCCCTGTGGTACCCAGACAGAGTGGCACCACTTTTGGAGGCTTCTGTGGAGAAGCCCGCCAAAAGTGGAACAAAGGGCTCAACTTGAGTTGGAGTCACAGAAGAGAACACAAACGCCATTTTAGAATCGAGTCCTGGCAAAAAATACCAACCGGCGAATTAATATTAAATAAATAAACCGGCGGTATGTTCGAGGCTATGAGAATTAAATAATTAAAGTTGGTAGCCTCGAACAATGGGAAAATCCCATAGGGATATATTCGCGGTCGAATATAAAAAGTAGTATCCACTGCCACCAGCCAAAACTCGATCAGGGGGGACGGAGCCGTGCCCCCTCGACTAACAGACCCCGGGGCAATCGAATTGCCCGACCAGTACGTCCACAATATGATGGTTTGTACTGGTTTCTGTTCATAATTTGGGACTAGTAAAGCCAATGGTGACTTTACATGCCCTGGGAGACAGTAGTCAGTCCCAGGGTATGGAGTCTATGGTGGGGTGCTGTGTAACACACATAGTAAAAACACATGAGACCCTATGGAGTAAAGGACCCCATATCCCATAAAACACATTAACAGTCAAAGGAACACCATAAATCAGGTCCAAGAGTGGGAGAAAAAGAGTCTCACTCTTGGCAGGAGAAAAAAACAAACTCCAGAAATCCAGCAAAGCTGCTGGGGGACTCACTAGGTTAGGAAATTCAGCCTAAACAGAATTCTCCCTAACAATGGCCTATTCTAAACAGAACACACTCAACAGGGGAATTCCCCATGGCTGGGAAATCCTGCTCCAAGCACATGATCAACCTTCCATGGGCCAGGGGAGTTGACACAGCACATCACTGGCAGACTGAGCCTGCTGCAACCTCACTGGGTGATGTCAACACAGGGCAGCAAGCCAATCCAGCAGGAACTCAGAGATGGCGGGGAGGTGGACCCGAGCCAGCGTTCTGTTCACAGGGTTATGAATGCTGATCGGCAGATGCTTATGTAAACGGAAGCTGAGCGAATTGGCGTTCCTGGAAGAACCAATTAAGTGGTACGTTTTGTGTCCCTGGGAGGTGGCCAGCCCACAGAGTATCAATTATAAACACTGTGAAGGTCAATATTCAGAAGGTAATGTATGATTGTCTCACTTCTGTGAGAAACCTGAAGGTGTCTCACCCGCTAGTCCCCAGAGATCTGTCAACCAGTTGGCCAGGACACGACCATCGCTATTGGATCCAGTTCCTGGGGGTGGACCAGTGGGGAGGATCACTTGGGCGAGGGGTCTTCAGAAAGTGGAAGTGGGACACCGAGGATTGAGACGCAGTAACCCCTTCCTTATAACACCTTTTCCCCATTCTACCTTGTAGGATATTTTAGAAGCTCTACCACCCCTTTTCCCACACAAACACTTACACTGTAACAGACAATGGATTAACACCAGAGCCGTTTACCGACATGTCTCAATACACGGGCCTGGCAGAGTCAAGCAATTGACAATAACCAGGCACACCTGACGGCACAGGGATAAAAGGCGCAGCACGAAAGCACACTTCGGGCAAGGCCGAACGCACGAGGAGACAGCCACACCAATCCGGCAGTTCAAACAGAGGAGAAAGGCGGCGAGACCTGGAAAGACGACGAAGGGGGAATTTCCCCTGCCCTTTTCAACTCAGACCCGCAAAACCTCAGAAAGGGAAATCATAAGACCGGGAGTTACAGCTGGCGTGTGGAGCAGCAGATGTCAATGGTACACAGGGGCCTCCCACATTGATAACACAGGCAGAGAGGCAAGCTGCTACTGTGGTACTATCCTTGACTCCAGAGATCAGAGAAGCCAAAGTGTTCAGCAGTCAGTGATTCGGAGGACGCTGATAGCAAACCGAACTGTGTTGGGCCCAAGGTTGCAAGTAGCAACATTTTGAACGCAAGGAATTTGCAAGAGACAGAACCTGTGTGTGTGTTTGGACTTTAACGAAAGCCCAGTTGAGGTCCAGGTGCAGAGGGGTCTGGCGCCACGTGGGCGCTCATTCGAAAGGCCCTGACCAGGACCTGTTTTAAAATATGAGAACCAGAACACCCTAGGAGAGGGTGGTGTAAGGCGTCAGAATGGTGCTACAAGGATTACGTCAAATCCCGTGTCCAATTGAATGTCTCTGACTCATTGTCAGAGTAAAGCTGGGGGAAGGGAACCCCGATTTCCAATAAGTTTGTGAACTGTGGAATGTAGCAAGGGTTAACCCGACAGAGGGATACCGAAAGAAATCTAGGAGAAGGAAGACCTTGCTTTCTGATGAAAATATAAAATACATGAACTGTGTTAGAAATACATGAACTGTGTTAAAGAAAGGCCACAGTGAACCTGATGGAGGGAGGCCCAGACTGTGAAGAGGATCCGGGCCCGACAGAGGGAAATCCTGGGGGCGAAGAGCAATCGCCCAAGGTGCAAGATCACAGAGAGAACTTTTGTTTGTTTGTCATTGTGAAACACCAAAGGCCTTTTAGGGCAAAAGACTTTTGCAAGGAGACTTAGCCTCTGAAGGTTTTGATATCATTGAAATGGAACTGTGAACCTCGTGCTGACGAGGCCAAGGTGTGTGCTGTGCTCAAGTGTGTCGCCTTGTCCTGTGCTTCAAACGTGGGGAAGAGACCCAGCCATACCATCCTTGCTTATCATTTTGTGAACACTTCTTTCTTTTCTAGTGAACATTATCCCACACCGTCTTTTAATTTAGAAGTAAGGCTTGGCAATAGTTTTTTTTTAGTATATGCCCTTTTTATACGACAAGACGCCACTAGGACTGCCTTATTATTATTTGATGGTCGTAGCTTGCTCCCATCTTAGATTTAGGTTTAGATTAGGCATTTATTTTTAACAATCTTGAACTGTGATCACTTGTCTCTTTCTTTACTGTTGCCACCATGAGTTCCTTACACTTCCCACCAGAAGCAGAGTGCCTCATGTCTTAGTCGCAACGCTGCTGAAAAAGCACAAATGTTATATTACTAATTACAACTTGTTCCGGGAAGGGGTGAGAATCGGTGTGACGCCACACGGGAGGGATGTCTTAGGATATTGTTGATCTGGCTGTTACAATCATGTCTCACTAACATACGCACAGCACTAAGGATATGACATAACACACTAAATGACTGCCCTGGGAACAATGGATAAGGAACAAGTTACTTACCTGTAGCTGTTGTTCTCCAGCATCGGTCTGGCAAGGATTCACATGCTCAAGAAAATTCCTTGTCGTCAGGCCAGGAATCCTCTGTAAGAAAAGAAAAGCAGTATTGCTTTAAAAGCTTGAGTACTGCCTTTCACCTAATACCCAATCACTGAAGTCTGGATCATACTGCACCCATCCAATGACGGTTGTCTCCCTGAGTCACACCCTAGGCGGCCTTCTTCAGATTGAAAGCACGTGAGGTAACAGTATGAACCCAGAAGAGCCAAAGTAGGGATGCAGGGGGGTTCGCATGTGAATCAATGCCAAACCCATGCTGGAGAACAACAGTTACAGGTAAGTAACTTGTTCCTTCTCCAGCATGGGGTCTGGCATGGATTCCCATGATCATGAAAACAATTGTACAGCAGTAACATTTACACAATCACAGGAGGTGGCAAGGCTCAACAGAAGTACAACACTTACCCTTGGAACTGACTCACCTCAAGCAAATAGGTTGTGAAGCCCCACTTGGCCTACTCTGGACTCCTCCCTGGAATACCTGTTGACACAGTAGAATTTCGTGAAGGCGTGCGTCGACCTCCACGTAGCAGCCCTGCAAATGCCCAGCAGGGGAACCCCAGAGAGAAACGCTGTCGTAACTGCGATGGCTCTGGTGGAGTGGGCTCTTGGCCAGCCTGGAAGTGGCCTATCGGCCAGACGATGACAGTGCACAGGGCCTTCCCCTGATTCACAGGACCAAAGTTCACAAAAAGCTGAGAAGTCTTCCAGAAATCTTTGGAGCGGGCCATTTATAACTTCAAGGCGTGAGCAACGTCCAGACTATGAAGAGACCGTTCATCAACCGACACAGGATTCGGGAAGAAGACTGGAAGTACTATAGGTTTGTGAGATAGAACTCAACGTAACTTTACGCATAAAGGCGGGGTCAGTGCGGAGCACTACCCTAATAGGTTGCAAATTTAAGTAGCGGACTTTGCAGGAAAGAGCCTGAATTGCTCCGATCCGTCTGAAGTTATTGATACAAGGAACGCATCCTTCCATGAAAGAAACTTGAGCGGAGCAAAAGGAGGTTTTGTGAGCCTCGTGAGGATAACATTGAGCTCCCATGCCGGGGCCAGAATTTTCACTGAAGGGAAAGACCTATAGACCTTTCATGAATTCCTTGACCAGCCTGTGAGACAATAACAATGGCTTTGTAGGTGAACGGTGTTAAGATGGATTTGTGAACTCTGACATGGTGGGCAGAGGTTCAGAAGGCCAGCCTAGTTTCTTGGAACAGGGTAACCTTCTGGACAAGCGAGACCAATCAAGGTATCATTGGCGGCGGTCAAGACTAAGGGCCTCATCACGAGTTGGGTGCTAACCCCAGCGGTATTACCACCGTGGCTATTAGCCATAACGCCAAACCTCCAGGCTCTATTAGCGACAGATCACGGGTTTGGCGGAACGGTAAGTTCCCATTGCCCATTGGGCCCATTCGGGAATTCCCCATTCACAGTTGGGCCCATTTGGGAATTCCCCATTCCCCATTGGGCCCAATGGGGAATTTTCACGCTATTATCGCCTGCGGTTGTTAGGGAGAATTCTCTGTTAAGGCTAATTTCCCAAACCTAGTGAGTCCCCCAGCAGCTTTGCTGGATTTTTGGGGTTTATTTTTTTCTCCTGCTAAGAGTGAGACTCTTTTTCTCCCACTCTTAGGCATGATTTGCGAATGTCCTTTGACTTTGTATTTGTTTTATGGGCTATGGGGTCTTTTACTCCATAGGGCTTCATGTGTTTTTGGTATGTGTGTTACACAGCACCCTCAGTGCAGTAACACAGGGGTGTCATAGTGACCCCCAAACATAGACTCCATACCCTGGGACTGACTACTGTCTCCCAGGGCATGTAAAGTCACCATTGGCTTTATTAGTTCAATTTTGTGAACAGAACCAGTACAAACCATCATATTGTGGAAGTACTGGAAGGGGTTAATTAGATTACCCCATGGTCTGTTTTCAAGGGGGCACTGTGCAGTCCCCCCTTGTCGTGTTTCTGGCTGGTGGCAGTGGTTACCACGCAAAATATTCCTTAAGAATATTCACTATGGGATTTTCCCATTCATTTTAAACGCACAACTTTTTTGCTGCAATGTTAAAGATACCGCCGGGTTATTTATTTAATATTTATTCCCCGGTTGGGTCTTTTTGCCAGGACTCGGTTTTAAAATGGCGTTTGTGTTCGCCTCTGTAACTCCAACCCAAGTCGAGCCCTTTGTTCCACTTTTGGCGGGCTTCTGCACAGAAGCCTCCAAAAGTGGTGCCACTCTGTCTGGGTCTACAGGATGTGTGGGAGGGGGAATAGGCACCCTGGACTGAGTTGCCTTGGCAACTCAAGCCGCACTCTTGTGTGATTGGCCCAGTGGTGAGCCGCCCGGCTCACCACTTAACATGTTTGATTGACAGCTAGCACTGGTGAAAGGGGGTTTTCTGCATAAAAGCAGGGCTTTGGGGACTGGAACTTGAGAAGTCACCACAGGACCTAAAGAATCCGAAGAGGGAGAAGCTGAGCCGACCTGCAACGACGACACCACCGGTGGAGCCCTGCTGAACCGTCTCACCACTTCCCAACGACAGAGAAGATCATCATTCCGGAGAGTCTTCTTCCTTTGAGCTGGTGGGGTTAACCAGTTTGCCTCTTTTTCGCCTCCTGGAACGTCCCGTGGTCGAATCGCCCGTGCCAAGCACCCTGGCGGCCGGATAGCCACGCTTCACCACTACCGCAAATAAAAGGATCGTACCTTTTAATCGAGAAACTCTGCGGCTGGTTTCTTCCCTGGCAGTGCAACGACCTCCAGCTTTCCTCCACGTCGAGATCTTCTCTTGCCCTGGACGAAGCACCGACTCGCACCCGCTGCCAGGGACAACTGCCCCTGCTGGAGCTTCCTCACCCTTTCAGGTACTGTGTCCCGCCTGGTCTCCCTTGCAACAGACTGTTCAAGGTGTCCCGTAAATCCTTGACCCTCTATCCTTGGGTGACCTGGGACCTGCTAACTAACTTTTACCGAACTGATCCAACTCCTTTTGAACTATCTGCAAAGACTTTTAAAGTACAATTCAACTGTGTGATCTTGGACACATTCTTGCTCTATAGTAGACTCTGCCTTTCTTGCCTTGCGGTGGTTCTTTTTAAAAGTGTTGGTATCGTGTGCATTCTAATTCTGCCTTTCCCTCCCTTTTTAATGAACTTATTGGAGTGCCATCTTAGGTTAAGCGCTCGCCTCTGTCTGCAAATAAGTGGTGTTTTAACTAAGACTTGTTTAATAAGTAATAAGGGATGTATATATATTGATAGTGACTGTGTTTTGAACTTGCTTGCCATATTAGTGTTAGTGTATTTTTACAAGTGTGTTTTTAAATAAATAATTATATACTTTTATACCAAAGCTCTGGTCAGTGTTTGCTTGTGCTACTGTATTTGGTACCTAATGTGTATACTCTACATACTGTCTAACTCTTCTTGAGAGAAGTCTGACTGCTCAGCCACAGCTACCAGGTAAATCTGGGTGGTACAGACTGCTACCAATTGGGTTTACTGCCAACACCTGTAGTCCCAAGCCTTTTGCAGTGGTCCCTAAGGGAACTGCACAGGTTTCTGCCTAACAGCGGTTTTCCCGGCGGCGGTAATAGTGCCGAAAATCGGCAGATTTGCCCCCAGCTCAGAGCTGGGGGTAAATCTGCGAAGGCCGTGATTTGGCAGAGCCTTAAATGCGGCAGTAATATCATTACCGCCGCATTTAAGGGTTACCGCCAAACTCGTGATGAGGCCCTAGGTCTCGGGAGGGGTGAGGGTGACTGAAAGACCTCAATGAGCACACAGAGTAAAGGACACTTGCAAATCACTCCCAGTCAGGTGTATATATATATATATATTAAAAATACAAATACATTTATTCAAGGCCTTTGAGTTTCAACACAATAGTTATTAACAGTAACCCCGTTTAAACCAACACAATCCTACTAAAATACATATATACAAGACCAAGTGGCCTGAAGGGTTAATGCAGAAATGGGTCCACAACCTTGAAAAGGGAAGGAAGAGGGTAGTGCAAAGAGTCTTTAGGCAACTCTGGAGTAATCACAATCCTCACTGAAAGGCAGTCCAGCCCCTAAGAAGAGGGGAGCCTATTGCTCAAATGTAGTTGCAATGCTGGCGCATGCGGTAGTGCAGATGGGCGAAAACAGAGTCTCTTGTAGGGTCTGTAGCAGCTCAGGAAGTTGGGTGAGGTGATGCAGAATAGGTTCCCACTATTCGTGGAGGGTCTCCCTGTGAGGGCAGTTACAGGAGTTGGGAATAATTCGATAGCTCAGACCATCAGTGGAAAGGAGAGGGGCCCTCAGGGGCCACTTGTGCGTAAAAAATGGATGGATGCGGTAGGGGTCACCGGTAAGGTTTGCAAGTACTCACTGACCCCTAGCACACTCCGGACCAAACTTCGGAAGTCGAGTCCAATTCGGTTGCAAGTTCAAATGCAGCAATTCTGCGGCTTAGCGGCTTTCAGCAACGAAGTTACAGCGTTGATTCCCAAACAGGACAGTGGCGATTTCTCAGCTTCTGTTGGATGGATCAGGCCAGTTTCACTGTAGCAGGCTTCAAAGCACAGCGGGGCACAGCTGCAGGCACCTGCAAAGTTCGTCACCACGGCTGGGTGACATGGTAACCGCGTGTACTCCGATTCGGGAACTCTCTCTTTACTCCAGACCTGGGAATGCTAAGTGTACGAAATTCGGTGTGAGAGTGCCATGAACAGAAAGCTTGCGATGTACCAATTTTCAAGGGTTTCCTCGGAACTGCGGTGGTATCAGAGCAAAGGTCCTGCACAAGCTGGTCAGCCCACTGGTTGGCAGCGACACTTCCGAGAAGGTTTATTTGCAGGGTTTGATGAAGGTGCCGAGAATAGTTGGTCCCACTATTCAAATGAGTCGAAGCGTCTTCACAGACCTTCTAGTTCGATCAGATGCAGAGGGGTCCAGCGGGAGGACAGCAGGCTCAGGGTGCCAAACCTTCCAACGGGTCACCGGAGGTTCCTGGACTCAGTTTCTTAGTTTCAGAATACTTGGATCTTTTCCTTCGTTCAGTGAGAACGCAAGAGATCGACATGGTATGGGTGTTTGGAGCCTTCTCTTATCTAGAATCTCTTTCGTGCCAAAACGAAGAGGACCCAATGGAAGATCTGCTCACATACAGGCACACCATACGTAATAGCACTGGGAAACCTCTAATGTCCAGGAAATTGCTAAGAGTACCATTGGAGCAGCCACACTACCCCACCCATCCATCCAAAGAAAGTATAGCAGCAGAAATAAATGAGGGGTGGTACGTGCCTAACTTCCATGAGATAGTGGCAGATTTTGTGGGGAATTGTGTGAAGTGTCAACAGTTTCTGCGTGGCCATACTTTGAAGACGGTGCAGGGAACAATACGTCGTCTGGAAGGTCCCATCGCGGCACTTGCATAAAATTGACTACGTTGACATGCAAGAAAGGTGTGCCTTCTATCGGTACATGATAATAATTGTCTGTCCCTTCTCACGTTGGCTCGAGGCGGGACCCTGTGCAAAGAACGATGCAAAAAGTGCAGCAAAATTCTTGGTGAGGGAGGTGTTCCAAAGATGGGGTATATGGGAAGAAATAAGGTTGGATAATGGCCAGCACTTTGCCAATGACCTTTTTGAGGAAATGGTGCGCCTCATGGGTATGCAACACAAACTTTACACAGTGTACCGGCCACAAGCAAACAGGATTGTAGAAAGGGTTACGGCCTACCAAAAGAACACTACGCAAAGCTAACCTCTACTTTATGCTGATATTGGCTTTTTTGCCACCCCTTACCCTTTTCACCCTACGCAACTCACCCAGTTCGGATCACCATTTGACTCTGCATGAAATTGTAACGGGTCAGAGGATGCATGTGCGTGTCCCTCCCACATGTTCAATTTCAGGCGCTAACCCTAGCTCAGAAGTCCTTGGAGATTAAATGAAAGCGTATATGACCAAAATGACAAAAAGCTCTCTGCTACATCTCCCGCAAGGCTCAGCGACCTACATGTCAGTCTGGCAACCAAAACAGCAGAGTGCCCATTAGGGGGGGGACTTTCCGGAAGTACAGCCTCTCTATCCAGATGACCGAGTACTCATCCGCAACGTGGTCCGGAAGTGGAAGGAGCCAAGATTCTGTGACCCTTTCGAAGCGGTTTATGCAACACCAACAGCACTGAATTTCAAAGAGAGACGAGCATGGATACATTTGTCTGAGATAGGCAAAGACAACAGCAGCACAACGGAACCACCAAGCATCACCTGATGGGAAGAATTTATGAGATATCTTGGACGTTTTGCACTGCTCTTATATGATATAATAGACCCACCAATGCACAAGAAGATGGGCCAGAGATTACTAGGGGAAATAGGGGAAAGACGAGAATTGCTGTAAATACAATGGGGATTGGAATACTATGTGCATTTGCCTTTTGTCTTTTTCTTCTTATTCTTTCCTTCTGGTCCCTGATGCAAAAAAGTAGTATGAGTACACCTGCTCACGGTTAGGGGATGACACGCACTAAAAGGAGTACATCCAAAATTGAAGAATAATATAATGCAATTGGGGAAGGAGAGGATCGGGCTTCTGAAAACACTTGGTATATGGAGATCGAGAGTGTGGGGCGAGGGCGCACTAATGGAACCTGCTACGTGTGCTCACTTATTCCACATCTAGCAGGGACACCAAAACATATTCTGCCACAAGAAGTGTCCCTAAAGAAACAGGGATGTCTGATGCCTTGGTCTCTATGCAAAACAAGGGGGCTAGTCCAGGAACATGAGGTAGATGTAAAATGGATCGATGAAGGGGAAGAAGTTTTACGAGGATAATTTCTTACAACTAGAAAGCATGGCACAGGGTTGGAGCATCCAAACATACGATATTAGAATATATAACAGAAGGACCCCAGAAAGGAAAACAGTTGCCAGCTACCCACAGGAGAATACGGGCAAAACAACAGCAGGGCATAATATACCATGGTGCCACACCAGATCCCTCATGCAAAGGAAAAATTAGTTACCGTAATGTTCTTTCTATGGATTCTTCTCCCGCAGATTCCATCTGATAAATATTCCCTCAAGCTCTGCTGCTTCGGAAAATGTTTTGACAGTGGGCGTAGTGGACCTTGACCCCGCCGCTGAGCGTAGATCTGTCTTGCTCAGCATTTGGTTGTCGGCTCCGGACGTGACGTAAGGGGTCGTATAAATACCTTGTCACTACACCCCCCTCTTCAGTTTCCCCCTTTTTCACTGAGCACATCATGCTGCATAGGAAAACAGAGAGAACCAGGGGCTAATGAGCCCTTAAAATGAAATAACTATAGACCTCCGGAGGAGGAACAATTGCAACAAACACTACAAAATCTTTTTTTTTTTTTTAAGAAACCCGTGGCAGGAAAGAAAGAAAATGGACACAGAGGACCATCACCAAGCGAACGTGAAAGAGAAAATGCGCACCAACTACCAACTTTCTGAGCGGGGATGGATGGGAGGGGAGATGAGGAATCTGCGGGATAAGAATACATAGAAAGAAAAATACGGTAAGTAATTTCTCCTTCGATGGGTTGCTTTTCTCCCGCAGATTCCTCATCTGATAGACTCCCAAAGCAGTAGATGAAGGAGGTCGGGCAGAAAGTTATACTAAGACATTTTGCAGCAGTGCCCTTCCAAAACGGGCATCAGCTGTACGAGCCACATCCAGGCTATGGTGCTTAGCAAAAGTATGGAGGGATGACCATGTCACAGCACAACAAATTTCCTGAACAGGGACTCCTCTCTGTAAAGCTGTTGACGCTGATACCCCCCTTGTAGAATGGGCCCTGATGTCTGCTGGTAATTCTTTCCCAGCGGACTGGTAGCATTCAGCTATGCAGAAACTATTCAGTGGGAAAAAGTCTGCTTGGTTATGGGCAGGCCCTTACGGGCTAAGGAAAAGGCCACGAAGAGCTGGTCAGCTCTCCTTAGATCAGCTGTCCTCGCAATATAATAACTCAATGCCCTTTTCGGGTCTAGGCAATGTAACCATTCCTCCTGCTTAGAAGGGCGTGGAGGAGGGCAGAAGACCAGAAGGTCGATTGATTGTGACAGAGGGAATTCTGAGACAACCTTGGGAAGGAAGCCAGGCCTTACCCTAAGTGAGACGTTCTCCTGGAAAAAACACAGGAAGGGTGGCTTACAGCATAAAGCCTGCAGTTCACTCACCCGCCTAACGGATGTAATAGCCACCAAAGAGGCTGTTTTCAAAGAAACAAGTCTTAATGGACAAGTATGCATAGGCTCAAAGGGAGCCGCCATCAGAAAAGTTAGTACCAGATTAAGGTCACAATCCGGGACAATAGAAGGAGTTGGCAGAAATTTATTTACAAGGGCTTTCAGGAATTGTGCCATTACTGGGATTGTAAAAAATTAGGCTTGATCCAGGGATCTCTTAAACACAGACAAGGTCGCCAAATGATCTTTGACCATGGTGACCTGAACGCCTGCTGAGGTCAGTGCCAGAAGGAACTCCAACACTGCACGCGTACAAAGATCTTGTAGACGGTCTGCATGCAGCCAGCAACACCTCAAGTACTTCCTCAGAGAGGTCCCAGTCATCATATTTCATCCTCTCAAGAGCCACGCATGTAGGTAGAGGGATTCTAGGGTCGGGTGGAATATCTGACCTTCCGACTGGTTTTGGAGATCCGGACGCCGAGCCAACCGGTGAGGTGGAGGGTTGGACAGATCCAAGAGGTCGGAGTACCACGTTCTCCTCGCCCAGTCTGGGTTGATCAAGATCATGGTCTCTCGAAACCTCTTCAACCTCCAGAGAACCCATGGAATGACGGAGGCGTAATGGAGAGGGAAGGCCCAATGCACCAGAAACCCGCCCCCCAGTGCACTGTTTGCTGGGAATTCCCTTGAGCAAAACATCTTGCATTTCCTGTTGGACACTGTTGCAAACAGATCCACTGCTGGGGTACCCCAGAGAGAGAAGACATCTTCTAGGACTTCCTGGCACACTTCCCACTCGTGTGAGACCATGCCCTGCCTGCTCAGAGCATCCGCCAAGTTCTCTGTGCCTGAGATTGAGATCCGGTTCTCCAGCAACCAGAACCAAAGCATCATCGCCTCCGTGCAGAGGGGGCTGGAGTGCACACCACCTTGTTGGTTCAGATAGTGCACTGCCACTGTGTTGTCCATCAGAATGAGAACATGTTTCCCCTGCAGAGACGGGGGGAATGCTTTCAGGGCAAGCATGATAGCTTGCAAATCCAGCCTATTGATGTGCCACTTGGTTTCCGTTGTTGACCAGAAGCCGCTCACCTGCAAATCCTCGTAGTGAGCGCCCTAACCCTTCAGAGATGCATCCGTGACCACTCGGGTCTGAGGCCGGGGAGGAAAGAAGTGTAAACCCGCCAGGAGACTGTCGCGGGCTGCCCAGCAGGACAGGTCATTGAAGACTGAAGTGCACACCCTGATGAGATCTGAGAGAGTGCAGAGGTACTGAGACAACTGACCCCTCAGGAGCCGCTGCAGGGATCTCATGTACAACCTGGCCCCTCGCACTAGAAAAATGCAGGAGGACATGAGACCTAAGAGGCAGAGGACGGAAGCCGCTGGTATAGTGGCATGGTTCCGGAACAAGTCAACCATTTGTGTCAAGGTGACTACTCTCTCTTCTGGAGGGAAGGCCTTCCCTACCCCGGTATCTAGGACTGCTGCGATGAACTGGAGCCTCTGAACTGGCGTTATTTGGGACTTCTTTAAATTTAGGGAGAAGAACAGCTTGTGCAGCAGCATGCAGGTGTCCTCTAAATGGGACTAGACCTGCACTGCAGACTTAACTCAGATCAACCAGTCATCCATATATGGAAATACGTGGACCCCTGATCTCCTGAGGTGAGCCGCAACTACAGCCATGAGCTTGGTGAAGAACCTTGGGGTGGAGGTTAGACCAAAGGGAAGCACCATGAACTGATAGTGCATATCCCCTACGGTGAACCTTAGGAACTTCCTGTGCTTTCGATGGATTGGCACATGGAAATAGGCATCTTGTAGGTCTATTGACACCAGTCAGTCCTGTTGTTCGAGAGCATGGAGAATCTCTCTCAACATCACCATCCTGAATTTGTCCTTCCTCAAGTACTTGTTCAAGGCCCTGAGGTCTAGAATGGCATGGAGACCTCCTCCTTTTTTGGGTACCAGGAAATACCGGGAATACCAACCCAATCTCCTCTGCACGGGAGGTACCTCTTCCACGCAACCGTTTAACAACAGTTCTTCTTGGAGCTCCTGTCCCGGTTGGATTGAGGGCATGGGGGGTCTGTCCGGTGGTTTTCTCACTAATTGCAGACAATAACACCACTGAATGAGCTAAAGAGCCCAGGCATCAGAAGTAATTCCCTGCCACTGGAGCAAATGCTCCGTCAACCGTCCTCCAACCGGTGCGCTATGAGAGGGGAAAATCAAAGCGGCTTCGGAGGCTGGGTCGGCCCTGCTGCTGGCACTGCCTGTTGACCTCCAGAAGCCCTTCTGCCCCTTCTGGAGCATGAGAAAAGCTTCTGCCCTTGCCTGGCGGGTGAGAGCTGTGCTCTCCTGCCATAAGGAGCATACCACTTGTAGCCCCGTGCCCTAGAGGCGAAGCTGATGGCAGGTTTGGTTGGCTGCGTAGATAGGCCTAGGGACATAGTAGCAATTTTGTATTCCTTACAGTTTTCTAAGGAATTGACGGCTTTCTGGTCGAAAAGAAGATCACTCTTGAAGGACATGTTCAGAAGTTTAACTTGGACATTAGGGGAGAAACCAGATGTTTTTAGATAGACCTGCCTTTTTAACGTTACTGCTGATGCCATAGATCAGCCCACACAGTCGGCAATGCCAAATCCCATCTGCAGGGACTGTCTGGCAACCTCTTTCCCATCCTCCGCTAGCTGTAGGAAGCCCTCGCACATCTTCCCTTCTGGGACATACTGCACAGTCTTTTCAACTGCTGTCCATAGAACGAAGGAGTATTTGGCAAAACTGCTTGCCACATTTGTAGCCTTAAGGGCCATACTGTCCGGAGTAAATGCTAAGGCATCAACCTTTTTAGCTTCCCTGTCGGGAGGTAGGATGGAAGTGGAAGATGCAGGTCTAGATGACAGAGTGGCAGCCTGCATAACCAGCCCCTCTGGGGAAGGGTGAGAGGAGAGGAATGAAGGGTCTCCTCTAGCCGGCCTATATTTCTGGGAAATGGTGGAGCTGACGGGAGGAATAGAACAAGGATGTTGCCACATAATTGTTAATGGATCAGCAATGGCAGGGTTTAAAGGCATAATGCGCTCTGTGGTGAGACCTTCATCTAAGATATCTGTAAGGTCACAACCTTGAATCAGCGCCACATATGAATGCAATCCTAGGGTATCAATAACCCTTTCTACCAAAGCCCTGAATTTGAACATATTATGGACATAGGATAAGGGCTGGGATTGCTGGAATTCGACATCTGGAGAGGTGTCCACATCGCTGGTGTCATGCAGGCCTTGAGCCAGCTGCAAAAGCTGATTTTGGTCATCAAAATAATTGACCCCTCCTGTACCCAGGTAAATGGGGTCGACATCCCCCTGATCATCAGCGTCATTACCGCTGAAGATACCTGCCATGTTATCCTGACAACCATCAACATCGAGGGTTTATCTCTCAGCGCCGATATGGTGGATGTCGGTGTCGATCGGAATCAAGACGCCGTAGCGTCGACATATTTGGATGCACAGGGTTGATCCAGCTTCCATTGAACCTCTTTCAGATCCGAAAGATTTATCAGCGCTGACATTGGCAGTACCGGGGCACTCGTGGGATCGGATATGCCGAGCACCGCTTTTGGCTCCGAAGCCTGCTGCGTGGGGCGGGGGGTTTAGCCACGCTGACTGCAGCATGTTTTTAAACATGTCTAGCATGGAGGACTTGAAATCCTCCCGCTCTTGGTGGGTGGTAGGCCCCGCCGACGGCTTACCTTTATCCGTTGACGAATCTGAATCCCGACGGTGGTGGTAACGTCTTTTCTTCTTTCTGGACGAGAATGAGGAAGAATGGCTCCTCGAGTGGGACCGTTTCTTCTTCCATTCATGATGTTTTTTCGGGGTGTGCCCCTCAGTTTCAGCCTAAAAAAAAAAACCTTCGACCGCGCCAGTGATTTAGATGGTGGTTGACCAAGAGCGAGTTTAGCTGCTCGATCACATAGAGGGAAGATAGCTGCGTGCTCCCCGTGGAAGCAAGACAGCACGGAGCAACACAGGTTCGATCCTCGGGTCTGCGATCAGAAACCTCTGGGTATTAAGCGTGTTATAAATAACCTGTCATATCACATCCTAGAGATTTTGGGTTGCATTCTAGTGCACAACGGACATCCGTCAGTCCCGTGACCCGTCCCGAGGCACCACGTGTGGGTCAGTGATGGATATCTTTGGTCCACAGTCGGTACACAGCTTGAAACCCGATACCTGATGAAAATGTCGAGAGAGTCGAAGACTTGCCTGTGTTCCCAAGCAGCGTGTTAGCGCACAGAAAAAAGGAACTGAGATGTGAGGCGCAGTGACAAGGTATTTATATGATGTATAACGTCATGTTCAGAGCCGACGACCAGATGCCGAGCAAGACGGATCGACGGCCAGGTCGAGGTCCACTACGGCCCCTGTGGGAAGATCTATAAAATGAGGAATCTGCAGGAGAAAAGCAATCTATTGAATAAGAGGTTTGTGTACCACAACAAGTAACAGCTTTGGAGAGAGGGACCGCTGCAGTGATGGACATCTGGTGGACCTGTGGAACAAAAGCATATGCCCAGCTGCCACATAACTGACTTGCACTGGTGAACTTGCACAGCCCGCATTCGTGGTGCCTCGCACAGATTTTCCCCCATTTGGTAACGTGTTTGCGTACAAAAGAAAGAAGGAGGATACTGGGCCTCGCGAGACACAAGAGGAGTGGCCCAAGGTAACAAGGAGGAAGTGGGACAGCAACTACATCTCAGCAGAGTCCACCCAAACTTTGAATGCTATCCCACCACATTTTAAACTCTTCAGCAAGGCATCTGTGTTCTTCACCTCCCTCCTGCTGCCCGGGTACAAACTGCCACTAATGAAAAATGGATCCAGATTACCAGATATGAGTTGCTTCAATTGGCTAATGCGATGGAAAAGGGACTAAATGCAGTCCTAGAGGAGCTTTGAGCTTTGTGCCTAATGACTGTTCAAAACAGTTTCGTACTTGGCCTAATGGCAGCAATGGAAGTGTGTGCCACAAGATTGGCAGCACATGTTGCACCACCATACCCGCAAATGATGCAGCAAACTGAAGACTAACAGAGGCTGTCGAGGAGATATGAGCAATGCACAAAGGGAAGACAAAGGAAACACAGGACATTATGTCAAACACCAGGTTGGAGAGCCTATTTGCATGGGTACCGGACTGGTTGGCAGCAATGTTCAAAATAACTGACCCCCTCCTCGTCATGATCCTCGTCGCCATATGCATCAGCTGGTGGGTCATTGGGTGGTGCAATTGCCTGCAAAAAGGGATTGGGTATATAATGAATGCCAATAAAGTAGAACTCAAAATGTGTTAGTTGAGGGACCCCAGTTGTGAATGAAAGTAAGGATGAAGTAACGATAACTTATACAGCAACACCACAGAATTTAGAAAACTACGAGGCCCTGTGGGGGTGAGTGCTCACCCGACTGAGAGAAAATATTAATCTTGGAAATATGTAGAAGGGTATGAAGAAGAAGCGGATATGAACAGTGTCACACGGGTGTGGGTGCGCAAGGAAAGAGGTAAGGAAATGATTGCGAAAGAGATGTTGATCGAAAGATCGATCAAAGAGGGAATGTAGTGAAGGTCCTGAACCAGCACCATGTAAGGAGTTGGACCTACAACCTGCGGGAGTGAGCAAGGGGGGATACGGTACCCCAAAGGGGGTGGGGAAAACACAGACAACTAAACTGCATGAGAAGAGACCATGTAGGGAATCAAGGGAGTGGGGACGTCTTACGTATATTAACAGCCCAATGGGCCCATGTATAATTAGTACTGAATAGAGATGGTCTATCCTAATAGAACACACTCAACAGGGGAAATCCCCATGGCTGGGTATTCCCAGTCCAAGCACATGATCAACCTTCCAACGGGCCAGGCATTTTATCAGCCACAAAGCTTTTGCTTTCGTCGGCTCTGTGTTTCAACTGTGTTGTGCTTAGCGAATTCGAAGCAGAACGACTCAGGGTCAATTTGGCAGCTCTCTTCTTTAAGGCCTTCAGCGTCATGTCTTGGCATGAGCCACATTCTGCCACCACATGGTCAGTATCAAGGCACCCCAGACAAATTCTGTGGGGGTCGGCAAGGGACATTTTAGCGCAACCACAACACTTTTTGAAACCCAAATGTTTTGGTGTCGATGTAGTCAAAAACATTTTAAAAAATCAGATTTTCTATAAAAATAAAAACGCGTCAAGAGATTTTCTGAAGCGATGTTCCCGAGTAGCGTGTGGAGCATGCGGAAAAAAGGAACTGAGGTGAGGGGAGCGCTATTTGTACTGGCACCAACGTCGCATCTGTTCACGAAGACAAGGACTCAATCACCATCGACACCAGAGTGCACATGCCCAAAGCTGGGAAAAAGTTTCTGAGAGCAGCAAAGCATCAGAAAATATATCTAAGATGAGGAATCTGTGGGAGGAACATCCATCAGAAAGAACATTACCAGGGTTAAGTAATGTGTTCATCTATTTTACCATCACAATGAAACCTACCACAAAGTAACTTACTACTTAATAATTTGTGGGGATGAAACCACAGAATACAGACACTGGTATCCCAATGGAGTGACGGATGCTGCAACCATTCTATCCTCATTTCCAAATTCTAAGGCTGTTCGGAACAGTGTACTGCACAGCCAACCTGCTTTGGATGCACAAGTATGTCCCCTCTGTAGGCAGACATGGACATTATTTGTTATCAGTGCAGATATGTGGCAATATTAGAAACTCCAATCAATCATATTTAAATGTCCATTGACCAAATCATGATTTTTATCACACTCCTGGCATTGTCTTTGGCCAAGTCGCCACCGTTGAAGAGGCATCTATTACTTTAAATCCATGTGGAAAAATACAGACAACACTAATCTGTATAAAATACTTTAGGGAAATCATTTTTGGGGACATTTCCATATATGCATGTCTGCAACATATGTTAGTGTATAACTTGTCACTCAACTGTTAAGGTGAGTGTCCCACTTTTTAGATAAAGTATACAGGACTCTGATGGCTTTAAAAGCAACATATAGGGGTGGTGCTAGCCAGGAAACACAGTGGCCTTGTTTACACAGAGCCTCGAGGCACAGTCCTGGGGTCCTGCATCAACAGAGTGAATAATGACCCCCCTATTTTGTGCAGGCAGCAGTGCATGTCTCCGTAGTGCTTGCGTCTTAATGGTGGTTAGGGGCTTTATTTTTTTAATTTATTTGTACATTTGCATAGCACCCCAAGTTGGCCTGAAGGCATAAGGGTGCATGCAGAGGAACAGAGATTAGGAAAAAAAAATCCAGGAAAAGAAAGCAATATGGAGTTGCGCTACAAAACCAGGTCAAATAAGGGGGAACGTTTTCAGTTTCTGTTTAAACTCTTCAGGAGATTGAATAGCTCTTAAGTCCGGAGGTAAAGCCTTTCATGCAGCAAGACTGGCAGCAAAAAATGCTCCCTTACTAACACTCTTCAGGTTGGTTCTCGGAAAGCATAGAAGGTTCAAATAGTTTGATCTTAACGTTCTCTGGTTAGTCCTTTGCCTCAGTTTTAAGTTAGATATTCCGGATTTGTTCGGGCCAAGCACTTATGTCTGATAGTAAATAGCCGGAAAGCGATCCTGCACTCAATAGGTAACCAGTGAAGGTTTTTTCGAGCTTGGGACACATGCTCAATTTTCTTCAAACCCTTCACCACCCTCATTTCACGTTTCTAGATCACTTGCAGCTTCTCCTTTACAGATACCACAGTAGTCTATTTTCAAGCTTATAATAGCCCTAGCCATGGTGCCACAGTTCTATTTTGACAGAAATGGACGAATCTAGGAAATCAGCTTAATAAAATATGCCAATCTAGACACCAAGCTGTTTACTTGAGCATCTATACTCATGGTTTGATCCAGAATTACACCAAGCATTTTGACCTTTTCCTGCAGTGATTTTACAGTCAGCTATCTAAAGCAGCAGTATTCTGGGCTCAACTTACTTAACCTACCCGAGGTGCCAATGATCATCACCTCTGTCTTGTCATCATTGTGGGCAAGTCCGTTCTCCACCATCCAAGTTTGGATGAGCTGGTACACCCTATTTAGTGTCTCCAAATCAGCTTTGTACACCCCTGTCAAAGGAATAATACAATGGGTATGATATGCATAGTTGGTGAACATCATTCCCTGATCTTCTAACAGATGGAATAGTGGGAGGGTGAATAGGTTATAAATGGAAGGAGAGACGCAGGAGCCTTGCGCGACACCATATTGAATCTGTGAAGGTTCTGCCCCTGCATTGCCACAGGAGACTTTTGCCCTGCGATTTTCCAGGAATTACTTAACCCAGGCTGTCACCGAAAAAGAAAATGCAGCGGTCTGTGGAAGTCTCTTAACCAGCAAGGCATGGTCCACCAGGTTGAATGTTGCTGACAAATCTAGCAGCATTAATAAAATGCAATGCCCGTCATCCATGAACTGGAGTAGTCTTGATTTAAGATCTAACAGAGCCGACTTTGTCCCATGTGCCGGCCTGAAGCCAGACGGCCATTTATTCAAGACTTCCTTATCAGAAAGAAGTTTCAAAACTTGAATATTGGCTGCTCGATCAAGTATTTTTAGCAGGAACGGCACATTGGTAATAGACCGATAATTCAGTGGATTCCATGGGTCAAGACCAGATTTCTTTAACAGTATCCAGGCATCGTTGATGCTCTCCTGCACCTGACACTCATCAAATGAGAGATAAACAAATCTAGCAATTGCTGGTATCAATATGGATAAGCAGGCTTTGATTGTGGCTGTGGGCAGGCAACCCCCAGACAATGTGTGGGCTTCAGCTTATATCTGTCATTTGCAACTCACTTACTGGTTTGAAGTTATAAACTATTTTCCCTGTATCCTGAGACGCTATTGCAAATTCATCAGCTTCCCCCTCTTTCTAATTGTGAAGTACCAAAAGGTTGCTTTTAGCCTTGATCTTTTCTTTGATTGTCCTCAACTTATTAAAAATAGCCACTTGGACTGAGGCATACCAAGCATTACCCTTTTGAACCACCACTTATTTTTTGGAGCATGGGTCTTCCAGCTCCATAAGAATTCTAAACAATTTCTCGGAATCTGACTTTGTGTTTAATATCCTTTCATCATATGCAGAGTTTTTAGCCTCAATTATTGCCAATTTATAATACCTATTGGCCTTGGAATAAACATCTTTATCTGCGGGTGCTCTGGATTTGAACCATACAGCAAAGCATTTCCTTTAGAAAACTTTATTCTTGTGCAGTTCTTCGGAGAACCAACTGTATGACTTTTTAGGTGGTAAAGCTCTGGTCTTATGTGGAGCAACAGAGTTAACTGCATGCATAAGCGCATCATGAAGTCTAAATGCCACATCCTCAGCAGTGTATGCTGCAATTAGTCTGCATCAACGATGCCAACATAGGCTGTCAAGCTTCTACTTACCAATTTCTAGATGTAATCCTGGAAGTAGTGGGTTTACTTCTATTCACATGGCTGGGTAAATCCAGATTAAAGGCAATAAAATGATGATAGGACCAAGGGCATGGTGATACTATAACATCACTAATAAGAGTGTGTTTCCACCCAGTCCAATATATTCCCTTTTATTTGCATTGCTTCCTGAACATGTTGTTTCATCCCAATGTCATTATGTTTTGATTCCAGCATAGACGCAACTGGGTCCCTCACTAATAGCAAACCACAAACTGAAATCTCCCAACAAAATAAGCCTTGTGGAAGGTTTAAGTAAGGGGAGTATCATATTACACAAATGATTAGGCAACTCGCCCATTGAAGGTGGTGGCCTATACAGCAGTACTAAATAAAAAGTAGTGTTAGGATCAGTTCTATGAACAGTCACACAACCATCCGGGCCTTGAATTTCTATCTCCCAAATGTGTAGGTTAGATTTACAAATAAAAGCAACTCCTCGTCCTCTTCCATTAAGCCTGACTGCACAGAAATGGGTACAGGTGGAAGAAAGAGGTAGGCAGAGCTGTAGCTACAGTGAAGGTACTGTCCAAGACGGGGCCTGCATGGTGAGTTGGCCGTGGTTACCACTGACTGTGGTGGTTGTTAGGAAAGATTTAGATTTTAGGCACCTTTCCCTCCACATTCTAGGGACCCCCAAACGTTTTGCTTTCGTTTTTGAGCTGTCCAGACTTTTTACAGAGAAGTGAAGCCTTCAGCTTCACTTCACTAGACCTTTTGCTACTTTGTTATGGGGAAACTGACTAGTCCTTCAAACTGTCAGTACTGGGAAACTATATTTCCCTTTTGTCTTTTACTTCTTACCTTCTTTGGTAACATTTTAACATTGCACACAGCATATTTCAATGCAGTGCAGTGTGGTTACTTTTGTATCATCCTAGACTCTTTAACTGTGGGATTTTTGGTTACTTTTAAATGTGCCTAAATACAAGCTAGTGGCAGCAGATCCAATTTTTACTATATTTTTAGCATGCACGTTCACATTTACTGCGTTTGGCTACTAACAGTGGCTAGTGTCCCAAGATGGCTGTGCCACAAGATCTTTCGCTTGTTCTTTGGCCATTTCGCTCTTTGGCTTTCTTCCAGCCTTCTCAGGTCAGGAAATCCCCAATATATGCTCATGGATTTTCCCAATAAAACAGCTGTTTTCGCAGGCTAGTGCATGACATTTGTGTGTAGACCCAGGTAGTGGGTTCGGACTGTCTGGCCCCAATTCAAAAACTGGTGCCAGTGAGTCTGGTGTGCATGCTTGAGTCACCCCCACAGTGGTCCCTGATTGGACCACTGTTGGTGTGCATGGGTGATGCAGATCCTTTCTATTGGAGGGCCAAATATGATCACTCACCTGAATTTAGGATAAGAAGAGTACTGCAGCCATTTCAGCAAACTAGAAACGGAGGCAAGTATCCTGTGTAGCTGGCCAGTCGACTGAAGCCCCAAGGACAACTTCTGAAGAGGCCTGGTCCCAATGCATTCTCACGGTCATGTAGCCTGGAGGTTACAGAAGTGTCCCTGGACCAAACGGTGCACTGAATAACTCTAAATTAGGCTACAATACCAGAAGTTTTCTCCTGGAACTTCGGTACTCGCCAGCTCATCCTACAAGTTGCCTTCCTGACGAGTTTCAGCATCCAATCATCAAGGGATCCAGTCCTGGAAGACTGTCTGTGTTTGGGACTGGAGAAAAGACTGCTGTTGCTGGAACCAACTCTGTGCCTGCTGCATTTCATCCTCAAAAAAGGTTGTACTCAGGTCCTGGACCCAACCGGAATCTTCCCTGCACCAGCAGTTCCTTGGCATCTTTTACTGGATCCAAGGTGGGAAAACCTACCTCCAGCGACTCTTAGTCGACCTGCCAAGTCATTCGGGAGAATCAGAGCAAGAGTGGTGAGTAAACAGAATAGTTACAGCCACCTATGTCTCCCCTATAATAAACCTTATAAAAAGCTGCTCTAACTGATAGAAAAAGCACATTACTTACCAGTAAAATCCTTGTGTAGTTTTTGGGAACATTACTCACCACCACAAGAACTCTTCCTGCTTTTCTCACCTCTCCTAATTGAATTTCGTAACGTTTGGGCACAAGGCCTAATTCAACGTAGGGATTGGACTCATAACCTTAGGGCTTCTATTCTTGTGACTGTTCTCTCATTGAGTATTGTGTGATAATATTGACTGCTTTGACTCATTTTCTCGTGTGTTTTTGGGCCTATAATAAATATAGTATTGTTTTGTTTACCTGTCTAATTAGAATGTTTGTGTTTTATGTGTGGACTCATTGTGGACCCCTGACCCCGTAGAGCTCCCCTGTTCACCATAACAAGGGTGGCCTTTTCCGAAATCTGTCCACCAGGCCAGATTTGAGAAATCAGTCTTAAGAGTGGGTTTCCGCAAGAGCAGAAAACTTTCCTCAGTGAGTGTTTGTTGCCTCTCAACAACAAATAGGGCAAGCAGCACACACTGCCGCTGCGCTCTCTATGCAAGGGTGACGTCAGTTAAGTGTGGGTAAGGTACTGGCGTAGGCAGTCAGGAAGGAGTCTAAAGAGAGTTTGAACGCTTAAGAGGGGCTATGCACTGTGTTGCAGCAAACACAAATCAGATTGGCATATCTGCAGGAACTATAAGAAAGAGGGGGTTGTTTGCTTCCTATCTGCGCACAAAACACAATTATAGGTACAGAAACAGCTTAGTTTTAATTGGTATTTTGACAGCCTAACACGTGTTTCGAGCAACAATGCTCTTCATCGGAGGCTGCGTAACAATTTATGCATACATGTTTTGGTAAAGAACAAACGATGAATTCTATATCGTTTATCCAGAAGAACAAAGAACCACAAGGGCACCTAAAGTGGTTTAAAACACCATATTGGTTCAAGGCGAACAATATACAAATCCCAATCACAAAACATTGCACAATATACCCAATTGAGAAAAGGATATTAGGTTTAACAACCAAGGTTGAACATTTTCCAGGTGATGTCGGTGCAATAAATTATAAGTGGGAGAAGAGGAGAAAAAAATATAAGGAAATACTTGTTAAAATTAAAATCCTAAGGCTGGTCATACATGTATCTCTCCAATTACAACTGCCAGTATGTAATCAAATATTAATAAAGTACCTTGGAATTCTTGTTGTTTACACAAGTACACTAAAAGAAATCAATTTGGAACTTTTTGTAAAATTTGGCATATTATCCATGAGATAAGAAGGAATATGAAAAAGTGTTGAAGTGACTGTAGGTTTCTTACCCATTTAGATGTTCAATTACTGCGGAGAGTTATAAATCATGGCTCCACTATAAATTGAAAAATTAACTATTACAACCATGTCAATTCCTATCAATGAAAAACTTTAATATCTTGATAGATTGCGTGTTTGTAAAAAATAATAGCGACATACCTATATGAATGCAATTGCGATTGGGTCTGAGGATCTCTAATTCGAAACCGCATGATTTTGATAAGTTATCAATTGCCGTGCCAAAAGAAGTGTCCTGACCAGACTGAGAATCCAAGCAGTAATGTTTATAAAACATGTGCAAGAAGACCATGAAGCCACCTAGCAAATGTCCAGAAAAAGGACCCTACATTATAGAGCTGAGGTAACAGCCAATCCACTGGTGATCTTACCAGCCAGATCATAACATTCTGAGATACAGAGAATAATACACCTTGACAGGGTCTGTTTAGTCACAGTCCTGCCAGCAGAAGCACCAGCTTACCCAACGAAAAGCTGGTCATTTTTCCTTGCCTCTTTCGTCCAAGAGACAAACGGCCTCCTTACGGGTCTGGCGATAACCGTGCCGGTGATACTGGCGGGCTGCTGCCAGACCCGAAATAAATTACCGGTGCCTGACTTCCCAGTAACACCGGGTATTACGACACCGGTGGCGGGGAAATCAGGCGCTGGTAATTCTGTTAATCCCCATTCCCATAGAGTCCCATAGGACTCAGCATCCTCGGTGGCAGAAATTTTTGTGGAAGATAGATATCAAAGATGAGGAATCCATGGGAGGAAGGAATCCATTAGAAACGTAGGACTATTGGATGGACATTGGTTCAGGGTGGCTGCAACATAAAGATTCTTGGGAGTTGGAGTACTTGAACCCAGGTACATAAACAAAGTACAGCAAACAAGAAGGTTTTCAGAAAGTTCTGTACAGGAAGTTCCCCTGTTTAGGTCACTCTAGCATTAATTCTTTATCACTTCTTCTGGGGAACACAAGGTCTCTCTGCCATTCTCTGAATTTTGTGTTTGCTCCCCTTGTCAAGTGTCCCAAAAAGTCCTCCCCTTCACTGGGACCCATCCTCTCTCTGTTACCTACTCCCCTCTTCTGAGGCCAAGGGGCTCTCCCCTCTGTTCTTTTAATAGAGATATGATGGCATGCTCACCCTTCCACAGCCAGGGATATTGTGACCTGCTCACTGGTCTGCCCCAAGGGACATATTTTTCTGCTCACTCTCCCAGGGATATAGTGCCCCACTCACTCATCTGTACCCAGGGACATAGTGCCCTGCTCACTGTCCCAGGGATATGGTACCCTGCTAACTCTCTGTTTCTTCATTGTAGTACACCCCTCTACTGGGATCACAGGGCTCTCCTCTTCTCGGCAGAGCCCACCCCTCTTCTGGAGTCCCAGGGGCTCCCCTCTTCCTCACAAGAGCATACCCATCTTCTGGGATTCAGGGGGATCCCACCTACACTGGAGCAGATCCCACTTTAGGGATTCAGGAGGCTCTTCTCCCCCTCACTGGAACACAGCGCTATTCTGGGGTTGAGGGGGACTCCTCTTCCCCTCACTGGAACAGAACCCACTTTTGCTGTTCATGGGGCTCCTCTCCACCTCAATGGAGCAGACCCCACTTTTGGGGTGATTTAAGTGCTTTTTTGTAAAAACGCTTTATTTACATTCATAGCCTTCAGTTAACTCAGAATTGTTTTTAGAATACTCCAAGGTTTGAGACCGTAAACATTAAGGGAAAAGAATCAAAAGTGCAGCTAACTGTATTTGTATTTATTTGAATATATTAAGCTCTTTCTCCAAACGCTGAACAGATTAATACAAATGGTGCAATAATATTTTATGCAATAAACACAACAAATTCAGAGAGCAAGAAATGACAAGATGTTGACTCAAACACTTATTAGAGGGGGCTTAAAAAAAAGTGAGCTTTAAGGCTAGTTTGTGTAGGGAGGAGGATGAACGGCTAGTGAAAGGAAGAGAGTTCCAGTGCTTGGGGGCAAGAAGAGTGAAGGAGAGGAAATGGGAGGATTCACAGGGAAGTTTAGAAACAGAGAGTAAGTGTTGGTTTTGGAAGCACAAAGAGCTTGGAGGAGAGTAAGAGGTATTAAAGAAGAAAGATAGAGATAAGCAAGAACATAGATGCATTTGAAAACAACATAAAGAAAGTGAAAGAGGAGGCGTACATCGACAGGAAGAAGAGATATAGATAGCAGAGTGGGTGTGATGGAGGAAGAGAAAATAGAAGACGAACAGCTGAGTTATAGTTACAAAGGAGGGGAGCAAGAGAGGAGGCAGGACATCCAAGGATAAGGACAGAGCAATAATTATTACAACAAAAGACAAGAGATGGTAACAAGTTTAGTGGCATGGAAGGATAGATATGGAGGAGCTTGGCGGATGTTGTATAAAAATGAGCGACAGGAGTGGGCATTGTTTGAGATACGAAGGGAGAAGGAAAGAGATGGGTCAAAAGTAACACCTAGGTTGCGGTTAAAGTAGAGCTGGGGAGGGAAGAAGTGGGAAAGGAGACGAAAGGAAGATGGATAGGGGATGAAAAGGTCGGGTGGAAAAAGGAGAAGCTTGATTTTGGAGGGGTTGAGATGGAGAAAGTGGGAAGACATACAAAGCTGGATAGTAGAAAGACAATTTGAGACAGTGGAATGAAACGGTAAATGAGGAGAAATTGAAAAAGATGTGTGTGTCGTCAGCATAGAAGGGATAGGTTAGATTGTAGGAGGAAATTAGAGAAGAGAGAGGGATAGTGAAGAGGAACTAATATTGTGAAGGGAATTTGCTACATAATTGCTTGTTGGTTGTAGGTTCTTAGCTAGTGATTTCTATGGCATACTTGCATTTCCATCCCCAAACACGGATGCAAATCCTGTTTTATTTTTCAAACATCTCACACAGATGGGCCCGTCTCTATGAAATGAGCTCCCAGCAAACCAGTGGTGGCTGGGAGCCAGTCATACATTAGCGAATGCAAGGGGGTTTTACAGCATATCTTTGCACTACTGTCCAGCCCCTCCTGAAATGCGGAGGTAACCTTTCAGAATAAGGTGACCTGTGCATTTCTGTAATGAGTGTGAATGAAAAAAGCGCATCCTCTGCAGTTTTTTGATTTGTGCACATTTTTGAGTACCTGCGCCTATGGCTTTTACCCAAAACCGGCCTTAAGTTACAAAAAAGCTCTCAAACTGCACAGAAACGTGTTTACTGTTACTGCCACCCGACTTGTGGAATTAGATTACGAGTGGTGGTATGGCAGTATAAATCCCAATTTTTGGAGCTGTACTTCATGCATTTACAGCCAGTGGTAATATTGAGTGGTTAATCTGATGATTTTTGGAGATAAAGGGGCTCATTACAAGTATTCCGGTCCAGTAAAAATGCTGGAAAATAGCCAGCATTTTTACTGGAGCGGCAAACTCGGCGGGATTTAGGGCACCGATAAAGATAAGGTGGGTTTGCCAGTAAACCACTGGAATTACCGGCGAGTTAGAGACAAACCCGTAATGAGCCCCAAAGTTAGAGATTCACCTCCAGCACTTTGCTGGAGATGAATCCTCTACTTTACATCTGTTTAGCGATCAAAGCGGCTGTAATTTCATTACTGCTGTTAGGCAGAAACCTGTGCAGTTCCCTCTGGGACTACTGCAAAAGATTTAAGACTACAGGTGTTTGGCAGTAAACCCACTTGGTAGCAGTCTGTACCACACAGATTCACTTGGTAGCTGTAGCTGAGCAGTCAGACTTCCCTCAGGAAGAGTTAGGCAGTATACAGAGTATTCACAATAGGTCAAGAGAACACAGTAGAGCAAGTAAACGCTGACCAGGGCTTGGTGTAAAAGAGATATAATTATTTATTTAAAACCACATCTAGAAAAACACACAGGCACTAATAGTAAGCAATTCAAAAACACGGTCACTAAAAGATATACACTTGCTTAAAAGAATATTAGACAAGTCTTAAGTAAAGCCCCACTTATTTTCAGACAGCAGTGAGCACTTAACGTAGATGGCACTCTAATAATTCGTTTTTTAAAAATGGAGAGAAAAGCAGAGAATAAATTGAAACAGATCCCAACACTTTTACAAGAACATAACAAGAGAGGAAGGCAAAGTAAAACCGGGAATTCAGAGTCAATAGGCCGGATCCGCTTTAAGAGGATCGAAACGACATGTGTCCAAGGTCACATGGTTGCAGTGCACAAAAGTCTTGTAAAGGTTCAAAAAAGGAGTTGGACCAAAGAAAGGGACCAGTTAGAGGGTCAGGGCTGCCAGCCCAGTCCAGAAGGTTAAGGGGTTATTATTACCTTGTAGCAATCTTTAGAAAGGGAGGCCTGGCGGACACAGTACCTTAAAGTGGTGAGAATACTCCAGCAGGGGCAGTTGTTCCTGGCAGCCGATTGCTTCGTCCGGGGAAGAGAGGATCTTGTCGTGGAGGAAGACAGGAGTCTGTTGCACTGCCAGGGAAGAAACCAGCCGTGGAGTTTCTCAGGTACAAGGAGCGGTCCGTTGATTTGCGGTTCAGTGGTGAGTGGCTATCCGGCTGCTGGGGTGCTTGGCACGGGCAGTTCGACCACAAACCGGTCTGGGATGCAAAGAAAGAAGGTAAAACTGGTTGTGCCCACCAATCAGGGGAAGAAGCCTCTCCAGCCGGGAGATCTTCTCTGTCGTCGGGAAGTGGTGAGTAGGTTCCGCAGGGCTCCACCGGTGGTGTCGTCGTGGTAAGTCGGCTCAGCTTCTCCCTCGTCAGATTCTTAGGTCCTGTGGCGACTTCTGAAGTTCCAGTCCCCAAAGCCCTGCTTTTATGCAGCATACCCCCATTCACTCAGCCTAGCTGTCAATCAAACATGCTAAGTGGTGAGCCGGCCGGCTCACCACTTGGGCCAATCACACAAGAGTGCGACTTGAGTTACCAAGGTAACTCAGTCCAGGGTGCCTAAACACCCTCCCACACCCCCTGTGGTACCCAGACAGAGTGACACCACTTTTGGAGGCTTCTGTGGAGAAGCCCGCCAAAAAGTGGAACAAAGGGCTCGACTTGGGTTGGAGTCACAGAAGAGAACACAGACGCCATTTTTGAATCGAGTCCTGGCAAAAAATACCAACCGGCGAATTAATATTCATTAAATAAACCGGCGGTATGTTCGAGGCTATGAGAATTAATTAAAGTTGGTAGCCTCGAACAATGGGAAAATCCCATAGGAAAATATTTGCGGTAGAATATAAGAAGTAGTTTCCACTGCCACCAGCCAAAACTCGATCAGGGGGGACGGAGACGTGCCCCCTCGACTAACAGACCCCGGGGCAATCGAATTGCCCCGACCAGTACGTCCACAATATGATGGTTTGTACTGGTTTCTGTTAATAATTTGGGACTAGTAAAGCCAATGGTGACTTTACATGCCCTGGGAGACAGTAGTCAGTCCCAGGGTATGGAGTCTATGGTGGGGTGCTGTGTAACACACATAGTAAAAACACATGAGACCCTATGGAGTAAAGGACCCCATATCCCATAAAACACATTAACAGTAAAAGGAACACCATAAATCATGTCCAAGAGTGGGAGAAAAAGAGTCTCCCTCTTGGCAGGAGAAAAAACAAACTCCAGAAATCCAGCAAAGCTGCTGGGGGACTCACTAGGTTAGGACATTCAGCCTAAAGAGAGAATTCTCCCTAACAACTGCCAAAGAAAGTAGAGGTAATGGAATTACCAGGACTTTTTTACTACACCGCAGAACTTGTAATGAGACCCAGAACCCCCACAGAGTAACACACAAAACTTCCAATCTGATCTCAAGGACTAAGAGGCCGATTCATGGAATAATTAGCGCGGCGCAAGTGGGCAAAAACGTGCGAATCGCAGTGGAATAGCGAAAATCGCAGTGAACGTGCGAAAATCGCACGAAAAGCAGCGCACGTCGATTCATGGAAGGCCGTGCGCGAGAAAACCAGCGGATGTGCGAAAAAAAAGTGCGCGGCGCACGTTGGCGCACGTTGGCGCACAGGCCATCTAACAGCGTGCGCCAGGTCACAGCGAAAATCGCACAGGCCACAGCGAAATTCGCACATAGCGCGGCGCACGCAATAAAAGTAGGCAGAACACGGGCGTAACACTCGGAATGGGGAACAACTTGCCAAAACGTGGGCGTCACGGGGGAAGTACAGGGCACAAGTGCGCGGAACGCCCACACGCTCGCCTACAACACGTATTCATGGAATAGAATAGGGGAAAAAAGCGCACGCTCAAACCAGCGCACAGGCACAAACACGACCGCCACAAGAAAGGAGGCGGTAGCGTCTCTGCGGCTGTAAGAAATCTGCGCCAAAAGGTGCGCCAACAAATAGCACCTATATACTGCCATGATGAATGTCCCATACTGTGGCCCTCCAGGAAAAATGACGTGCAAAGGGGTACCCACAAACACGGACACCCGCTGACAAAAAATACGTGTGCATGTATACCGGGGTGCGCGGGAAGTGTCACACGCGATTTGCAGGGTACGTGCATCACAGGGGTTCGCGTGAAGTTATTCACACGATCGGGCCTGGGGGAGCGGGCTACGTGTATTACAGGGGTTCGCGTGAAGTTCCTCACGCGATCGGGCCTGGGGGAGCGGGCTACGTGTATTACAGGGGTTCGCGTGAAGTTCCTCACGCGATCGGGCCTGGGGGAGCGGGCTACGTGTATTACAGGGGTTCGCGTGAAGTTCCTCACGCGATCGGGCCTGGGGGAGCGTGCTACGTGTATTTCAGGGGTTCGCGTGAAGTTTCACACGCGAATAGCCTGGGCGCGTGAATTTGAGGGGTGCGCGGGAAGTTCCACACGCGATCGGGCCTGGGGGAGCGGGCTACGTGTATTACAGGGGTTCGCGTGAAGTTCCTCACGCGATCGGGCCTGGGGGAGCGGGCTACGTGTATTTCAGGGGTTCGCGTGAAGTTTCACACGCGAATAGCCTGGGCGCGTGAATTTGAGGGGTGCGCGGGAAGTTCCACACGCGATCGGGCCTGGGGGAGCGGGCTACGTGTATTACAGGGGTTCGCGTGAAGTTCCTCACGCGATCGGGCCTGGGGGAGCGGGCTACGTGTATTTCAGGGGTTCGCGTGAAGTTTCACACGCGAATAGCCTGGGCGCGTGAATTTGAGGGGTGCGCGGGAAGTTCCTCACGCGATCGGCCCTGGGGGAGCGGGCTACGTGTATTACAGGGGTTCGCGGGAAGTTCCACACGCGAATAGCCTGGGCGCGTGTATTTCAGGGGTTCGCGGGAAGTTCCACACGCGAATAGCCTGGGCGCGTGTATTTCAGGGGTGCGCGGGAAGTTCCACACGCGAATAGGCTGGGCGCGTGTATTACAGGGGTGCGCGGGAAGTTCCACACGCGAATAGGCTGGGCGCGTGTATTTCAGGGGTTCGCGGGAAGTTCCACATGCGAATAGCCTGGGCGCGTGAATTTGAGGGGTTCGCGGGAAGTTCCACACGCGAATAGCCTGGGCGCGTGTATTTCAGGGGTGCGCGGGGAGTTCCACACGCGAATAGCCTGGGCCCGTGTATTTCAGGGGTGCGCGGGAAGTTCCACACGCGAATAGGCTGGGCGCGTGTATTACAGGGGTGCGCGGGAAGTTCCACACGCGAATAGGCTGGGCGCGTGTATTTCAGGGGTTCGCGGGAAGTTCCACACGCGAATAGCCTGGGCGCGTGAATTTGAGGGGTGCGCGGGAAGTTCCACACGCGAATAGCCTGGGCGCGTGTATTTCAGGGGTGCGCGGGAAGTTTTACACGCGAATAGCCTGGGCGCGTGAATTTGAGGGGTGCGCGGGAAGTTCCTCACGCGATCGGGCCTGGGGGAGCGGGCTACGTGTATTACAGGGGTTCGCGGGAAGTTCCACACGCGAATAGCCTGGGCGCGTGTATTTCAGGGGTTCGCGGGAAGTTCCACACGCGAATAGCCTGGGCGCGTGTATTTCAGGGGTGCGCGGGGAGTTCCACACGCGAATAGCCTGGGCCCGTGTATTTCAGGGGTGCGCGGGAAGTTCCACACGCGAATAGCCTGGGCGCGTGTATTTCAGGGGTGCGCGGGAAGTTTTACACGCGAATAGCCTGGGCGCGTGTATTTCAGGGGTGGCGGGAAGTTTTACACGCGAATAGCCTGGGCGCGTGTATTTCAGGGGTGCGCGGGAAGTTTTACACGCGAATAGCCTGGGCGCGTGTATTTCAGGGGTGCGCGGGAAGTTTTACACGCGATTTCTGCACGGTACGTGTATTTCAGGGGTGCCGGGGAGTCCCACATGTGATTTGACAGTGTGGGTCCTCCCAGGTGTACCCTGTACACCCTCCACGGCCCCTGCAGGCAGCCCACACCACAGGGGACTACCCTGCATCCCTGGTCATGTCCCGCAGGCAGCCCACCCAACATGGGCATGCCCCCCAGCAAAGGCACATGTCTCCTTGAACACCAACACATGTCCCCTTGCACCCCCACCCCCCAGCACTGTGGGGCACCTGCCAGTAGGCCCCCACCCATGTCCAACTCATGTCTCCCACCACCCCCACCCCCCAGCACTGTGGGGCACCTGCCAGCAGGCCCCCACCCATGTCCAACTCATGTCTCCCACCACCCCCACCCCCCAGCACTGTGGGGCACCTGCCAGCAGTCCCCCACCCATGTACAACTCATGTCTCCCACCACCCCCACCCCCCAGCCACCAGGGTCACCCTCCACCAGGGCCCCACTCATGTCTCCCACCACCCCCACCCCCCAGCACTGTGGGGCACCTGCCAGCAGGCCCCCACCCATGTCCAACTCATGTCTCCCACCACCCCCACCCCCCAGCACTGTGGGGCACCTGCCAGCAGGCCCCCACCCATGTCCAACTCATGTCTCCCACCACCCCCACCCCCCAGCACTGTGGGGCACCTGCCAGCAGTCCCCCACCCATGTCCAACTCATGTCTCCCACCACCCCCACCCCCCAGCACTGTGGGGCACCTGCCAGCAGGCCCCCACCCATGTCCAACTCATGTCTCCCACCACCCCCACACCCCAGCAGTGCAGGGTCACCCTCCACCAGGCCCCCACTCATGTCTACCACCACCCCCACCCCCCAGCCACCAGGGTCACCCTCCACCAGGCCCCCACTCATGTCTCCCACCACCCCCACCCCCCAGCAGTGCAGGCTCAACCTCCACCAGGCCCCCACTCATGTCCCCCTGCACCCCCACCCCCCTGCCACCATGTGCAGCCCCCACCAGGTCCTCACAATCCCCAATCATGTGCGTAATGGTCATCCTCCACAGCCAAAAAGACCTACCAAGTAACCCATTCACCCACATGGAAATGGAAATCACATGTTACACCCCCAATGTACATGAAGCAAATGAACCCATGTCCGTCACACACATATTTTCAAATAGAATGGGAAAACACACAACATGACATGCATGAAACCAATGAGATGAAACCACACAGTGAACAATGGAAAAAAAAATGTATTGAAAAAAATACAAATGCCAAAGAAAGAAAACTAACTACAATGTAAATGTGAAAAAAGAAGCTGCATGTCCGCATAAAAACACAAAACTAGAAAATCAAATCCAAAAAATTATGTCCAAAGTGAAATGTAAAAACTCTCCATGCAACAAAGAACTATGTACAAAAATAACAAGGGTCCATCATCACAACTGAACTAAGGAAACCTCCTAAAAAACCTACCTAAATATCAACTATATACAAAAAGTGGAGCAGTGTCCGTCGACTCCAAATAATAATAAGAACGAAAGGAAACCTAAAACTAAAGAACTATATACAAAGGCGGCGGGCAAGTCCAGCGGCTCACTCTGTGGTGTTCCGGGCCAGGGCATCATCGAACTCCTGTTCGATGTCCCGGAGGCGGTCCAGTTCCATGGCCCCGAGGGTCCGCAGGGACGACGCCGTGTCCTCCTCCAACCCCCTGCGGATTGCCTCGAGGCACTCGGCCCGCCTCAGGGCCCTCCGCATGGAGTTCTCCGCCCTGACCATTGTGAGCCGCGCCTCTTCCGCCCGCCGCCGCTCCGCACCTATGGCGTGGCCCAACCGCTGCCACACGGAAGACACTCTCTGTCCTGGGTCCTCCTGCCCTCCGGCCGATGCCTGCCCCTCCGATGTCGAAGGCCCCGAGCCTTCATGGCTCCCACCATCTTGCTGCTGCTGCTGCTCTGCCTCTGCCCGTGCACTGCCTCCTGCTGCCTGCACATCCTCCGTCGGCTGGGGTGCACCTGTTGATGTGGCCACCCCTGCTGGACGTCCGACTCCCGACTGTGGCAGGGATGCCTCCTCCACCAGCCTGGCCGCACTGTCAGAGGCAGCTCCACAGGGCACCCAGGTGACTGATGGGTGGGAAGATGGCACAGAGGACGACTGGCGCGTAGGGGGTCCAGTTGAGGAGGGGGTCGGAGCAAGCCCCATCAGACAGCGGAATCCGGCCTGGGTGACCTGTCCCAGCAGGCTGACGTGGTCAACGAGCCATTCGAGATGACGTGCAGTCTCTCCATGAAAAGACTGCAGGTCACCTCGCATGGCCCGTTGACGCAACGCCACGCCAGCCAGGACAGGCTCAACCCGGTCCTGGATGGCCACGTCCGCAGGCAGAGGAAGGCCAGTTGACGTCAGCTCATCCCCTGCCTGAAAACGGGTCTGGACGTAGGCATCCCTGCTGGTGCAAGATGATGCAGGGACAGGATCGGGGACAGGATTGCACACAGGCACCTCCGCGGCCGCCTGTGCTGCCTCCTGTCCCTGGTCCTGGACTGCACCACTAGCACCAGTGGGATCCCCACCTCCAGACCCTGTCTCTGGTGCTTGCGCGGCCCCCTCCTCCACCAAACCCCCCACCAACCTGGATGACTCTGTGCCATCTTCCCCTGTTGGGCCCTGTGGGGTCCCAGCTGCCCCTTCTGCTGCCGAGGAGTCCAACTGCAACCTCCGCCTCTTGGACCTCCCCCCGGCAGCTGCGGCCTGGGACGCGGCACCGGACTCCTCACTCCCCGACGAGATGACAACACGGGAGGGGAGCCGGGCCTTGCGGATCGGGGTCGGACCCCCGCCGCTGTGCTCCACAGCACCTTCTCCGCCCTCTTCATCAGTTGACGCTGCAGACAGGGAGAAACAAAACACAGGCATCAGGGCACTGTACAATGGACACATACACGCATGACAGTTGCACATGAGTGGCATTGTCAAACCTCAGACATGTCATCACAATCCCCAACACACATGTCATTGCAACTGGCACACATGAGCCATACCACAGCCATATCGCAACTGCCACCACCATCCCTACACATACAACAGCATCAGCAGCCAAAGGGGAGCCATACATCACATGCAACACAGGAAGTGCACCACACATGTACACACACCACCACACTTGCATGCATGTCTACACCTCTGCCAAGTGTCGCACTGTTCAGACGGGCATCCATGTCACATCTGCCAATCAGGCTTCCACATACCGCTGTCACATGCATCCATGTAGCATCACTGTTGCACCTTTGACAAATACACACACATGCACATGTACACAGTGCTCATACATGCAGCCGAAAACAACATACATGCCTGACATCACGGACATGTCTACTTACATACACATTCATCCAAACATGTGTGCACGCACAACTGCATTTGCCATGCAAGCCCACACACACAAGCACCATCCATGTCTCACACATTACAGCCCTCGCATGTGTCAGCCCCACGGCCCTGTACACCCCCACCCATACTCCACCCCATACAAACAGATGTGCAACCGGCACAATGGGGAATGATCACCACACGCCCTGCTCACAACCAGGATGCATGTACACTCACCGCTCGACTCCAGACGGCTCTGCTTCTCTAGGACCTGGACGTGGAGCGCTGGGGATATGCGTTCCAGGACCCCCATCTGTTCTTCCGACAAGTGGCCCCGGCGCCCCTTGGCATCCGCTGCCTTCAAGAGGCGCCGGGCCTTGTTCAGGGTCCTGGACCTGAAGTCCTCCCAGCGCTTCCTGACATGTTGTAAGTCCCGGACTGCCACCCCCTCCGCGTTGATGGCAGTCACGATGTCTGTCCAGATCCGAGTCCGTCCTTCCTTGTCGGCGCGGGAACTTCCAAAGAGGGCATCATACTGCCCCAGGACTTGCTCCACCAGGACACCAACTTCGGTGGCACTGAAGCTGGTGCCCCTCTGCCTCTCTGGCCGGGGGTTGTCAGTGGTCACAGATGGTGTTAGCCCCGACATGACAACCCCAGAGGCAGGAGTGGGTGGGCAACTGGGTCCTGGGGCTGGGCTGTGGAGCGATGGAATTCCAGTCGGGAGTCTTCTGTTCCAGCAGGGGTGGTCACAGCAACAGCACCCCTGGCTGATGTGCAGGCAGCAAATGGCAGTGCACGTGGGCAGCAGGCAGTCAGGCAGCAGCAGATAGCAGGTGGGAGCGTGCTCGGGGCTCTGGGGGGCAGTAATTCGGCCTTCTGGGCAGGAGCGTGGTCTCCCGTGTGCTCACGCGTGGCCAGCTTGGTACGGAGTGAATTGGCACGTGAAAATCCTGCACGTCAGCGTGAAAACCGAGGAAAGGCCCTTAGCGCGTAAGCGCGTCAGCACGCATACGCGATTCCATTGGACCAAAGGCCCTCAGCGCGTAAGCGCGTCTGTGACGTGACCCGCACGGGTGTTTCCCACACAGCACGTGATGACAGAGCACACGTGGAAAGACTGCACGTCAGAGTCTCATTGCGTGTGATTGGTGGAAATGGCCGTACACCGGGATACAGGTGCGCTGACGTACTTGCGTGTGTAAGTGTCCGCGCACACCTCATATACACGTACATAGGCCAATCGCGTGTACACGCACTTTTGTCCAATTACACGCGATGAGACTCTGACGTGCAGTCTTTCCACGTGTGCTCTGTCATCACGTGCTGTGTGGGAAACACCCGTGCGGGTCACGTCACAGACGCGCTTACGCGCTGAGGGCCTTTGGTCCAATGGAATCGCGTATGCGTGCTGACGCGCTTACGCGCTAAGGGCCTTTCCTCGGTTTTCACGCTGACGTGCAGGATTTTCACGTGCCAATTCACTCCGTACCAAGCTGGCCACGCGTGAGCACACGGGAGACCACGCTCCTGCCCAGAAGGCCGAATTACTGCCCCCCAGAGCCCCGAGCACGCTCCCACCTGCTATCTGCTGCTGCCTGACTGCCTGCTGCCCACGTGCACTGCCATTTGCTGCCTGCACATCAGCCAGGGGTGCTGTTGCTGTGACCACCCCTGCTGGAACAGAAGACTCCCGACTGGAATTCCATCGCTCCACAGCCCAGCCCCAGGACCCAGTTGCCCACCCACTCCTGCCTCTGGGGTTGTCATGTCGGGGCTAACACCATCTGTGACCACTGACAACCCCCGGCCAGAGAGGCAGAGGGGCACCAGCTTCAGTGCCACCGAAGTTGGTGTCCTGGTGGAGCAAGTCCTGGGGCAGTATGATGCCCTCTTTGGAAGTTCCCGCGCCGACAAGGAAGGACGGACTCGGATCTGGACAGACATCGTGACTGCCATCAACGCGGAGGGGGTGGCAGTCCGGGACTTACAACATGTCAGGAAGCGCTGGGAGGACTTCAGGTCCAGGACCCTGAACAAGGCCCGGCGCCTCTTGAAGGCAGCGGATGCCAAGGGGCGCCGGGGCCACTTGTCGGAAGAACAGATGGGGGTCCTGGAACGCATATCCCCAGCGCTCCACGTCCAGGTCCTAGAGAAGCAGAGCCGTCTGGAGTCGAGCGGTGAGTGTACATGCATCCTGGTTGTGAGCAGGGCGTGTGGTGATCATTCCCCATTGTGCCGGTTGCACATCTGTTTGTATGGGGTGGAGTATGGGTGGGGGTGTACAGGGCCGTGGGGCTGACACATGCGAGGGCTGTAATGTGTGAGACATGGATGGTGCTTGTGTGTGTGGGCTTGCATGGCAAATGCAGTTGTGCGTGCACACATGTTTGGATGAATGTGTATGTAAGTAGACATGTCCGTGATGTCAGGCATGTATGTTGTTTTCGGCTGCATGTATGAGCACTGTGTACATGTGCATGTGTGTGTATTTGTCAAAGGTGCAACAGTGATGCTACATGGATGCATGTGACAGCGGTATGTGGAAGCCTGATTGGCAGATGTGACATGGATGCCCGTCTGAACAGTGCGACACTTGGCAGAGGTGTAGACATGCATGCAAGTGTGGTGGTGTGTGTACATGTGTGGTGCACTTCCTGTGTTGCATGTGATGTATGGCTCCCCTTTGGCTGCTGATGCTGTTGTATGTGTAGGGATGGTGGTGGCAGTTGCGATATGGCTGTGGTATGGCTCATGTGTGCCAGTTGCAATGACATGTGTGTTGGGGATTGTGATGACATGTCTGAGGTTTGACAATGCCACTCATGTGCAACTGTCATGCGTGTATGTGTCCATTGTACAGTGCCCTGATGCCTGTGTTTTGTTTCTCCCTGTCTGCAGCGTCAACTGATGAAGAGGGCGGAGAAGGTGCTGTGGAGCACAGCGGCGGGGATCCGACCGCCAGCCGGAGACGCAAGGCCCGGCTCCCCTCCCGTGTTGTCATCTCGTCGGGGAGTGAGGAGTCCGGTGCCGCGTCCCAGGCCGCAGCTGCCGGGGGGAGGTCCAAGAGGCGGAGGTTGCAGTTGGACTCCTCGGCAGCAGAAGGGGCAGCTGGGACCCCACAGGGCCCAACAGGGGAAGATGGCACAGAGTCATCCAGGTTGGTGGGGGGTTTGGTGGAGGAGGGGGCCGCGCAAGCACCAGAGACAGGGTCTGGAGGTGGGGATCCCACTGGTGCTAGTGGTGCAGTCCAGGACCAGGGACAGGAGGCAGCACAGGCGGCCGCGGAGGTGCCTGTGTGCAATCCTGTCCCCGATCCTGTCCCTGCATCATCTTGCACCAGCAGGGATGCCTACGTCCAGACCCGTTTTCAGGCAGGGGATGAGCTGACGTCAACTGGCCTTCCTCTGCCTGCGGACGTGGCTATCCAGGTCCGGGTTGAGCCTGTCCTGGCTGGCGTGGCGTTGCGTCAACGGGCCATGCGAGGTGACCTGCAGTCTTTTCATGGAGAGACTGCACGTCATCTCGAATGGCTCGTTGACCACGTCAGCCTGCTGGGACAGGTCACCCAGACCGGATTCCTCCGTCTGATGGGGCTTGTTCCGACCCCCTCCTCAACTGGACCCCCTACGCGCCAGTCGTCCTCTGTGCCATCTTCCCACCCATCAGTCACCTGGGTGCCCTGTGGAGCTGCCTCTGACAGTGCGGCCAGGCTGGTGGAGGAGGCATCCCTGCCACAGTCGGGAGTCGGACGTCCAGCAGGGGTGGCCACATCAACAACTGCACCCCAGCCGGCGGAGGATGTGCAGGCAGCAGGAGGCAGTGCACGGGCAGAGGCAGAGCAGCAGCAGCAGCAAGATGGTGGGAGCCATGAAGGCTCGGGGCCTTCGACATCGGAGGGGCAGGCATCGGCCGGAGGGCAGGAGGACCCAGGACAGAGAGTGTCTTCCGTGTGGCAGCGGTTGGGCCACGCCATAGGTGCGGAGCGGCGGCGGGCGGAAGTGGCGCGGCTCACAATGGTCAGGGCGGAGAACTCCATGCGGAGGGCCCTGAGGCGGGCCGAGTGCCTCGAGGCAATCCGCAGGGGGTTGGAGGAGGACACGGCGTCGTCCCTGCGGACCCTCGGGGCCATGGAACTGGACCGCCTCCGGGACATCGAACAGGAGTTCGATGATGCCCTGGCCCGGAACACCACAGAGTGAGCCGCTGGACTTGCCCGCCGCCTTTGTATATAGTTCTTTAGTTTTAGGTTTCCTTTCGTTCTTATTATTATTTGGAGTCGACGGACACTGCTCCACTTTTTGTATATAGTTGATATTTAGGTAGGTTTTTTAGGAGGTTTCCTTAGTTCAGTTGTGATGATGGACCCTTGTTATTTTTGTACATAGTTCTTTGTTGCATGGAGAGTTTTTACATTTCACTTTGGACATAATTTTTTGGATTTGATTTTCTAGTTTTGTGTTTTTATGCGGACATGCAGCTTCTTTTTTCACATTTACATTGTAGTTAGTTTTCTTTCTTTGGCATTTGTATTTTTTTCAATACATTTTTTTTCCATTGTTCACTGTGTGGTTTCATCTCATTGGTTTCATGCATGTCATGTTGTGTGTTTTCCCATTCTATTTGAAAATATGTGTGTGACGGACATGGGTTCATTTGCTTCATGTACATTGGGGGTGTAACATGTGATTTCCATTTCCATGTGGGTGAATGGGTTACTTGGTAGGTCTTTTTGGCTGTGGAGGATGACCATTACGCACATGATTGGGGATTGTGAGGACCTGGTGGGGGCTGCACATGGTGGCAGGGGGGTGGGGGTGCAGGGGGACATGAGTGGGGGCCTGGTGGAGGTTAAGCCTGCACTGCTGGGGGGTGGGGGTGGTGGGAGACATGAGTGGGGGCCTGGTGGAGGGTGCCCCTGCACTGCTGGGGGGTGGGGGTGGTGGGAGACATGAGTGGGGGCCTGGTGGAGGGTGCCCCTGCACTGCTGGGGGGTGGGGGTGGTGGGAGACATGAGTGGGGGCCTGGTGGAGGCTGCCCCTGCACTGCTGGGGGGTGGGGGTGGTGGGAGACATGAGTGGGGCCCTGGTGGAGGGTGACCCTGGTGGCTGGGGGGTGGGGGTGGTGGGAGACATGAGTTGGACATGGGTGGGGGCCTGCTGGCAGGTGCCCCACAGTGCTGGGGGGTGGGGGTGGTGGCAGACATGAGTTGGACATGGGTGGGGGACTGCTGGCAGGTGCCCCACAGTGCTGGGGGGTGGGGGTGGTGGGAGACATGAGTTGGACATGGGTGGGGGCCTGCTGGCAGGTGCCCCACAGTGCTGGGGGGTGGGGGTGGTGGGAGACATGAGTGGGGCCCTGGTGGAGGGTGACCCTGGTGGCTGGGGGGTGGGGGTGGTGGGAGACATGAGTTGGACATGGGTGGGGGCCTGCTGGCAGGTGCCCCACAGTGCTGCGGGGTGGGGGTGGTGGGAGACATGAGTGGGGCCCTGGTGGAGGGTGACCCTGCACTGCTGGGGGGTGGGGGTGGTGGGAGACATGAGTGGGGGCCTGGTGGAGGGTGCCCCTGCACTGCTGGGGGGTGGGGGTGGTGGGAGACATGAGTGGGGGCCTGGTGGAGGGTGCCCCTGGTGGCTGGGGGGTGGGGGTGGTGGGAGACATGAGTGGGGGCCTGGTGGAGGGTGCCCCTGCACTGCTGGGGGGTGGGGGTGGTGGGAGACATGAGTGGGGCCCTGGTGGAGGGTGCCCCTGGTGGCGGGGGGTGGGGGTGATAGGGGACATGAGTGGGGCCCTGGTGGAGGGTGACCCTGGTGGCTGGGGGGTGGGGGTGGTGGGAGACATGAGTGGGGCCCTGGTGGAGGGTGACCCTGGTGGCTGGGGGGTGGGGGTGGTGGGAGACATGAGTTGGACATGGGTGTGGGCCTACTGGCAGGTGCCCCACAGTGCTGGGGGGTGGGGGTGGTGGGGGACATGAGTTGGACATGGGTGGGGGACTGCTGGCAGGTGCCCCACAGTGCTGGGGGGTGGGGGTGGTGGGAGACATGAGTTGGACATGGGTGGGGGCCTGCTGGCAGGTGCCCCACAGTGCTGGGGGGTGGGGGTGGTGGGAGACATGAGTGGGGCCCTGGTGGAGGGTGACCCTGGTGGCTGGGGGGTGGGGGTGGTGGGAGACATGAGTTGGACATGAGTGGGGGCCTGGTGGAGGGTGCCCCTGGTGGCGGGGGGGTGGGGGTGATAGGGGACATGAGTGGGGGCCTGGTGGAGGCTGCCCCTGCACTGCTGGGGGGTGGGGGTGGTGGGAGACATGAGTGGGGGCCTGGTGGAGGCTGCCCCTGCACTGCTGGGGGGTGGGGGTGGTGGGAGACATGAGTGGGGGTCTGGTGGAGGCTGCCCCTGCACTGCTGGGGGGTGGGGGTGGTGGGAGACATGAGTGGGGGCCTGGTGGAGGGTGACCCTGGTGGCAGGGGGGTGGGGGTGATAGGGGACATGAGTGGGGGCCTGGTGGAGGCTGCCCCTGCACTGCTGGGGGGTGGGGGTGGTGGGAGACATGAGTGGGGGCCTGGTGGAGGGTGACCCTGGTGGCTGGGGGGTGGGGGTGGTGGGAGACATGAGTGGGGGCCTGGTGGAGGGTGCCCCTGCACTGCTGGGGGGTGGGGGTGCAGGGGGACATGAGCAGGTGTGCAGGGTAGTCCCCTGTTTTGTGGGCTGCCTGCAGGGGCTGTGGAGGGTGTACAGGGAACACCTGTGAGGACCCACCCAGCCTAATTGCGTGTGATAATTCCCGCACACCCCTGTAATACACGTACCAAGCCAAATCGCGTGTGATAATTCCCACGCACCCCTGTAATACACGTACCTGGCCAAATCGCATGTGAAACTTCCCGCGTACCCCTGTAATACACGTACCCTGGCCAATCGCGTGTTGGACTTCCCGCGTACCCCTGTAATACACGTACCCTGGCCAATCGCGTGTTAAACTTCCCGCGTACCCCTGTAATACACGTACCCTGGCTAATCGCGTGTATAACTTCACGCGTACCCCTGTAATACACGTACCCTGGCCAATCGCGTGTTAAACTTCCCGCGTACCCCTGTAATACATGTACCCTGGCCAATCGCGTGTTAAACTTCCCGCGTACCCCTGTAATACACGTACCCTGGCTAATCGCGTGTTAAACTTCCCGCGTACCCCTGTAATACACTTACCCTGGCTAATCGCGTGTTAAACTTCCCGCGTACCCCTGTAATACACATACCCTGGCCAATCGCGTGTTAAACTTCCCGCGTACCCCTGTAATACACGTACCCTGGCTAATCGCGTGTATGACTTCACGTGTACCCCTGTAATACACTTACACTGGCTAATCGCGTGTTGAACTTCCCGCGTACCCCTGTGATACACGTACCCTGGCCAATCGCGTGTTAAACTTCCCGCGTACCCCTGTAATACACGTACCCTGGCCAATCGCGTGTTAAACTTCCCGCGTACCCCTGTAATACACGTACCCTGGCTAATCGCGTGTATGACTTCACGTGTACCCCTGTAATACACTTACACTGGCTAATCGCGTGTTAAACTTCCCGCGTACCCCTGTGATACACGTACCCTGGCCAATCGCGTGTTAAACTTCCCGCGTACCCCTGTAATACACGTACCCTGGCCAATCGCGTGTTAAACTTCCCGCGTACCCCTGTAATACACGTACCCTGGCTAATCGCGTGTATGACTTCACGTGTACCCCTGTAATACACTTACACTGGCTAATCGCGTGTTGAACTTCCCGCGTACCCCTGTGATACACGTACCCTGGCCAATCGCGTGTTAAACTTCCCGCGTACCCCTGTAATACACGTACCCTGGCCAATCGCGTGTTAAACTTCCCGCGTACCCCTGTAATACACGTACCCTGGCTAATCGCGTGTATGACTTCACGTGTACCCCTGTAATACACTTACACTGGCTAATCGCGTGTTAAACTTCCCGCGTACCCCTGTGATACACGTACCCTGGCCAATCGCGTGTTAAACTTCCCGCGTACCCCTGTAATACACGTACCCTGGCCAATCGCGTGTTAAACTTCCCGCGTACCCCTGTAATACACGTACCCTGGCTAATCGCGTGTATGACTTCACGTGTACCCCTGTAATACACTTACCCTGGCTAATCGCGTGTTAAACTTCCCGCGTACCCCTGTAATACACGTACCCTGGCCAATCGCGTGTTAAACTTCCCGCGTACCCCTGTAACACACATACCCTGGCCAATCGCGTGTTAAACTTCCCGCGTACCCCTGTAATACACGTACCCTGGCTAATCGCGTGTATGACTTCACGTGTACCCCTGTAATACACTTACCCTGGCTAATCGCGTGTATGACTTCACGTGTACCCCTGATATGCACGTTACCCGCTTTGCGTTCCTTGTTTGGCTGCCCTGTAAACTGGTCCAGGGTTAGCGCAGCCCTTTGCGATGATTTAGCGATTTTGCTGGCTTTTCCTTGCGCGAGGGCGTTCTTGGGGGCGTTACTGGCGCTGCTGCAGGGTCGCTGCGATACTCTGTGCCACGGCTGGTTTGGGAGCATGAAATCCATGAATACGCTGTGCGCGGAAATCGGTTTTAGCGCACGTGCCTGGCGCAGTCAATCGCACGCGGACACTCTGCGCCAGCCGCTTGCGACACTTTTCTGCGAAATTCTATGAATTACCCTGTATATCTTGTCACAAATATATTGCAACATTTCTACTAGATCCTTTTTGTCAAGGCTATAATGATCAGAACGTTCAGTAACACAAGACAGTATGAGAATAAGCATTCCATGGGATAATACTCACATATTTCTGGCTAACATTATGACTTCCATTTTAAGCCACCTAACACAAAGCAGGCCGCCATGCTTAAGTTATTAGCTTACTGGGCCTTCACTCGGTCCACTAACAAACTGTCGGTAGGGATGTGATAGTAACTCATGAAATTAATTAAGTACTTACTGCAGCTGGGAAGAGCCTTGAGAAGTAGACTTCCCAGTTTTCCCTGGCTGCGCTGACAATCTTCTTCTTGATGGTTTCATCAGCAGCAGAGTTTGTTGAGAAAAGCTTGTTTTCCGCTATGAGAAGAAAATATGAAAACATGTAATCTAATAGCTATCTTTCACAAACATAGCAAGAGTTATTCCTTTAAGAAAGAAAGGCTAGGAAATAAAAAAAAAAGTGGCAAATGTGAGAGTCCCACTTGAAATGCTGTGTTACCCTTGGTGTTGGTGTGCTCATTGAGTTCTGCAGCAAATATGAATGTTTGTATGTAATCTGTGTACGAGTTTGTTGTGACATCCAAATGTCGGAGGCCTAAGCGAATTTGTGTTCAGAAAACAACTGCAGGGCGGATAATGACAAAGAATGTGATATCTGACTGTGTTGATTGGTTATATTTCACAAATGATGGATTGCACAAAAGAAAACAAAGCAGTTTATCACAGGTATGGAGCACTGAAAAGGCAGACATGTGAAATGATGTAACAAGGCTTCCGGATGTGATACAAGAGGGATAAAAGAGGAGGCGGAATTACATTTTAGGATGCTTGGTTTTTCCTCAAAGGACCCTACATTTCTCTCGTTCTCTGGAATCTTTCAGTCTTCCGCTTCCATTTGATTTACATTTTTACTCTTGTTTTCATAAGGCATTCTTTCTGTGCTGTTAAAAATGTAGATGTCTATAATGTGCGTTTGCTTATTTCATGCATGCACCTCACTCTAATGTGTTCCTGAGTTTGATCTTTAATATATAAATAGCACCAAAAATGAATATTAAAATAAACTGTGATTACTCATGCCAACAGAACACGATTATTTCACATCAGAAAGTCATCAGATCGTAGCTTTGGACCAATTTTTCCCAAAGTAGTTGCTCACTTTGAGCCTGGTGTAAGGAGAGATTTCCCAAGCAAAGCAGGTTTGCTAGGAAAATCCTCTCTTCCAGCCATTACATGCTTGAAGGCACATGCATGTGGCCATCTCAGCACCCCGAGGCAAATATGTATGGAGAATTTAAGTCTCTTGACTTAGAGCATCATTTACACAGTATGTGGCCAGTTTTGCTACACCAGCGAAAACGAAGGGCTATCCAGCAAAATAAATGGTGAAGGGGCAGGCAGAAGGAATACAGTAATGGCAGCCTTTACATTTGTCTGCCACGTGCATGGCCTTTGCTGTGCACACTAAGGAGGTTTCTACAGATTTATTTCATGCAAGAAGTGAAAGACACAGTAATCTGCTATTTACCATAAGTATTTGGTGACTACCTGATTGTTTACGCAGAGTATCAAACAAATCAAAATCACTGGTGTGAGACAAACTGACCGAATAAAGTATCGGTCAGGCTCATCCACATGGTCAGTCTACAGACATTGTAATGAGCCCGACAGAAAGGAAAAACTCAAGCTAAATCAAAATGTACCCAACAAGGACTTCATTTGTGACCTCTCTTCCTTGTTTATCCTGATGCAAGCTTCAGAAAGGGTGTCATTGAGCACCTAGAAAGCAAGAAACATGTTATGCACACTGTACTGATATAATTTCATAACAGGACAATACCACAGTGAGAAAATTACTGAGCATACCAATTCATTTAACAGAGCCCACAAAACAGCTGGCATGTCCTTGTGACATCTAACCGGCACAGACTTTGAAGTTGAACTAGTAATCTAGAAGAACAATATTACTTACCCATGGTGATATTCTTTCTGATGGATGTTCCTCCCCTGGATTCCTCATCTTAAATATATTCTTCTGCTTTGCAGCACTCTCTGAAAGCTTTTCACAGCAGGGGCACCGTGTGGCCTGGTGTGAGGGATTTGCGCGCCGTCCGCATCGGGGCCGGATGTGATGTCAACATCAATGCAAATAGAGTGATTACGCCCTGTGGCCACAGCTATCATTTTCCCCCTTGCACAACCGTGTTAGGGATTAGACAAAAAAGAGTGAATGATTACGCGTTAAAGGAGAGAGTTATTGTCAAATCAGAGGAGGATTCGCCTTAACAGTGGGGTAGGCTGGGAGGCCGATGAGGAATCAATGGGAGGAACATCCATCAGAAAGAACATTACCAGGGGTAAGTAATTCGTTCTTCTAATGGATCATGTCCTCCCAATGATTCCTCATCTTAGATAGACACATTAGCAGTAAGATATCACTGAAGAGGGAAGAAGCACACTCCACAGCAATCATGTCATCACCTGTTGGAGGACAGCTTTGCCAAAAAGAGAATAATTTGCAGATACAGTGTCCAGGCAAGCCACGTTGTGGCCTGAAAGATATCCTTTACAGGTACTCCCCTCTTAAGAGCTAAAGTAGTGGTGTGTGCCCTGAAGCCTTCAGGAATCTGCTTACCTACTCTAGTGTAACATTCAGAAAAACCAAAACACTACCCATCTAGAAATGGTTTGCTTTTTTTTTTCCCTTGCCCATCTTCGGGCCGATATAACCAATAAACAGGTGACAGGTGATTGTCGAGTCTGAATTGGTTTGTCCTTGCTATGTAAAAACTCTTTTGTGGTCAAGTCTAAGCAGCCTCTCTTAAACCTTAGATGGATAAGGACGTGGATAAAAGGCTGGCAAACACATATTTTGCGATTAATGAAACTCAGACATGGCCTTTGGAAGGAACGAAGGGCGCATTCTAAGAGTCATCTTGTGAAAGGTGGCTTACTAGACAAGGCCGGCAATTCGCTCACTGTTCCAGCTGAGGAAATAACGACCAAGAAGGCTGTTTTCCATGACAGGAGTTGTAGAGGATACAAATGCAATGCCGGCACCACAAAGGGGATATCAACATGTTATTTTCCCATTGTGAGTCTGAATGTAAACATAAATCTTTAAGAAAAATTAATAAATGAGTGAATATATTTACTTAATGATTGAAATTTTGTATACAGAATTTATTATTTATAAAACACAAAATGTGTAAAGCATGAAAAAGTTGTTAAACAGCAAAAACAAATGTTGTACATTACAAATAGACAAATTACAAAAAACAAGGTACAGGAATTGTTTACTCTTTGCAGGTCTGCCTATGTAACTGAAAACATGATAGTCATTTAAGGTTTTAGTGTTCTGAAAAATGTTTTTGAATCCGGTCTGTAAACAACCAAATATGTTTCGGCAAGCCACCTGCTTGGCTTAATGTCAATAGCCTTCCTCAGGGCGAATTTACCACCAATTATTTAGTGGGTAAAAAACAAAGAGCAAAAACCGGTAGTAGCCCTCGTTGGTGTGAAGAGCATAACGCAGAGGGTAAAGGAATCCAGCCAGTGTTTAGCTTCTTGATCTGGTGATTAGAGGTAATTCAATGTATCCATTAGTTCGATGTACCCATTGGACCCGGTGCATCCAAATCCAGCCCTATTGAGTAGAGTGTGGATGCGTTGTTAAGCAATTGCCTTAGTTTCCACAGTAGACACAAAGACTTAGGGACTCATTACACGGATGGCGGAGAACCATGGCGCTATTAACGGCATGGTTCATGCCGGTAAAATACCGGCACCGCCTTGGTGGAAAGGGGAATTACCGCCCCATTCCAAGGTCGGCCGGGAGGTAATTCCCCCTTCCACCATTGCCCTTCCCCATTCCCATTTTTGCCCCATAGGGCATAATGGGAATGGGGAAGGCGCTAATTACGGTACCGCAAATTGCGGTACCGTAATTAGCTCCCTGGGACCCTTTGCGGGTTGGTTTTTAACGCCTGCAAAAAATACCGGTACCGGTAAACCCTTACCGCCATCCGTGTAATGAGGCCTTAAGTAGTTTAGGTTCCGGCAGAGACAGTTTTGATCTCACTCTCAAATGTGATGGATTAACTCTCCAAGTTACCTGCACCAAGGAAACAGGCTTCACTGTACACTCTCGCATCACTTAGAAGAGATCTCTTCCGAGGGACGCAGAGTGCACAGTGAAGCCTGTTTCCTTGTGGCAGGTAACTTGGAGAGTTAATCCATCAAATTTGAAGAGTGAGATCAAAAATGTCTCTGGAAAATACTCTGGATAATAAGGTCATTGCTTAACAACGCATCCACGCTCTACACAATAGGGCTGGATTTGGATGCACTGGCTTGCCTTTCCACTGAGAGGAAGCTTGGGCAGGTTGCCTTACCGCCGCTCTTACGGACTTTGCTGTAGCCTTGGAAGCCTGACATTTCTCATGGCTGTCGTCTGATTTTGGTCCAAATGAGTGTAACCCATCAAAAGGCATGTCAAGCAATTTTAACTGTAAATCTTATGCAAAGTCTGATTTTCTTAGCCAAGAGAACCATCTCATGATGGAATTTGCCGCCATTGACCTTTCAACACAATCAGCTGTGTCAAGCCCTAACTGTAAGGCTTGACGCATGTATTCCTTAGCATCTTAAATAATATTAAATAACCCGTTCCTCATTTCCCCTTCAGGGATGTGTTCTGTCGCTTCAGCTATCACACACCATAGGGTGTGTGTATATTTAGCCAGTGCACAAGAGGCATTTACTGCCTTAAGTGCCATGATACCAGAGGCAAATACATTTTGGGCCAGAGCATCATACCTCTTGTCATCTCTGTCTGGGGCAGAGATGGGTAGGTGCTTGATTTATTGACAATAGTAACTGCCTGGACTACCAGACTGTCATGCAATGGCTGTCCGGCTAAGAACTCAGGGTATGGGGGAGCTGGTCTGTGCTTCCTGGTAAAATCCTTATGGACTGCTGGACCCAAGCAGGGTGTCTTCCACAGCTCTAAAAGAGGATTTGTTATGGCATTGTGGAATGGTAGGATAGGTTCCACATTTGTGCCTTTGTCCAGGATGTCCATGAGGTCACATTCCAAGGTATCAGCCACTTTGTCCTTCATTTCCCTGTGTGCCACACTAAGGTGCGCTTCAGGATCTCCTTGTGGGAAATCTGTCTCAGGGAGTTATATATGACACTTGTGTACAGGCGCGTTATAAATGACATATCATATCATGGAAGCTAGATCAGCCAATCTGCTCTCCTCAGCCTGAAACTCCTCAGGTTGTCGAGAGAGACTCATGGATTCCAACCCAAAGGGAACTGTGTCATTATCCTCATTGAAAATTCCGTGAAAAGAACACTTAAAATCCCTAGCCGACTTAGGTGCAAACCGTGAAGTCGAGGGCCCTTCTGTTGCCAAACGATCTTTCAATAGTAATGCCGATGGCGCCGGTGAGACTTTGAAGAACACAGCGGCTGATGAAGACATCAGTGGCGCTGATGGCTCTCGAATGCAGGTCGAGACCTTTACTGCTCCCAGGCCTTTGAGTGCACAAGGAGGTTGGTGATTTGAGTCCCTGCCCGCTTTTTTGGGCCTTGTGCTTGACGGTCTTCTTCCTGATAAAAAGAGAGATTGCACGGGCATTCCTATTTTTCTGCCAAAGTGGTTTTCGAAGGGAAAACATACCTGTTCTGGTGCAGAGTCTGAGGAGGAGGCACCTTCTCTTCTTTTTGGACAAAGAAGAGGGCGAATGAGGGGCGTCGTTCCTTGAGTGAGAATGTTTACAATGTTTTTTTGATCGTTTTCTCTCCCTCCAGTGATTCATCAGCTGTGGTGCTTTTGGCATCATCGGGGCTTTGCTTGGGTGGAGTCAAACTCTGCAACTTTGACGTTGAACGGCCTAATCATAATTTATGGCTCTCTCTTTTTCGCATCATGGTTTGACATGAGCCGCATGTTGCCACAGTGTGGTCAGTACCGAGGCAACACTTTTTAAAACCTGAAGGTTTAGGAGTCGACATAGTCGTGTTTTATGAAGAAATTGACTTTTTGCGAGTGCGTCAGAATAAACCTGTAGAAAAAAAGAACTGAGGTCACGGGGCGCTGAACATGCTATTAGTACTGACGTTGATGTCACATCCTGTCCCAATGCCAACGACTTGAGGATCGACGCCAGGCTGCGTAGTGCCCCCTGCTGGGAATGTTTTCCAAGAGTGCTGCAAAGCAGTATAATATATCTAAGATGAAGAAACCATGGAGGAAACAATCCTTTAGAACTGAGGCTTTTGAATCATAAAACCATAAATCCACTCTAGTTGTTTTAGTGAGTGAGGGGTAAGAGTTCTGTTGTGTACGATGTAATGGGCAGGTGAATTACCAATAAGAAATGTGTGATGTGCCAATCGTTAGCACGTTTTGGACATTGAATGTTTTTAGTCATTTGGGAGGGGACAACCACATAGCTATAGCTACCAACCCAGGAACAAAACCCTATGCTGCCAAAAAAGTAAATACATTAAATTGGGTTCTTATTTTGCGCTTCATGCTGGATCCAGCTTCTAAGCACAGGGCTGGGATTCAAACCTGTGCTTCTCGGCATTGTCTTGCTCCCAGGACAAGCACTTTGTCCCTGCGCTAGCTTCAAAGGAAAAGTATTCTTCTGCGAAGTTGAACGTCATGGATTTGTCTACAAACAGGAATACATTCATGTGAACAGTATAGTAACTATTTTAGCAGATGATTTCACTTTGGAGGTCACAATGTATTAATGTGTAGCAAAATTGTTTAATTTGTTGAGTTTAAATGGTATGCACGTGTGAATAACTTGATAAAAACATCTTGTGTAACTAAGCAGGGAAGAAGTATGCCCATGTAAACCATGAGAGTCACATAAATGTCTTCACATAGGACTAAACTTAAAGGTGAAGAGTAGTCGCTATTCCAACAGACTACTTTTAAATGTTTGTCCATAATATGTTTTGACAAAGTCCCTTGCTTGACTCTGAGACTTCTAAAGCGGGGAAGAAAGGGGCTGGATACCTCCCCAAACTAGGAGTTGTTAAGCCTAGAGGAAGTATCGAGAGATCTCCAGGTCACCCCCACTTAATCCCCATCACTTGGAAGGAGACAGTCACTGGACACCCTCCAGCAGTTTACAAAACCATGTCCCTTTAAGAACTCAGGATTTAGATCTAATAGAAAAGCAGGCAATACATAATTACACTGTTGCTTAAATAAATTGTGACTTGGGGCAGTTAGAATTGCACGCAGCATATAGTGTGCTGAAACCAGCTGACTCTGCACCACAGCCACCAGAGACCACGCAAGCCTTGTCACAACTTCCAGGGAACTTCGCTTGGAGAACAATGTGGGCCAAATCGAGAATACAGAGTCTCAGTGGTATCAGGTAATAAAATCGTGGCAAAAATATTGCCGGTAAAAAAAATCACAGCAAAAATGCTGTGGTATGACCTGGCAAAGGTGTACCCCATTATACCATTTATGGGGAGCGGGGGTTGCGGGGGTGTCCCCCGCTCCCCTTAAATGGTATAATTGTTCCGGGGTTGCAGGGGTGTCCCGCGCATCTTTTACATGATTGTGGCGGCAAAACCACAGCATTTTTGTCGCAATATTTTGCATTCACTGCCATTTTTGCTGCGATTTTAAGACATGGAACCGTCTCAGTGTGATATGCAGAGGAAAGTCGTGTTCCACTGCATACCATACTTTGCTTTGCCAGCTCTGTTCGCAGAGCAAAAAGAGGATACAGCACAGTTAGTATGAAGCCGATTACCCTAAACATTCCCGTAACCTGTATGACAGTACGGAAGAAAACGCCACACAAAAGGTCTGTAATTCCCAGATAAATCATAACAAATGCTAAAGTTAAACCTAAAGTGGCGGACCAGCCATTCAAAAGCATTGTCTGCATATCAGGCCTTTAATGACCCGCTAGGTGTGCGGATTAAACCCCCAAATCCCATAGCCCCAGCAATCTGGACAAAGGTGCAAAACCTTGCATCAAGATTAGCACAGGGGAGGAGACACATGGCTATGTAAACCCACACTGTCAGTTAGGCCAGGGGGGTGTTCATAGGAATTTGTGGCAGGTGTGTGGGGGGAGTTTTCAAAAGTTTGGCGGACAGAGGGTGAGGAATAGGTGGTAGGAGTGAGACAGAAAGAAGAGGTTGGTTAACATTAAGAGAAGGTGACAGGAGTGAGACTATAGGAGGAGGTTGAGGCATATTAGGAGGACATGTCAGGAGGGTGCCAAAAGGAGGCGGTTTGTATGCATTAGGAGGAGGTGGTAGGAGTGAGGCAATAGGAGGAGGTTGATTAAATGAAGAATGTTTTAAGAGTGATCGAACAGGAGGACAGTAGCGAAGAGCAAGAGGATGAGGTAGGAGAGAATCAATAGGGGACGGAAGGAGAGTCAGGTCTAGCACAGACCTAGCGAGAGGATGAGAAGGGTAGGAATTAATGGTGAGGCGCTCCTAAATTCTCTAGAGACTCAGGGCAAGATCCACTCCTCTGGCAGTACCCGATCTGTTAGAGATCTTCCACCACCAGAAACAGCTGGTAGAGGAACCCCAACAACAGGAAACAACTGCAAAGGAATGACAAGGGATGAGCAGAAGAGGAGTGAATGGAACACTGAAATCTTATCAACCTGAAGAGCAGAAGAGTGGGGAAGACCCAGAAACCCAATCATCACGAAGAGCAGAAGAAAATTGTTGGAGACTCTAAAACCCCATCAACGTAAAGAACGAAATGAGAAACTCAGAACTGAAGTGACTAAACTAAGGTACAGAGAAGTGAGTATTGACTTTGTCAGAAAATCTCTACTTAAAACTGTGCGTAGAAGAAAAATAAATCCATCTATTTCATTCTATGTTCTGTCTCCCATTTAGTAATCATTCAAAAAAGTGTTTGTTGCATGTTATACATATAAATGTTTTAATGTTTGCTAACACCAAGTGTAATAGACTTATTGGAACCATTGTGCCAGCGGATGGTACTGATTAGGCTTAAAGCACTGTAATCATTCACGTTTCCATCTAAATTTGAAAAATCATATGTAGCATTAGCATCTGTAGTCAAACAGAGCTACCAGAATTCACATTGTGACAAAAGTCCCCAAACTTACCAAGGTAGCGGTTGATGGACCCAGGGGTGATATTGAGAAGATCCTCTAGTCACACCCCCACTTAGTCCGGTTCTCAGGGCAGGGAACAGTCACATTACCACCGTAGACTCCTGCCTCTTTAAGGGACTCGAGAAATGATGACCAGAGAGAGGGCCAGAAAGAGGGAGGACTAGCCAGCATCAAGACCCATGTCAGAACTAGAAGGCATCCTCAAGGGAGGACCCACCAGCCAATCCCTACACCAGCTATCTGAAGAAACACACCTGAGTTCCCTTATCTCACAGATAGGCTGGAAGACAGGGTCAGGGTGTGTCAAGATGGCAGAGGACCACCCAGGCGAATGACGAGTCATTCTCAATCCAACATCATGGCTGTTAACCATACTCAGACGTGGATCCTGACAGCTAATCTCCTTCCCAGCTAACACACCTAGTTTTCCTTTCCTTTCACCAAAGAGTGTCTGGAAGGTAGAGCCAAAGCCCTATGCAAGCCCACAGACTCAGTCTGGCTGTGTAGATGTTTGGAGTAAGAGCAGTAGGCTGGAGACTGGTGACTGAAGTTCTTAGAAGACGGTTGGAGGAGAGAGCAAACGATTGAGCAAAACCCACGAGACTGGAGGAGAAAACCAAGAGAGCAGACCAAGGAGTCAAGAGCACTGGAAAAGGAGGCAAGGAGCAGGAAAGTGGGGGTCAAAGAGGGCAAAATGATTGAAAACGAAGTTGATATCTAGAGGGGTCAAGAGGATGGTCACGGAAGTGAAGAAGGTGGGACAGATGTAGAGATCATTGAGTGGGAAATTAGAGAAAAAGAATTTGGTGCTGAAACGGTTGAAGAAGGTGCCCAGAATAGTGAAGACACTAAAAGAGAATTAGAACTCTGTGAGGGTATCCAGTCATTGCATCGAATACAAAGCATTGAATGCCAAAAGCATTTTTTAAAGCATCGGGAAAAAAGCATCAAATGCATTTTTTTAAAAGGTAAAGGTTTTATTTTAATTATAATGGGTTTTAAGGGATACAAAATGGGGATTGGTGGGGGAACCCCCCATTAGTGCAACCCCCCATTTAAAAAAAAATGGATTTGCTGCTTTTTTTTCGTTGCTTTTTTTTAGATGCTAATGCATTCGATTCTTTGGCATTCGATGCAATCACTATAAACCCTCTGTGAGAGTCAATGCAGGTGGGAGGATGATGCTAAGAGGAGCAAAGAAGAGGCCCACAGAGGTAAGAGTGTAAAAGAGATTATTAAGGCTGCAAATAGAGCAGCAAGTAAGGATTCCCAGGAGAGCAAAGAAAGTGCACAACGGGGAGAAGAAAGTGGAAGATACAAAGATATATTTATGTGGTAACAGAATAAGAATAAATGTGGTGCGCAGAGGAGCAACGAAAGTGCTCAGAGAGATGAAGAAGTTGAAAGAGACACAGGGTAATTACATCTGAAATTAGACATTTAAAAGTTGGTGCTTAGAAGAGTGAGGAAGACACCCAAAGGACAGAAGAAGGAGGGAGATAGAACAGGGACTTAGAGAGTAATTACAGTGGTTCCCAGAAGGGTGATGAAGGTGGGAGAGAGAACAGAGAGAAGGGCAAAGAAGGCGAGGGAAATAGGCAGGATCTGAAGAGTATTGAGAATAGCACACACTGGAGTGAAGAAGGTGGAAGAGAATGTATAGACTTTAAAATTGAAGACTGGGAGAGGAACACTGCCCAAAAGGGTGAAGAAGGTATTGAAGAGTTTAGGTAACGGAAAGAACAGTGTACAGATCAGAGATGGTTAAAAAAGGAGAGACTGCTGGAAGAAAACAATTGAGAATTGGTAGAAAGATTAGGTGAGGAGATTGACACCTTGAATCGAGAAATACAAATAGGAGAAACTGAGCTGGTAGATGATGAAGGTGGGGGATAAGCAGGACCACAGAAAGAAAGAGGGCTTAGAGAGTAACCTGCAAAGCTTAGTGGCTGAGATCATAGCAAGAATAGCTCTAGGCAGTAGTTGGCTACCCTCTCAACCTGCTAAGCTGCCCTGTTCCACAAGAAGGACTAGGGGATGTGCCAAGCATAAAACCCAGGCCACTTATTCTTTTGCTACGGAAGCCTGATGCCTTCACTGAGAGAAACCACCTCAAGGAGCAGACAGTGGGGATCCTGAAGATAGACAACCTACAGCAAACATGGTCAAAGAATATAAGGACCACCAGGGGGCGCAGAAGCTCAGCTGCCTGAGCCGACGTCTTCCCGAATTCAGGCTGAATCAAGCTGCTAAAGTTGGTTTTTATTACAATTTACTATCATCGCCATCAACACTCCGGTGCTCTCACCTCTAAGCACCTCTGGATAAAACCTCGCCGGATTTTGGACCCTCAGCGCTGCCTGACGGCTGCCTCTTCACCATGGGCCTCCCTGCTCCCACTGGGCCTCTGGTTGCTCCACGGCTCCTCCGCGGGTCTGCTGATTGCTCCCCCCCTCCTGGGACCTGCCTGCACCTGCAGTGGTCGCGCCCCTGACTCTGCTGCTGCCTCTTTCTGCCTTTTCCCGGGATCCGCAGTGGGCCTCACCTGGTTTCTGCGGGGCTCCCCCGCTCCTCTGTGCTGTCTGACGGCCGCCTCACCACCGCAGGCCTTCCTGCTCCCATCTCTAGGCAGGTGCACTGGGCCTCAGTTGGTTGCTCCGCGGCTCCTCCGCGGGTCTGCTGATTGTTCCCATCCTCCTGGGACCTGCCTGCCTCTGCAGTGGTCGCTTCTCTGGACTCCCCTGCTGCTTCTTTCTGCCTTCTCCTGGAATCCGCCTTGCATTAATAGAGGTAACTTCTCCAGGCTACGTTGCTGCCTCTCTCCTGCCTCCTCATCCGGATCCTGCCTTGTGAGTTTCGGGAGCCCCTCTGCTGTGCCCGCCCCTCTCTACTGCGGATTTAACACTCACGGCCCTGGTCCTGACTGGACCTACGTCTCCCTTGCCCACCGCCGAACTTTAATCCCGGCACTTTGGTTAAGCCTCTCACTCCTCCCGGCGAGGCCTCAGCTCCATCGACCTCACTCCATCAGGGAACTGCATCGCCAAACTTTAATCCCGGCACTTTGGTTGAGCCTCTCACTCCTCCCGGCTGATCAGGCCTCAGCTCCATCGGCTTCACTCCATCAGGGGAACTGCACCATCAGGGGAGCCGCTGCTGACTTCTTTTCTACTGCTCCGACCCTCAGTCCTCCATTGCCTGCAGCCGGCTCCCTCCTGGACTCCCGAACCTCCCCCCACACCACCAAGTGTCCTGCTGTGACTCTGGCCTCAATCCCATCGGCTGCCATCCCTCCTCCGGCTGAGTTACCTCCTATGCATCGGCCCTTCAGTACTCCTCGGCCTGCAAGCGGCTCCGCCATGGACTCCCTCACCCCCCACCCCCACACACCTTCAGGGGCGCTGCAACTTCCCTGGCCTCAGTTCCATCGGCCTGCAAGTGGCTCTTTCCTGGAATCACGGCTCTTCAGTTGTGTCTCTTGCACCTCCTTTACACCATCAGTGGCACTGCAGCTGGCCTGACCCCGGACCTTGGCTCTTCCGCGGGGACTAACGGGCATCCTCCAGATCATCGGGGGTGCCTCGGCTGCTCTGGCTTTGAATCCTGCGTCTGGAGTTTAAGGGGACCTTCCTTTGAGAGACGTCTTCTTGGCTCCATTTGACTTGTCCCTACTGGGAGTACTGCTAGTCTGCGTTCTGCTGTTTCGGCTGCGCTGGCTTTGAATCCTGTGTCTGGAGTTTAAGGGGAACTTCCTTTGAGAGCCGTCTTCTTGGCTCCATTTGACTTGTCCCTACTGGGAGTACTGCTAGTCTGCATTCTGCTGTTTGGTACCCTCAGCTGCTCACCCCATTCCTCTGCCCTGCTCGACCGCCCACCTCCACTGACCTGCAGTGACTTCTTCAACTGCTACTGCCCATGCCCCTTCGGCCACTGAGGTGACATCTGGATCTCACTGCACCTTTACTTATCACCCCTTGCTTCTCACCTCGCAGCACCAGTACTGCTAGTCAGCATCCTACTATTTGGTAGCCTCAGATGCTCACCCCATTCTCTCTGTCCTGCTCGGTCACCCACTTCCATTGGCCTGCTGTGACTTCTTCGCCTGCTACTGCCCAAACCCCTTCGGCCCCTGAGGCGACATCCGGACCTTACTGAACCATTACTACCTCTTATTACCTCCCAGCACCATTACTGCTACTCGGTGTCCTACTGTTTGGTAGCCTCAACTGCCCACCATGTTCTCTCTGCCCTGTTCGGCCGCCCACCTCCACTGGCCTGCTGTGACTTCTTCGCCTCCCACTGGCTATGCCCCTTCAGCCGCTGAGGTGACATCTTAGCCTCACTGCACCATCACAGGCTCTTATTACCTCACAGCACCGTAACTGCTAGTCGGCGTCCTGCTGTCTGGTAGCCTCAGCTGCTCACCCTATTCTCTCTGCCCTGCTCGGCCCCCCAACCACCATATCCCTGCTGTGACTTCTTCAGCTACTACTGCCCATGCCCCTTCGGCCACTGAGGCGACACCTGGAACCCATTTTACCCATCGTAGTCCCCGCCTTGCAGCTACCCTCTACCACCTAGGCCTGTCCTGCATTTCCCCTACGGTCTTCTCCCCTCTCCACTCTTACCCTTCGCAATCTCTCCCCTCCTCGTCATGCGCATCGCCAGGTTTCTACCTCTTTTCCACTTTTCTCCTCACCATCTCCTTCCCTTCCTCTCCTACTCGTCTTATCCCTCTTCCTTATGTCCATCCCCTTACTCAACCCTCTCCCCGCTCACCTCCTTCCGTTTCTTCCCTTCCTTGTCATCTTAACCTCATCTTCCCTCCAACCCAAACTTCCAACCTAATTAATATTGCTCTTTGGAATGCCAGATCCCTCTGTAATAAGACTGCAGCCATCTTAGCCATGTTCTTTCGTCTCAATCTTCATTTCCTCTGTCTAACTGAAACTTGGATCCCACCTCACAACTCAACTGTCCCTGCCTCCCTTACCACCCCTTCCTCATCCTTTTCTCATGTCTCTCATCCCACTGGTTGTGATGGTGGGGTGGGCATCCTCTTCCATACTAAATACCTTTCATCTAACTCTTCTCTGTCCCTTCCTACTTTCTCTTCTTTTGAATACTTGTACAAATCCTTTACTTATCCTCACCCCATTTCATTCCTAATTATCTATAGACCTCCTGGTCCCCTCTCCTCCTTTTATGACGACCTTGACCACCTCCTCTCTCTTATCTCCCCCTCCCCTTCTCCCCTAACTGTACTTGGTGACTTCAACCTTCACCTTCCTGCTTCTCCTCAACCCACACCTCTTCTCTCGATCCTCGACTCCTACCTTCTCTCTCCGCTTCCCTCTTCTCCGACTCACTCTTCTGGCTCCACTCTTGATCTCATCTTTATTTCCACCTACTCTTGCTCTCCTGTCTCCTCCTTACCCAGCTATCTATCTGATCATGCTCTGCTCTTTTTCTCCCTTACCCCCAGCACTCCACCTTCCTCTACTTTACCCTCCTCCACATCTTTTACTCGACGCGACCTCCAGAACTTTAGCCCTTCACTCTTCCTTGATACCTGCTCTTCTTCTCTTCCTCCCCTCCCTTCCGGCTGACCTTGCCTTATCCTCTCTATCCTCCTCTATCTCATCTAGTCTCGATCAACTCTACCCCCTCTCCTCTTTCCGCCCTTCTCGTAAACCTTCCCAACCATGGCTCTCTCCTCACCTCTTGTCTATGCGTCGTCTCCTTCGTCGCCTTGAGCGATGCTGCCTCAAATCCCCCACTGTTCCTAACCAAACCTCCTACTTTTCTTATCACTCCATATATGACTCCTGCTTTAATTCCGCCAAACGCGCATATCTTTCTAACCTCCTTCACTCCCAAGCCTCTCATCCTCTTCGTATCTTTCAAACCCTCTCTTGTCTCCTCTCCCCTCCTGCTCCTGACTCCTCCTCTACTTCTCCTCATTCTCCTTCCGACTTTGCAAACTTCTTCTCTGAAAAAATTCTTTCTCTTCGCCAAAAAATAGTTAGTTCTCCTTCTTATTCCCCTCCCTCGCCCTCCTCACACTCCCCCTCAGCTCACATGTCTACATTTTCTCCTATCCCTCCCTCTGATGTTTCTCTCTTCTTAACTAAATCCCATCCTACTACCGCCCCTTCTGACCCCATCCCAAGCCTTTGTATTCCCAAGATTTACCCACCTCCTTCTTCAACACTTGCTTCTCCACGGCCACCTTCCCTTCTGCCTTCAAGCACGCCACTATCATCCCTATATTTAAAAAAACCTTCTGCTAATCCTCTTCTCGCCTCTAACTTTCGCCCAATTTCACTTCTACCTTTTCTCTCCAAACTACTTGAACGCTTAGCCTATTCTCAGCTCTCAACTTTTGTCACTTCCCACTCTCTCCTTCCCCCCTCTCAATCTGCCCCAAACACTCCACCGAGTCCGCTCTTACCTATGTCCTTAACTTCTCTTTACCGCTCATTATTCTAAACATTCCTCAATCCTCATCCTCCTTGACCTTTCTGCTGCTTTCGACACTGTAGATCACCCCTTGCTTCTCAACACTCTTTCCTCCCTTGGATTCAAAGGCTCTGTCCTTAACTGGCTCTCCTCTTACCTCTCCCACTGCTCTTTCGCCGTCTCTTGGGGCGGACAAACCTCTAATACCTTCCCTCTCGAATACAGCGTCCCCCAAGGCTCTGTTCTCGGACCCTTCTTATTCTCTCTTTACACCTCACTCCTGCCCCCATCTCCTCCTTCGGGTTTTCTCACCATTTCTACTCTGATGACACCCAGCTATTCCTCTCCTTTTCTTCCTTCACCTAAGACTTACATCTCAATCTCTCTTCCTGTCTTACTGCCATTAAAGACTGGATGTCATCTCACTATCTCTCTCTTAACACTGACAAGACTGAAGTCTTGTTCTTCCCTTATTACACCCTACCCTCTCCATCCCCCCTCCTTCTATCCATTTTCCCCCTTCTAATCTTCCTGTTTCCAACCATGCTCGTAATATCCATAGGAATTCCCAGCATTTGCACCGGCATAAATGCATGCGAGTGCAAATGATGGAGAATTTGTATGGTGGAGAGGTAGGGAGCAGTGGAAACATAAGTTACATTCCATCCCTCCTCGCCGCCATACAAATAAAGGAAAATGTGGAATAACATAAATTATAGACGTAAATTGTCTTACCAAGGCTTGTACGTCTTTCATTTGTGTTACATTGCGCTCAAAATTAGGTCCAAGGCGTTATTGTAAAACAACATTATAGAACCAAAACAAATCAGACACTACCCAATTAGAGGGTTATCCTTTCGGATGTTCTTGCATAACTTTGTCTACAAGGTGCCGTTTTATCCAAAACCTCTTCAGAAAGTCTTCAGCCTCATTATTGTGCCCATTGAAGCTTAACAGCAAACATTTAATCTTTTTTATTGTTTATTGTTTAAGAATAAGCTCAACCTCAACAATATTTCTTTATACAACTAATTTAACAAATTAAAGATAACAAAAACTATATAAAAACAGACACTTTTACCATACAATCATTACATGTTAAAACAAGGTTCAGAGATTAACATAGATAAATAAATATAGCAGCATACTTCTGTCTTGTGTAAACGAGACCTACTCTGTATCCCCCATAGTTCATTCACCTTTCAAACAACTATCCAAGTTCAAATTATTAAAAAAACAATTACAGCCAAGGACAAAGAAGTTGAGCGACCCAATAAACAGTCCTTTCATAGATAATCGCTGTCCTTTGAAATCCCAGATACAATAAACCTTTTATAATACATGTTTCTCAGAAGCGCAAGAGTTTTACAAAACATTAAATAATGTTTATGGTTTTCTATCTCCCATATGGAACCACAAAAGTGACAGGTCAAGTTATCCATCAGTTCCTTAAGGCTGTGCAACATCTCTTTAGTAGGATTTAAGTTCCACCTGAAACCCAGGGACACTAAATGATCAACCACTTCTAATTCAATGTCGTAAAAGTATCACTTTTTTTTATTTTCTTATTATGAGATTTGAAATTCAAAATCTTTGATTTGACAACATTAATCCCTAGCAAATGTTTCTTATATATACATGCAGAAACGGCAGTCAAAAGCCTCTGGGGCCTAGTGCAGTACAGTCAGTAAGAATAAAATCATCTGCATAGCACAACCAGATTAATCTTAGGTTGCCAATTTCTTGAAAAAATATATCAGGAGCAACTCAGATGTGGTGTTTTTTTTTTTTTTACTCACCTCAATTTACTCTTTTCCAAAGTTTTAGAAACTTAAGAGAACTACAAGGTGCATGTGTTGAAAAGGTTTAAGTTACTTACCTGAAACTATTGTTCTCTAGCATGGGTCTGGATTAGATTCACATGCTCATGAATATTCCCCATTGTCAGGCTGGGAATCCTCGGTAAAAGAAAAAACTGTTTCACTTTCGCTTGAAAACTATATTTCTCCTCTAAACCAATCACTGTCCTCTGGGTCATACTGCCCCCATCCAATGACAATCCTCTCCCTAAGCTCACTCCTGGTGGGCATCTTCAGATTTGGTAAACACAGAAAGTGTCAGAATAAACCAAGAAGAGCCACAGAGGGGAAAGAGGGATGGTTTGCATGTGAATCCATGCGAGACCCATGCTGGAGAACAATAGTTACAGTTAAGAAATGTAAACCTTCTCTAGCATGGGGTCGGCATGGATTCACATGCTCGAGAATAACGATTACACAGCAGTAAATATACAGAACCATGGGAGGTGCCAAGGCTCAACAGAAGAAATAAACACTTACCCCTGGAACAGACTCACCTTAAAGGCATGGTCCAAAAATGGCGGCTCCCTTGTGCCTGGTGCCTGTTTTCGCGTGCGTTTAATGGATGAAAACTCGGGTAAGGTCCATAGGAAAGCTTTCTAAAATCGAGCCACTTAGGCTTAAAAAAACATGGCCGACCCGTAGGGACAATAAACATTTTTACTGGCCCATGCCTTTAAGTGAACAGGTTGCGCAGCACAGCTTGGCTGACTCGGGACTCCTCCCTGGAATCCCTGTCGACGCAGTAGAACCTTGTAATGGTGTGTGTAGACCTCCACGTAGCCAACCTGCAGATGTCAAGCAGGGGCACACCAGAGAGAAACGCTGTTGTTGCTGCAATGGCTCTGGAGGAGTGGGCTCCGGGCCGGCCCAGCAGCGGCCTGCTAGCCAGTCGATGACAGTGCGGTATGCAGTGATTATACCGAATTGAAAATAACAAACAGAAAAGTGATCTAAACATTTATAACGAAAAGAAATGTCAATTTGTTTTAAATATATATGTGGCGGTGGGTTAAGGGGTTAAAATGGGTGATGGGATTGGGGTGGGTTTATTAATGAAGCAAAACATGTGGCTTTCGGGGGGACCCCCCAAATTAAAAATAAAAATAGATATTTTTGTCGTTAGAAGTGTTTAGACTAAAGTGGTGTTTGTTATTTATTGGTTAGTTATGATCACATGTAACCTTACAGTGCATGATGCAGCTGGAAAGCCACCTGGAGATTAAAGCCTTCAACAAGGCCTTTCTGTGATTCACAGGTCGAAAATTGACTACCAGCTGAGAAGTCTTCCGAAAGGTCTTTGTGTGTGCCACGTAAATCTTCAAGGCACGAGCAACATCCAGCGAATGCAAGGCCCTCTCCGCTGGCGACAATGGATTCGGGAAGAAGACAGGCAACACTATAGGCTCATTGAGGTGGAACTCCAACGGCACCTTCTGCATAAAGGTGGGCTGTGTACGCAGTACCACCTTTGAAGCGTGGAAAGACAAGTACAGCTGCTTGCACTACAGGGCCTGGATCTCCCCAACCCGCCTGGCCGAGGTGATCGCCATGAGGAAAGCAGTCTTCCACAATAGAAATTTGAGCGGGCCTGATTCATCGGTTGAAAAGGAGCGCCCATCAGCTTAGTCAAAACCACATTGAGCTCCCAAGCTGGAGCTTCGCTGGCAGAAAAGTCCTGAAGAGTGCTTTGAGGAACTCCTTGACGAGTCTGTGCAACCACAGAGAAGGCCTACCTGGCGCTCTGGTGTAACGGGATATGGCAGCCGGTGCACTTTGATAGAGGCATGAGCCAGTTCAGCCCTGGCCAAGGAAAGCAGGTATGGCAAGAGCTGCAGGGCTGTGACACGTAGAGGGTTTACTTTTCTGAGTCCGGCACCACACAGAGAAACGCTTCCACTTATGGCCGTAGCACGTCAACGTTGAAGAGGTCCTGGCCTTGACCAGGATGTCCTTACACTCCACACGTAGTGTCCAAACTCTCGGGCTGCAGGAGCCAGGCCCTGAGGTTCAGTGACGCTCAGTCGTGGTGCAGAATGACTCCCCTCTCTCTGGACAGAAAGTCCGGAAGTAGTGGCAGCTTGATGGATGGAACCGCCGACTGACGTAGCAGGTCTGGATACCAGATTTGTCGCGGCCAAGCCGGACGACTATCATCCTGCATTGACACTGTCTGAGTGTGTTGATCAATCGTAGACGGAGTCAGAATGAGGAAAAACATATAGGAAAAGTCCCAACGACAGGAACGAGAATGTATCCCCCATATTCCCCAGCTGCAGGAACCTGCTGGCTAATGTCTGACACTTGGAATTTGTCACTGTCACAAAAAGGTTGATCTGGGGATGACCCCATTCGTGGAATAGAAGATCCATCTGGTCCTTGCCAAGCTCCCACGCGTGGCAAGAACATAGTTCCCTGCTGAGCGAATCTGCAATGGTGTTCTCGGTGCCCACCAGGTGAAAAGGGATGAGAAACATGTCCTGACGAATGGCCCAGTGCCACAAATCCTGGGCCTCCCTGAAGAGAGCCGGAGAGAGCGTCCCACCCTGTTTCTCGGTGTAGAACATGGTGGTGATGTTCTCCGTGAAGATCCTCACCACCTTGCCCCTCAATGACAGCAGGAAAGACTTGAGGGCCCAGAAGACAGCCCAAAGCTCCAGGACGTTTTTGAGTAGGGTAATTTCTTCTGGCAGCCAGAGGCCTCTGGCGTGCAACTGTCCAGTATGAGTTCCCCAACCTTCCAGAAAAGCATCCGTGGTGACTGTCTCCTGGTAAGGAGGGACATGGAATGGGGCTCCTTGCGCGAGATGATAGCGCATGCCCACCACTGTACTGCTCGTCGGAACTCCTCTTTGAGGGGGATCTTTTCTGTCCAGGATCCCAAAGCTTCCAACAATTTTGCATCCAGAAACTCCTGTAGAGGCCTCATCTGTAGTCTACAAAGGAGGACGAGGTTGATGCAGGAGGACATTATGGCCAACAGCGACTTGACGGCTCACACAGTAGCCAACCGTGCCGACGACAGGTGCTTCACCTTGTCTAGGATGACTATCACCCTCTCTTCCGAGGGAGCAACCAGGCAAGCCCCTGTGTTGAGTCGTGCCTCCAGAAACAGAGCATTCTGCAAAGGCTCCAAACAGCACTTTGGATAATTCATGGAGAATCCCAGATCCATCAGCAGATGCGAGGTCCTCGCCGTGTGCTGGCTCACCAGAGCATTGGAGAGGGATAGAACTTGCCAATCAACTAGGTAAGGGTAGACGTGGATTCCCTCGAGACGAAGAAGCGCCGCCACCGGACCCAAGCACTTCATAAAGACTCTTGAGACCGATTACAGGCCGAAAGGAAGTGCCTTGAACTGATAGTCCTGCCTGTGGTCCGCAAACCGCAGAAACTTGCAGTGCTTCTGATGGATGGGGATGTGGAAGTAGGTGTCCTCCTGGTCCAGAGACGCTAGGATGTCACCTTCCTCCAGCTGGTCGAGCACATGCTGCAACGTAACCATCCTGAACTTCTGGGACTTCAGTTACTTGTTGAGGCATCGAAGATCCAGGATTGACCTCCACTCCTCTGTCTTCTTTCGGACCAGAAAGTATCTGGAGTACACCCTGGAGCCCCGGAGGCGCTGTGGAACGCTTCTATCACCCCCTTTTTTAACATGGCTTGAACCTCCTGCAGCAGCTGCACCACGTGCTGTTCTTGTTGAGCTAAAGGGGGAATACAAGGGCACCTGCATTGGAACTCCAAGGTGTGCCCCTGTCCGAGAGCGTCCAGCACCCATCTGTCAGTGTTGATGGTCTTCCACACGCTGATGAACCTCGCCAGCTGGCCTCCCACCGGGGTGCACGAGTGGGGGCCCAAGTCCATAGCTGGTTCAGGCCTGTTTAGGTGCCGGGGCCCTGACCTGCGGGCAGCGCCGGCACTCCCTTATGCCGGCGAGCTGCTTCTGGATGCCTCCTGTGTCATCGATCGGAAAGGCTGCCGATAAGGGGTGGTGTAGTCCGTGGAGGACCTGCCAGGATTTCCCCTTAAGGAACGAAAAGACGACGACTGACTTTGCTGCAGGATGCCCAGCGAACGTGCCGTCTCTGTGTCAGCCTTGATGATTTCAAGAGACTTGTCAACCGTCTTGCCAAATAGGTTTTCTGTGTCGAATGGCATGTCTAACACGTTAGACTGAACGTGCAGCCTGAAGTTGGTGGCTTTCAGCTATCCCTGCCGACGAAGAGACACTCTGTTTCCCATCTGACAGAATCCGGTTTATAGTGAATTTTTCGAATGTAATTTTTTCTAATGCCATTTTTTCGACACCGAAAAACATGCTGAAAAAAAAGCATTTCGAATGTTTTTTTTTTATTTTATTTTTTGAATAGGGGGGTTCCCCCCAGCTCCTCCCCTTTTTTATAAACACATTTTTTTAACAAACGTAAACAAAATAAAACATATAAAATAAAAACAGAACCATTCAGATTTTTTTTTCAGAATTTTTTGGGGAGAAAATGGCATGTCTAAAAAAAAAATTGAGAAATTGACTGGATACCAACAGAATCCGGTGTCCGTGATGTCCACCACCACTGTGATGGTATGGTCTGAGGCCACCTGGAACAGTCCAAAAGCTTCTGCCTTCTTATCGTCAGGAAGTCAAGAATAGGGCCCATATTATACCAGAGCTCCCGTTCGTAGTGCGGCAAAATGGCCAGCGCATTAGTGGCCTTAATGGTGCTGGCAGCTTTATAAATAATCCTCTTCCCCATAGTGTCCAGCTTCTTCCCCTCCTGGTCCGGGGGTACCATGGGTGAGGACGACGGATTAGCAGATCGTTTCCTGGCTGCGGCTGAGACCACAGAGTCAGGTGAAGGCTGGGACCTTAGGCACTTGAAGGCTGAGTCCAAGACTCTGCATTTCTTCTCGAGCCGGCCCCGCTTGGGTGGGCGGTGCTCAGATTCTTCAATAGGGTTAGACCTTCCTCCCAGATATCATCCAACAAAGGGACGGACATGATGGTCTTCCGCCTGGACTTGCGATGTTGATAAAGAAAACCTTCCCTTTCCATCTCCTCAGGCACCAGTTGAAACAGTTTTGAGGCCCTGGACATCATTGAATGGAAGGAGCCGACCTCATCTGGTGGAGAGGCCTTGTGTGGGCTATCCGCACCTGCTGGCTCTCTATCTGCTGACACAAAGTAATCGGCTACGCCTGTGTCCGTCGCCGCAGCCACTGTATCCGTGCCTGTGTCCATGTGCGTAGCATGATCTCCTGTTGGGGTCCAAACCCGAGGTGGAGGAGGCGGTGCTGTTGGCTGGTGCCTTGGAAGGACTTCCATAAAGTGGTCTTGGAGGACTTCCAGACGGAGCAGGTGCCTGTGTGGGCAGCAGTCTTTGCTGAATTTCTGATAGCAGCATGTCCAGCGTGGTCAGAATGTCCAACAAAACATCTCTGGGTTGAGGTGTAGAAGGAATGAAAGGGGGAGGCTCTGCGTTGGTATGCCTCTTCTGGAGAGGTAGGCGATAGGGTTACCCCGTGGCGACCCACCTTTCAAAAAGGGTCTTTGGCCCCCTTCGTGGTCTGAATAGTAGCCCTCGGGCAGGTCGTCCACCACACCGAAGCTAGTATAAATGTGCCCCGGCACACTTGGTCCAGCTCCTTGTTCTGTACCCTTCTAGGGGTCTTCGGAGGCCTACTCTCTCCCCTCTTCTGAGACCTCTGGGAGGAAGAGGCTGCTGCCCCCTTCACGGGTATCTCTGCCGAAGTGGTGGCAGTTACCTCACGCCGTGCCGGTAAGGACACCCACGGAGTAGCCGTCGCTGTGACTGTTGTATTTGATTTAACTGTGCTGTATGTGGACGATGTGACCATTAATAAATAGAGTTTTAAAAAAAAAGAAATCTCCTGCCAGGATAATGCCCCCCTTGGGGAAGCTATTACTCCAATTTCTAAGGGTGTCTGTCAGAGCTTCTCTCAATCCCTTCGTTGATTCCCCTCCCGGGGGGCCATATAGGCTGGCCACCAATGTGGCTCCTTCTCCCTGGAGTAAACTGGGGGAATAACCGCATAATAGGTTACAATGAGGGGTCGATGTCGGGAATTCTACTAAATTCATATTCGTCTTTGCCCCAATACACAACCCTCCCTTAGGACGGCCCTTCTCGGGGCGACTGGATAAACTGTCTTTGGGTTCTGCCTTTTATTCGTGTGAGGAGAGCTAATTGGTATCAAGTGTATGCACTTAGAGTCAAGTGCCTGACTTTGCCTGACATGATTAGCGGGACATGTCCAGTACCATGTGTGAAAGGTAATGTTGTTACTCTCAGTGACCCTCTTCCTCGGCCCAGTGTTTGTGTAAAAAAGGGTGGGGGGTGGAGTAGTTGCGACCTCAGTGAATCCTAAAAAATAGGATGAAGGTAAAAGACCACACACCAAGGTCTATAAGGGCTTAAGTACCGGGGACTAACCTCGAAAGGAAATCCATGTTTATACCAGCCCTATCTCCCAATAACTGTTTGGACATTTTCTTGAGTATAATGTTAACAGAAAATACATAACTATAAAATACATCTTTAAACTACTTCAAGAGAAAGGTAATAATTCAGAAGAAAAATGACTACAAAATCATGACCTCTCTATCATAATTAAAAAAAGCCAACCAGGGTAGGGCGGGGTGTTAGGCAGAAACCTGTGCAGTTCCCTTTGGGAACACTGCAAAAGATTTAGGACTACAGGTGTTAGCAGTAAACCCACTTGGTAGCAGTCTGTACCACAAAGATTCACTTTGGTAGCTGTGGCTGAGCAGTCAGACCTCTCTCAAGAAGAGTTAGACAGTATATAGAGTATACACAATAGGCACACAGACACAATAGCACAAGCAAACACTGACCAGAGCTTTGGTATCAAGGTATATAATTATTTATTTAAAAACACACTGATTTAAACACTCCAGCACTATTATTGTAAATCACTATAAACACACTACTATTACGATATATACATCCCTTATTCCTTATCAGACAAGTCTTAGTTAACACCACTTATTTCCAGACAGAGGTGAGCGCTTAACTAAGATGGCACTCCAACGAGTTAACGAAAAGGGAGGGAAAAAGGCAGGATGTAGGAAGATACACCACTCTAAGATTTAGGAACACTTTTAGCAAGGCAGAAAAGACAAAAGTTACTGGAGAGCCAAAGTCCATAGGCCGGGCTCACTCTTAGAGAGAGCAGAGCACAAATGCGCCCAAGATCACAAAATTACAATAGGCGCGGAGTTGGCTCGCTGAGGTGCGAGCAATCAACTGCAGTCCCTCCTGTTTTCCTGCCTGCCTGCAGTCCTTCTACTGTGTTTGTGTCATGATCTCTGCTTCCAAAAGGTCAGGGTTTTCCCAACTCCCTTGGAAGCAGATCCATAACCCAGGTTCCGAGTGCCAACCAGTCCCAATTGGGACCTTTTGGACCCAGTCCTGGCGCCAGTGGCACCAGGCTCATAAATATGCCCAGTCCCAGCGCTGGAAGCGCCGGGCTCATAATGCTTGGGTGGACTTACCTGCAGCAGACCATGTTGCTTACTTGCCTGCCAGTTGAGCCTCTGATCCTCTTCTGTTTGGAACTACTTTTCCTGTTGGGTGGGGCAGGAGCCACTCCCTAGGTTCAGAACACTGGAACTCTTCTGGAAAGCAGGAACTCTTTTCTTACCTAGGCGTGGCTGTGGAAGGAGACACCTAAGCACTACAGGAGGCTATTTAAACCACACCCGATGGATGAATCTTGCTTTGCGTTATTCTGCATCCTCTGCAGCAGAACGCTCATCGTGTCTTCTGCATCTGATCCTGGGCCTAAGGAAAAAGGCTTACCATCCTGAATCCAGTCTTCAGCAACACCTATAAAGACAAGAAAGAACAGGTTAGCATTACGGTCTTCAGTGACAGCTCTTCACTTACCTGGTCCATCGGCTGTCACCAACGCCTCGCGCTGCATTCCGACATCTGAAAGACAAAGGCTTACCTACTCTTCGTGCGCTCCGGAGGTCTTCACACTGCATTCCGGCATCTGAAAGACAAAAGCTTACCAACTCTTCGCACGCTCCGGAGGCCTTCGGCGCTGCATCCCGCATCTGAAAGACAAAACAAGGTGCGTTTAAAGACATTGGGGAACTTTAATACTCACGTGCCATTACTCCTTTCCATATCTAACCCAGTGGGTATTCCGGCACCCTGCAGCCGCTCCGAACTTGTACCTGCAAAATAAAAAGACAGTTAGAGCGCATCGTGAAGCAGGCAACAAGCGCTTACTTACGTGCTTCCAGGCGCTTCTATTCATCACACGGGCTCCATCTTCAACTCACTTCAGCCCGTCATCCACCATCGCCGGAACCCTGCAAAACAAGAGACATCATTACTAAAGACTTTAAAGACATTAGAATTACTCGAAACTTACCGTTCGTGCAGTAAACGACGGACAGCAGTCCTCTGAAGTCAAGAGGCCTGCTCCCCTTATCCAGTAAAGAAACTGGTTACAGCACCCTGCCCCGAGGCAGATGGAGAGCACGGCGTTCACTTACCTAAGGTGAGAGCGTTAACCTTCGGGGTTCTACAGGAGAAGAGAAAGGGAAGAAGAGAGAGACATTTAATAAACCAGTTCATTAATCCCATATTTTCTATCTGCAGACATCTTACCCTTCGAGTCAGACATACAGTGCACAGAGGTCCAGCCCAAAGAGCCAGCCGTGTGTTACACATCACCTTTGAAGATACGGTATACGCCCAGTCAAGACCGGCGCCTCTACGGGAATCAGGTGAGCGTTACAGAACGCAAAGCCTACCACAAAACTCCCGTCCAGGCGCTATGGAAACCTCGGATACCGACCAACTAGCCCAGTTACTTGGGGAACTAAGGGCAGAAGTGCATGCAGCCCGTCAGGAAACGAACGCTCTAAGAAGGGAACTGATTATTTCCAAGGAGTGAACAGATGATCTCGCTAGACAATTGCTACAGTCACAAGCCGGACAGACCCCGTTACCCGCATCTGGGGGAAATCTTCCTTCTACATCCTCTATGAATCCAGTGCAGATCAACCTACCTGGGAATGTACCTCTGGCTCCGCCCGAACGATTTTCTGGTGACCCAAAGAGGTTTGCAGTATTGGTCGATCCCTTTAGTAAATCAAGATGATCCGGTCCTCCATGATTTTCAAGCTTTTCAGCTCAGTATGGAAAAACTGTTCGCAAGACATTCACAGGGGCAGGCCTTGGACAATGAGCTTCTTTCGTTGCGACAAGGTAATCAAGACCTTTTGGCTTATATTGCGTCTTTCAACAGACTGATAGTGGAAACTCAATGGCCTGAGGACAAAAGGATTACGCTGTTTTATAGAGATCTACGTGGAGAGCTCAAAGATGTGTTAGCCCAAGTAGTGAATCCCCCACAAGATTGTTCGGACTATATAGACTTAGTCGTTCAAATAGATCACAGACTGCAGAACAGGAAGGCCGATCGTTCCAAGTTTGATGCTCGAGTATTTTCCAAACCGCCAACTCCTTCCAAAGGAGTAGACTCCGGGGAACCCATGCAAATAGGGGGTCTAAAAGGTCCTCTAACACAAAAGGAGCGGGAAAGGAGAAAACAGTTGCAATTATGCCTCTATTGCGGAAACTCAGGGCACTTTCTTCGAGACTGTCCGGTGAAACCTGCCAAGAAGACAGTAGGAGCTGCAGTTACCAAAGTTACAAACTCTGAGCAGGGAAACGACCTCGCCCGACAAGAAGAGAGGTCCTCTTGCCGAGCTTGAAAACCAGTTCCGTGACCTCGCATTTCGTGATACCTATGGTCCTCATTAGCCCTGATAATCCGGATCGATTACATGCAATTGAAGCTTACGTCGACAGCGGTGCCATCGGCAATTATGTGGATCATGAAATGGTTTTGAGGATGAATCTAACTCTTTGTCCCAAGGCTGTAAAGGACGTCATTACTACGGTGGATGGTACGGAGATAGCCTCCGGGCCAGTAACGCATACCACTCAAGAAGTGACGCTAGTAAGTCAAGATGGACACCATGAGAAGATCGTGTTCGATGTGATCAAGGCCCCTCAGTTTCAGATTATTCTAGGAATACCTTGGTTAGAGAAACACAATCCTCTGATCGATTGGCGAGCAAGAACGGTCCAGTTTCCAGAATGTGTCTCTACTTGTCACCCTCCACCTGGTGTTGCACTGGCAGCAATTTCTTTAGAGACTCCCCAGTTACCTCCCGAATACCTAGAATACCAAGATGTTTTCCGGAAGGATCAGGCTAACTCTCTACCTCCTCATAGGTCTTATGACTGCCAGATAGACCTGATATCTGGATCTACTCCTCCTTGTAGTAGAATTTATGCCCTCACCGAGCCTGAGAACCTTCACCTTCGACAATACCTGGATCAATACCTGGCAAATGGGTTTATTCGTCCTTCCAAGTCCCCTGCTTCTTCAGCTTTGTTCTTCGTTCCAAAAAAGGAAGGAGACCTTAGAACTTGTATAGATTATCGCTCCCTGAACCAGATCACCGTTAAGAATAGATATCCGTTACCTTTGATCCCTGAACTCCTGGACCAAGTCAGAAAAGCATCCATATATACAAAGCTGGATCTTAGAGGAGCTTACCACTTGGTACGAGTAAAAGAGGGCGATGAATGGAAGACGGCCTTCCGCACCAAGTATGGGCTATTTGCATATCAGGTCATGCCCTTCGGACTTTGCAATGCCCCGGCCGCCTTTCAATATTTTATGAACGATGTCCTCAGAGAGCTCATAGATGTGTGTGTTGTTGTTTACATTGACGACATCCTCGTTTATTCTTCATCGGAATCTGAACATCGGAAACACGTGAAAATGGTCCTCGAAAGATTGCGTCAACACAAACTTTTCGCTAAGTTGGAAAAATGTGTTTTCAACGTGACTGAAGTTGAATTCTTGGGATTCATATTATCACCTGGCGGAGTGCGTATGGATTCAAAGAAGGTCGATGCAGTTCTCAAATGGCCATCACCATCCTCCGTAAAAGGTGTGCAAAGCATGTTAGGCTTCGCTAACTTTTACCGCAGGTTTATCCCCGAATTCTCTCGAATAGTCCAGCCCATCACTGCCTTGTTAAAGAAAAACAAACGTTTTGAATGGTCTACCGAGGTGGAACAAGCTTTCCAGGATTTGAAGACTAAATTTATCTCTGCACCAATCTTAAAACACCCTCGCCCCGAACTCCCCTACATCGTGGAAACTGATGCTTCAAGCCTTGCCATGGGGGCAGTTCTATCACAAAAGGACCCGATAACCAATCAGTTGCATCCCGTGGCATTTTGGTCCCGCAAATTCTCGCCTCCTGAAATCAATTACACGATTACTGACAAGGAACTTCTGGCTATCAAGTCTGCCTTTAAGGCTTGGCGGCATTATCTGCTGGGGGCCCGACACACCGTGACTGTGATTACGGATCACTGAAACCTGCAATATTTGAAAACCGCAAAAGCCCAATCCTCTAGACAACTCCGTTGGGCATTATTCTTTGCCGAGTTTGACTTCATAATTACCTATCGACCTGGAACAAAAAACGGTAAAGCTGATGCCCTTTCTCGGATGGGAGTGGAAGAACACTTGATCAACCCTAAACCTGTACCAATCATTCCCGAACAAAGAATTCTGGGTGTAATCGCCACACAATCCATAGAGGAAGTTAAGGATAAAGCCAGGCAACTTGTAACTCCAGCAGACATACAGAATTGGCATCTGCAGGGAAAGGACTTTGCAGTAAAGGACAACTTATTGTATTTCCAAGAACGATTATACCTACCCAGCACAGATTTACAGAAAAAAGTAATCTCTTGTTATCACGATTCTTTAATGGAAGGACATCCCGGTATAGCCAAGACCTCAGAAAAGATCAAGCGCTACTTCTGGTGGCCGTCTTGGAAAAAAGATATCAGAGACTTTATAATGTCCTGTGGAGTATGCACCCAAAACAAGAGTCAAAAGGAAAGACCAGCAGGCCTCTTACGCCCTATTGACATCCCACCTTGCCCTTGGCATACGCTTTCTATGGACTTCATCACCGATTTACCTCCATGCTCCGGATACAATACGATTCTAGTAATCGTGGACTTATTCTCCAAGATGGCGCATTTCATTCCGCTCAAAGGCTTGCCAACAGCAGCAACTCTGGCCCGAGAGTTTCTCGAAAACATCGTCCGACTGCACGGTTTTCCTTCGGTTCTAATTTCGGATCGAGGTAGTCAATTTATTTCTCATTTTTGGCGAAGTTGCTGTCGGTCGGCTCAAATTGATGTGAGACTATCGACCAGTCACCACCCTCAGACCGACGGACAAACCGAGAGGACCAATCAAACTCTGGAACAGTATTTACGCTGCATGCTGCAACAAACTGAAAAAACTTGGAAAGACATCCTTTGGATAGCCGAATATGCCTACAATAACTCTGTCCATTCGGGAACTGGGAAAACCCCGTTTTTTCTTTTGTACGGCAGTCACCCTCGAACCTCGGAGTTGGATCCTCTCCAAGATCTTGAAACACCAGCAGTAGACTACCTGCATTCTACAATCACCCAAGCCTTTAAGGAAGCTGTTTCTCACCTTCAAAGGGCTAAAGAACAATACAAGAAAGGAGCAGATCAACATCGGAAGGAAGCCCCTCAATATCAAGTAGGGGATCAAGTCTGGTTATCCACCAAATATCTACCTCTAAAAGGGCCACGCACATTCAACCCAAGATACCTTGGTCCCTATTCCATCACTACCATAGTAAACCCAGTAGCGGTCAAGTTGGACTTGCCTCCACACATGAAGATACATCCGGTCTTCCACGTCTCTCTATTAAAACCCGTGCAACCTCAAACCCGACTAACTAAATCTCCAAAACCTATCCTAGTTGATGGAGAACTCGAGTTTGAAGTCAAAAGCATTCTGGACTCCAATATCTCCAAATCTAAACTATTTTACCTAATTGACTGGAAAGGCTACGGCCCCCAAGAGAGATCCTGGGAACCTGCTGAATATGTCCACGCTCCTCGCCTAATCAAAAGATTTCACCGAACATTTCCTGACAAGCCAAAACCCCCAGAGAAGCCCGGTTTGGGAGGGGCCTTGAGGGGGGGGGTACTGTCATGATCTCTGCTTCCAAAAGGTCAGGGTTTTCCCAACTCCCTTGGAAGCAGATCCATAACCCAGGTTCCGAGTGCCAACCAGTCCCAATTGGGACCTTTTGGACCCAGTCCTGGCGCCAGTGGCACCAGGCTCATAAATATGCCCAGTCCCAGCGCTGGAAGCGCCGGGCTCATAATGCTTGGGTGGACTTACCTGCAGCAGACCATGCTGCTTACTTGCCTGCCAGTTGAGCCTCTGATCCTCTTCTGTTTGGAACTACTTTTCCTGTTGGGTGGGGCAGGAGCCACTCCCTAGGTTCAGAACACTGGAACTCTTCTGGAAAGCAGGAACTCTTTTCTTACCTAGGCGTGGCTGTGGAAGGAGACACCTAAGCACTACAGGAGGCTATTTAAACCACACCCGATGGATGAATCTTGCTTTGCGTTATTCTGCATCCTCTGCAGCAGAACGCTCATCGTGTCTTCTGCATCTGATCCTGGGCCTAAGGAAAAAGGCTTACCATCCTGAATCCAGTCTTCAGCAACACCTATAAAGACAAGAAAGAACAGGTTAGCATTACGGTCTTCAGTGACAGCTCTTCACTTACCTGGTCCATCGGCTGTCACCAACGCCTCGCGCTGCATTCCGACATCTGAAAGACAAAGGCTTACCAACTCTTCGCACGCTCCGGAGGCCTTTGGCGCTGCATCCCGCATCTGAAAGACAAAACAAGGTGCGTTTAAAGACATTGGGGAACTTTAATACTCACGTGCCATTACTCCTTTCCACATCTAACCCAGTGGGTATTCCGGCACCCTGCAGCCGCTCCGAACTTGTACCTGCAAAATAAAAAGACAGTTAGAGCGCATCGTGAAGCAGGCAACAAGCGCTTACTTACGTGCTTCCAGGCGCTACTATTCATCACACGGGCTCCATCTTCAACTCACTTCAGCCCGTCATCCACCATCGCCGGAACCCTGCAAAACAAGAGACATCATTACTAAAGACTTTAAAGACATTAGAATTACTCGAAACTTACCGTTCGTGCAGTAAACGACGGACAGCAGTCCTCTGAAGTCAAGAGGCCTGCTCCCCTTATCCAGTGAAGAAACTGGTTACAGCACCCTGCCCCGAGGCAGATGGAGAGCACGGCGTTCACTTACCTAAGGTGAGAGCGTTAACCTTCGGGGTTCTACAGGAGAAGAGAAAGGGAAGAAGAGAGAGACATTTAATAACCCAGTTCATTAATCCCATATTTTCTATCTGCAGACATCTTACCCTTCGAGTCAGACATACAGTGCACAGAGGTCCAGCCCAAAGAGCCAGCCGTGTGTTACAAATCACCTTTGAAGATACGGTATACGCCCAGTCAAGACCGGCGCCTCTACGGGAATCAGGTGAGCGTTACAGTTTGTGGTGAAAAGCCCAGTCCTCACGCGGAGCGGACACGCTGAGTTGGCTCGCTGAGGTGCGAGCCGTCAACTGCAGTCTACTGAGGATAGGAGGTAAGGCGGTATGAACTTGCAAACAGACCCCTTGCTCCCCTTACTCTCTAGACAGGAACCTGCCACGGTAAATCCTGAACTTTCTTCTGCTGAAAAGTCCATCTGGCAGGGTATTAAGGAGCAAATACCTTTGCCTAGAAAAGCAGAAGGATCTCCGCAAAGTGTACACGGCAAGAAAAAACCGTGGGACAAATGTCAATTCTGGCATTACTCCATTGGAAAAAATGATATCTTCGCGTTCCTTGGTGTCCCCGCCCCCAACAATTCCCAGCCCCTCTGAACACCCCCTTGAAAATCCGACCCGTAAGGTCGGGAGTTCCCGAACTGTATCCAGTGCGCCAAATGACATTTCGTATGAAGCTCTGGAGGGTGAAACGGGCGAAAACTCGGAGGAGGACTCTATGAATTCTATGAACATTTCTTGTGAAACACTCGATTCTTTGGCTCCGGTACATCTGGTACACTCGGAGCCTTCTGCCTTTAACTCGCATAGTTTTCCTCACTCCCACCCATCTCCGAACTCACCTGGAGGCCAACCGGCCGAGGATCGGCGTGGAGATGGCCTCTGCTCCGCAGCCGCTCTGGTGCTGGAGCTTGGGAGCCCGTCTCCCTGTTCGAGCTCCCCGCCGTCGGCCGCAGGCGTCCCGCGGGCCTCCGCCGTGGCGAGTGAGAGTGAGCCTTGCGGAGTCGGAGGACCCCTCAAGGCAAACCTCAGCTCGCGGGCCTCCTTGCCGACAGCGGGCTCTTCTGTGCCTCTCTCTCCATCGGTGAGAGTGAGAGCGCCGGGGCTTCCTGCCTCTAACAAATGAGGATCTCGGTCATTCGGGCCGCCAGTCGCTTCCACAGGCGGAGGCTCTTGCCTCTCAGGCACAGCCCGTGTCAGTCATCAGCGACAGAGATGCAGAGCTCCTCTCTGCTGCCATCTCTCGGCAAAGCCAAGTATCTGGAAAACAGGTCGACTTGGCGTCTGAATTCACCTGTTCACCTGAAAATGGGTCCTTGGATGTGGCCTCGGACCGTCAAATGGTGGTAAACACACCAAACGCGGCGATAAGTGAGCTTATTGCTCAGAAGAGAGGTATTGCAATGGCTCTATTGAAAAAAAGAGCATCATCAAGAAGGATCGAAAAAAAGTTGGGGGAGCATCCAGACCACGGTCCCCCCAAGTAAAAAGAACTACTCACCAGAAACAAAAAAAATGTGATTCAGTGAAATCAACTTCCCAGAATTTTCCGTCATCGCACACTCTTAAAGAATTTTTTTCAAAACAATCAAAGAAGACGTTAGAAACAGACACCGAACTTTCCGACGCAGAAATGCTCAATGTCCCGTTGGAAGTATCTTCAGCCCTGATACAAAAAGGAAAAGTAGTGGCCAATGACCGGAATGTAGCAGACGCCCAGGGCGGGCTGTTAGATACTTCATCTTCCATCAGTCGGTGTGATAGGGAAGTGCAAGGAAACGTGGCTAGTCCTTGTCGAGCGGGTGCCAGAACAGAGGCAATAAACCTGCTCGACGTGGATGTGCCTTCCCACCGATCGGAGAGAGGTGTTCTGGGGAATAATTTATTAATGCCATCAACCATTCCCCCTTCAACGATTGAAATAAATCAAAGAAACCTACCATCCCCAACGTTGGCCCAACTGGACTTAAGAAATAAGCCCCTTCTCAAAGTGGCCCAACCGGTGCCGGTTACACAGGGGAAAAAAACAACTCTATTGGACTTTCCATCCACAAAGCAGTCTCTGTATAATGATTCCCCTAAAGACACCTCAACACCGATGAGATACAGAAGACCCAGCGACATGGTAGGTCAGCTACCCAAAGACACACCAACAAAAAAACCTGACTTAGTCACAATCATGTCGGCTATAACAGTGGGCCTTGCGCCCTTTGTGAAATTGTATGAATCAATTAACGACTCAATGAAGGATTCAGTAACTCTTGTCTCAACATTAAATGCTAAAGTAACATTTTTGGAAGGTTTCATCACGGCTTTAAGCCAGCAGAATGCTGAGAAAGAAAGACAATGGGACACAAAGCTCAATCGGCTTGAGACCTTAATTACCACAATAACCATCGCAAGCAACTCCGGAGAAAATAACCCTAAATGCCAGCCAGAGCACTCGCCTCTGTTAAATCTAAAGGCCATTCAAACAAAAGGCGTAAAGGCCAACCAACCTGAAAAAAACCAGCGACCAAAGTCCATGCCACAAACTGGCAAAAAAACTAAAGAAACTCAAAAAGTGCCATTGATCTTCAAAATTCCTAAAGCAACTGTTCCGATCCAGGAAAAGACCTTAATCACGCACATGGCGCCCCAATCATCAATAAGCCACAACTTAGAAACTGAACAAATCATAATTGAACTTGACAACTCTAAGTCAACTGAACTGGGTTCAATTGGGAATTCGTCACTCCTCGACCTTTCCGTCCACTTGAACGACGAAGAACAGAACTCAGAGTTAAACACAAATGTTGAAGACAAACTTCAAACGGCGTGCAATTCCTCGCCCTCAGAAATAAACAGAACAAAAATCTCTATGTGTAAAGGGGGGGAAAAAGTAGCAGTGGGTCTATCTGAAAAAGAACAAATTCCTCGGCACAAACAACATGAAAATTCCTCACAAATGACAAAAACCGGAAGCTGTGACAATAAGGTACCCTCAGAGCCAAGTCTTCGATCAGAACCCAAGGTAACATCAAATCGAGTCTACAAAATGCAACAACTTGTACCGGGGAAAAACTTCCTAGTCTTGAACAGAAAGACAGTTCTGAAAATCTTAAATAGTATACCAGCACTGAAATTTGTAAAAACTGGGGATTTGGCATTAGTTGAACCTTATCACAGAGGTGGGAAGGCTAAAACCTACCTTCATGTGAAAAATCCTCTGGTCCTAACGTGCAAAGATGACGTAACCTTGGCCTTAAATCAAATGGGCTTTTTGCTGGACGAAATTACGACGTCAGAATTACGGGATAAGATTGTCCCACACGTAAGTAACGTGACGGCAAAGCAGCCAAATACTGCAGATCGGTCAGTAGGCAACAGAAGAGTCGCTTTCAGGGAAAAACCCGAAGTTGGCAGGGGGAGATTTAGATCGAGACTCCATTCGTCTAACAACAATACAAACTACCGAAAAGTGCAACATGAAGGAAATTGGAGCTCAAACAACAGACGGGGGAACAATCACAGGCGTCCAGAGGGCACGGATGAAAGTGCTGAGTGGGCTCACAACAAAAAACGTGAACCATCGGGGCCCTGGAGATGGTTAAAAAAGTTGCTAAATCCAAACGCACAAAATTAACAACTAAAAGATCCAGCGATATCCACCGCACCTCTACCATTGGAATGCTCCTGCAAAAAAAAGAGCTCTATGTGTTCTTGGAACACGAGGGGTCACGATAACCTGACCAAGCCAGACGCCTTCGACTTAAGCTGCTTTGACATTATCTGTCTTCAGGAGACATGGCTTACGGAACTACCAGTGCTCGACGGATATGATACATACATATCACCAGCAGTAAAAGGTCTATTTGGAAGACCTTCTTCAGGTCTCCTAACGGCAGTCAAAATTGGATCGGCAATTACTATTAGAAAGAAAGTGGCTGAATCGTATGGTATGTTAGCTCTATTAGCTGAATGGCTCCACATAGAAACATCATTGAGCAGTAAAACGAAATCGAATCTTGCAATCATCAATGTCTATTGGAATCCGCAGAGAATAAGTAACACTGAATTCTGTGATAACATCGCGGAAAACATAGATAAATTCCTTTTTGAAGAGGCAACAGACTGCATTATAATCTTCGGCGATTTGAACGCCAGAGTCGACCAATTTCCTGCTACGTCCTATCTCTGCCCCTCTGCTGTGAGAGGTGGGTTGTAGTCTGACTTTATGGATTCGAGAAAATTTTACAATGTTGCATTAGCTCAAGGCCATCTCCCCCGAATTCCAACCTGGGAACGAGCCGAAACGTCAGCAACATTGGACCACATTTACAACTCTTACTCTTTTCTCCCGTTTGCTGACTCTTTCGAGGTATACAGAACTCAATTTAGTGATCACAATCCTTTACTAATGACCTTTGAGTCCGCACCAACTACTAAGCAAGTTTATCCATTCGACGTAGAAGTAACACGAAAGTCGTCTCAAATCCAACTCACAGCGACTAACATCAAGGAAATTATCAAGAAAGTTGATGCATCGAGTACAACTTCTACGGATCTAATGAATAGACCAAACTATATGCCCTTGCTACTGCCATATAGGAAAGAAAAAGGTCGGTGTAGCCGACCCAAAGGAAAAGGGGTACACGTGTACGATGTCGAACTGGTTTTGAAGCGTAAACAAATGCGCAAATTGAACCGCTTGGCGAAAGTTACCAAAAACCAGGAACTAATGGACTCTGCTAAAGCAGCGACAATATCATATAAATCCTGGTTGAGACAGCATAAATCAGCAATGTACCAGAACGACTCAGAGCAAATGTTGAAGACATTAGTAACGAAAAATCCAAGAGAATTCTGGACCCTGATCAAAGATAAAAATGACGAAACAAACAACCGACTCGTAAATGCCGTATCAGAGCAGGCGTGGATAACCTTCTTTTCAGCCCAATTCGCCCCTGTTTCGCAAACTTCTAGAAACTCTCTATGTTGTATCCCATCGTCTTGGGAAGATCTGGCGGACCATGACGAAATCTTGGCGACAATCTTGAAATTAAAAACTTCTAGGGCACCTGGCCCCGACGGTCTAACCAACGTAGACCTTAAGCAACATCCAGAGGAATGGGCCTCCCTAATTACAAACATTTTCAAGCAATGTACAATCACTAGGCAAATACCCAAATCATGGACTGAGGCGATAATAGTACCTATTTTTAAAAAGGGAAATAGAGAAAGTCCAGCAAATTACTGCCCCATCGCCCTCCTTGACATCATGGGAAAGATCTTTGCTACTCTTTTATTAACTAGATTCCACAATTGGGCGAGACTGGCGCCATGTTTAGACAAATTTCAAACGGGCTTTGTCAAGAACGCAAGCACCAGTATCAACATCCTTATTCTGAACATCATAAAGGAAAATGTAAAGAACAGTGCTCCAACAGTTCACATTGCGTTTATTGACTTAACACAAGCATTTGACAAGATAAACCGTCAAAAGATGTGGGCGAAATTAACAACGTGGAATTGTCTAGCAAAGATCTTAGGCCCAGTGATTGCTTTACATACGGACACCAGACTTAGAGTATGCCTAAATCAGCAAGGGATGTTATCGGAACAATTTCCATCAGAGCGTGGCGTAAAACAGGGCTGCCCACTTGCACCGGCTCTATTTATCGCCTATATAGGAGACTTTCAGCATACACAACCAGCGATCAGAGCTTTCCCGCCCAAAGTGGGTAACACAGCAATATCCAGACTGTTATACGCCGATAATCTATGGAATGGACGCTGCGTTGAACATCGACCATACCATATGGACGAAGCTGGAAGGCTACTTGTGGAAAGCGGTGCTTGGTCTGCCGAAATCATCTTCAATTGCAGCGGTTAGACGCGAATTGGGCTTACTGTCATTGCAAGCATCAGTTGATCAAAGTCGGATGCGACTCTATCGGAAAATTATTCTTCCAGATACCCTCCCAATTTGCAAACTGGTTCAGATTGAGCTCAGCCAAGGACGTTGTAGAGCATTAAACCACTGGTCTCAAAAACGTACAAAAATATTAGTAGATCTGGCTTGTTCAGTAGAAGATCTTATTGAGAATCCAAACAGAATCAAGGTAAAAATAGCACAAGCAGATTGGATCAAAACTGGAGAATTAACAACAGGAAACAAGCTCCTGGCTCATTTACCAGCTACAAAAAATAAACTTAATCAACCAATGAGCTACTGCATAAAACTTCCCAACAAAAAAATGCAGAAAACCTTTATGAAAATAAGATTCAATCAACTACCAACGCAAGAAATTATAGCAATTCGTACGAAAACCAAAGTACAAACCTGTAGATTCTGTTCAAACCCAGAAACAGTGGAAACTCTAAGACATTTACTCATGACCTGTCCCAGAACCGCGTTTTTGTGGGAAGCCTACTTGCTCCCTTTGTTCTACGACGTATCACTACGAGAGGAAAACACATGGTGGTGCCGTCTGATTGCAGGAGACAGAACTAGGTGGTCGATAGCGACTGTAAAGATTCTAGAAGCGGCTCTGACTTTAAACCAGAATCCACAATCCATTCTGGCTATCACGTGTTTTTGGTCAAGTTTTAGTTTTCTGGTTACTTACGCTTCTTTTTCTCTTTATCTTCTTTTAAATTGCTGATTCCTTTTTACTTATATCCAATGTGTTTTTCTTACTGTTTATTAACGTCTTGTAAAAATCAAATGTTTCTGATTATATGCAAGTAAATGAAAAAAAAAAAAGGCTTTCAAAGTCTTGCAGAGAGTTCAGAAAGAGTTTTAGAGAGGCTCAGAAAAGTTTAGCCAGGGTGTCCCAGGCTAACCCAGGTTCGAAAGCCAGGGGCTAAATCTACCCCGTACAGTCGGTTGCAAGGGAAGCCAGGCAGAACACGGTACCTTAGGTGGAAGGATCCTCCAGCGGGGGCAGTTGTTCCTGGCAGCGGGTGCAAGTTGCAGCGTCGTCCAGAAGAAGAGAAGATCTCGACGTGGAGGAAAGATGAAGGTCGTTGCACTGCCAGGGAAGAAACCAGCCATGGAGTTTTCCGGTTAAAGGTACTACCCTTTGATTTGCGGTAGTGGTAAAACGGGGTATCCCGGTTGCCGGTGTGGTTGGCACAGGCAAGGCGGCCACGAGATGCTCCAGGAAGCGAAAAAGGAAGCAGACTGGTTATCCCCACCAGTCGAAGGAAGAAGATTCTCCGGGCTGGAGATCTCCTCTGTCGTTGGGAAAAGTGGTGAGACGGTTCAGCAGGACTCCACCGGTGGTGTCGTCGTAGCAGGTCGGCTCAGCTTCTCCCTCTTCGGATTCTTAGGTCCTGTGGCGACTTCTGAAGTTCCAGTCCCCAAAGCCCTGCTTTTATGCAGAAAACCCCCATTCACTCAGCCTAGCTGTCACTCAAACATGCTAAGTGGTGAGCCGGCCGGCTCACCACTTGGGCCAATCAGGACGGAGTGCGACTTGAGTTGCCTAGGCAACTCAGTCCAGGGTGCCTAAATCACCCTCCACCCTTCATAAGTACCCCAGACAGAGTGGCGCCACTTTGGAGGGCTTCTGTGGAGAAGCCCGCCAAAAAGTGGAACAAAGGGCTCGACTTGGGTTGGAGTCACAGAAGAGAACACAAACGCCATTTTAGAACCGAGTTCTGGCAAAAAATACCAACCAGAGAATTAATATTAAATAAATAAACCGGCGGTATGTTCGAGGCTATCGGAATTAAATAATTAAAGATAGTAGCCTCGAACAATGGGAAAATCCCATAGAGATATATTCGCGGTTGAATATAAAAAGTAGTATCCACTGCCACCAGCCAAAACTCCATCAGGGGGGACAGAGACGTGCCCCCTCGACTAACAGAACCCGGGGCAATCGAATTGCCTGGCCAGTACGTCCACAATATGATGGTTTGTACTGGTTCTGTTCAGAATTTGAGACTAGTAAAGTCAATGGTGACTTTACATGCCCTGGGAGACAGTAGTCAGTCCCAGGGTATGGAGTCTACGTTGGGGGGTCACTATGACACCCCTGTATTACTGCACTGAGGGTGCTGTGTAACACACATCACAAAACCACATGAAGCCCTATGGAGTAAAATACCCCATAGCCCATTAAACACATCTAAAGTCAAAGAAACACACTCAAATCATGTCCAAGAGTGAGGGTAAAAGAGTCTCACTCTTGGCAGGAGAGAAAATAAACCCCAAAAATCCAGCAAAGCTGCTGGGGGACTCACTAGGTTAGGAAATTCAGCCTAAACAGAGAATTCTCCCTAACACGGGGTAACATAATCCTGATAAGATTGGGTAGACAATGTTGCACCGGCGAAGTCCCATGAAGTCCCGCTTTGCCCGCTGCTCTGTGAAATTGACTTTTGAACGAGGACACTTTCTGCCTCTGTTCTCTACTACGGACTCAAATATCCACAAGGCTTTGTGCTTCCTGTGTGGGCGTGCCTATTTAAGAGAACTTGCGTGCGCACTGCGCACGCGCACCGGCAAAGTCCCGTGAAGTCCCACTTTGCCTGCTGCTCTGTGAAATTGACTTTTGAACGAGGACGCTTTCTGCCTCTTTCTTTACTACGCACTCAAATATCCACAAGGTGAAGCACTCTGAAGATCTATCACCTACATTTTAAAGATCATATATATTTTATATATATATTAACGTTGTGTTTACTTGCTTGTAGGCTTTGTGCTTCCAGGGTGGGCGTGCCTATTTAAGAGGACTTGCGCGCGCACCGGCGAAGTCCCGCTTTTCCGCTTCGCCGCGGCGTCGCGAGCAAAGCGAGCTTCTGGGTTAATTTCGCTAGTTGCACTCCTCTGCTCGCTCACTTTCTGGTTAGAAGCCCCGTGCTTCTTTTGTTTCGCGGCTGCTGCTGCTCTTAAGTGTCTAGGATTTGGATATTCCTGATCAAGTGTACTTGTTCCTCATTCTTAATGAGGTACTATGAAACAAAACTTATACACTCTACGCACTGGAATGCCCCCTTTGACCACGACGAATACGAACTCAAGCGGTATGCAGGTGAAAGCAGTCCCCTGTGTATCGACTCCGTGTGCGGCAGGCTTAGGAGCTGAAGCTCACCCCACCTCAAAATTAAAAAAGCGAGTTACAACTCGCGCTACTAACTCCAAGAAACAATCCGTAAGTACACAGGGTATACGTTTTTTTTACCTGGATTGTGTAACTCAAAATCCAACTTTGCAGAATCCTAAAGACAGTTCTCAGGTTGCTCTAAATACAGCTACAAACAACCAAGAGGAGTGTTGTACGACCGTGCATGTCTCATTATCTGACAGCACAGTTCTAAGAGGGGACTCAATGGCCCCAAATTCAGAAACCAAACACAGCTCATCGTCAGTAAAAATTCCTGAAGATGTAGCAGTGATTGACTTGCCTTCCCCTGACTCTGATTTTATGTTACAACAAACTCTTGGAAATTTGTCTTTTTCGCCAAAGCTGTTTTCAAATGGAGGCTGCACAAAATCAAACTTAACATCTTCCTTTCTACACCCTACCCCGCGTAAATGCTCTCCCGCAGAAAAACCTCAGTTCCCACAAAATGTTTCTAAGGTGGTTGAATTGACTTTGGGAGCAATGAATTTAACCATGCAAACAATTACCACTCTGTTTAATACGCTGAATACCAAATTGGACGTTCAAAGTGCTCAATTATTACCTGTTTTAGCTTGGCAGGCTAAGCAAGAAATACTCTGGGCTAATCAGCGACCTTTTACAAATGAAATCTCCATGCCCCCAAAGATTACAGTCGACCATTGCTTATCACCAATTAAATCTGCACCTGTTGTCGACTTAACCTTGGCTCCGATTTCTGCCCTTCCCATTTTACTGCCGAATTCGGTGGAAAACTCAAGCTTGCATCAACATGCTGGGAGTCAAATGTCACCAATTACTGTAGACAACTCAGGCATTTTGTGCTCCCTTCCCTATATTGGCCAAATCATCAGAGAAGTCACTCCAGACAATAACAAGTGCCCAGTTGGCAAGACTAACAAAGTTCCTCCACAAGAGCCTTACACAATATTTTGTAAAAATCCCTCTCTGTCAGAAATAAAACCTGTCTCTTTTGGGAAATCTAAACAAAAAAGTAAGGCTCCAGCTGCTTAAATCTAAAAATGTTAAGATATCTGAAGTAATTGCTCCGGCAAGTTCTAAACCTTTCTTCAACATGCTTACTCTTCCCAAAAAGCACAGCCAGTTAACTTCCTGTGCTATTACAAAAAAGTACATGCAATTGAACCAAATGCGCAAATTGAAGCTTGACTGCTCTAACAAAAACACTGCAGCAGCTGCTCCTTATGCTCCTTTGGACCATTTAGTTCAAGCAGTCCAAAATTATGAAATTCTTGAAAAGCAGAAAGCCTGTTCAGAGATTCAGCCTTCCTCGCAGGCGGTTAGCACCAAATCTCTGAAAACTGCACTGAGGGGAACCGATAATAGAACTACTAAGAGTCCCAAAACGAGAAAAGTGTCGACTTCCCAACTCAACATACCCTCTGATTACGAACAAGAGATGCTAGCGACCCGCAGATCAGAAATCAGAAAGGAAGTTGACTCATACATGAGTGTCTTTGCATCTCTACCGTCACTCAAAGCTCCAACGCTTGATTTAATCAAGTGTAAAACTCTAATAACCCAGTCTCCTGTGCCTAAAAGTTTGGTTACCTTTAAGTGTGACCATGATAAGAAAGTGGTAGTCCCTTCACCTTCTTTGCCAAATCACAAGGCAGAAATTGCCTCTTTGTTAAAATCTTTACGTCCAGCGCTAATCAACTCTGATTCCCCCATGGCCTCAGCTCCTCCTAAGAATCCTACTACAAAGTCCATCTTGAAAACAAAACCGGGAAAAGAGCTTCATATTGCTCTAGTGTTGGGATGTCGGCCAGCGCAGCATCCTCAATATATATTAAATCGTCATAGCATTTTAGAGGTGTTCTCTGACATCCCTCTCTTACAGGACATTGGGTCAGCAGACATAGCTCAGGTGGAGTTTTTTTAATGACAACCTAGTGAGTACAGCGTGCATTTGGCTGACGTCCCGAGTTGTTAGGAATCTTATATGGGAAGCTAAAGACCAACTATTAGCGTTGGGGTTCATACTTCTATTGGGCCCCACAAATCCACCTAATGGACCCCACAGTGTAGAAGCCTGGATTGAATCCGCTTCAAAGGAGCTTATAAACTCTAAAAGTTCAATAGAAGCTAATACAGTTGTTGATGCACCCTCCCAATGCTGCTGTAATTGTGACTCCAGAAGTTAACTTCCGGACAAGGTTAAAAATGAACGGCTCGTTACCCTTGCCTCATGGAATACGCGTGGGTTTCGCCATCTGCTTAACAACATGCAAGATACCTTCATTAACTATGATGTGATCCTTTTACAAGAAACCTGGCTTATGTCTGTCCCCTCATGGGATAATCACGGTATACATTTTCTGCCAGCAATGAAGGGAGAGAAAGGTTGGCCGATCTCTGGTCTTCTGACAGGCTCCAAATTGACTTCTAATACTAGCATAATATTTACATATGCTCCAAATTCCTTTGCCCAACTAACGGTCATATCAATTGAAAAAATCTTGTACGCGATAGTAAACTTATACTGGAATCCCAAAGGCATTGAAAATCGGAGGTTCCTGGTTGATCTGTCTACCATGTTGGACTTCATTGTACTAGTCCCGAATATCCAGCATACTATTGTTGCCGGTGATCTCAATCTGCACTGCCTCCATGAAAAGTATGAGATGGATAATTCGAGACAAAGAATGTGGGAACAACTTATGTCAAATAGAGGTTTTTGTATGTTGAATGGGAGTAGACTTGACACTGGTGACTCTGATCATACGTGGCAACAGGGTTCTTTAAAAGCCACAATTGATTATATTTACGCAGATGACAGGCTGTTTTCTCAAATCCAAGCTTTTAATATAGATTCAAATGCAAAATATCGACCATTGTATTCTCTCTATCAAATGGTTAGTTAATGCCTCTCACACCAAGTGTAGCACTATGGCGGGGTCTAGTCAAATGTCCGTCTCCAATCAGCTAAACCGCATACTCTGGAATGAAACCAGTCTTAGTAATTTTGACAACTCTTTGCGAGCAGCCTTTTGCCACTCGCAGAATAGTCCATTATCCATCGTTACTCCCTACTATGATCTAATGCAATACTTTCCAGACATGAGGGCGCGTAAAACTCTGGCCCCTAGGCGCACTCATATGTTTGATATGGAAGCTCAAAACAAAAAACAGAATTTCGACTGCAAAAAAGGGATGCCTTAAAGCTCCCTCTGAGCATTAGATACGAAGCACTAACCAAAGTTAAAACCTCATACAGAAATTGGCGGTGACAACACCGCAGTAAACTGCTCCAGCAAGATGGTGAGGAGATGTTAACAATCACTCGTGACCGGAACACGGTGCAAATCTGGAAGGTCTTAACTGATGCCCTATCTCCGTTGCAAACAATGTCCCAAATTCAGAGTGTTCCAGAAGCGAGATGGATCAGTTACTTTTCCAAAATCTATGCGCTTCCGCCAAATTCTGTGCAATTCTCTAGCACACTCTCTCACAAACCATTTCATATTGATATCTCTAAGTCCGACATATTATATTTCATTAACAAAATAAGTCACTCCAGAGCCCCGGGTCCTGATGGTCTGTCTAACAAAATCTTCAAACAGCATCCTGAACTATGGTCATCGATTCTGTATCAAATATTTGAGCATGTTAATGATACGCAAGAGATTCCTGCCTCGTGGAAACACTCTTTAACTGTCCCAATCCACAAAAAAGGTGATTGGTGTCTGCCTGAGAACTATAGACCCATTGCCTTATTAGATGCCCCCGGGAAATTATACAGTTGCATCATTTTACAAGAATTGAACAGATGGACTGCAGCCGATCTCAAACGAGACCCGTTTCAAACCAGCTTCGTGGCGGGCTTAGGGACCTCGGTGAATTTAATCACGCTAAACATGCTAAAGTCGAAATATGCCGAGATTAATCAACCACTATATATGGCATTCGTAGACTTTCGTTTGGCATTTGATTCGGTTGATAGAATGTTACTTTTTCAGAAATTGCAAAATTATGGCTGTCCACCCTCAGTACTAACCAGAATCAAAAAGCTACATTCAAATACAACTATGCAAGTTAGACTGTCCATTGAGGGTGTCCTATCTGCGAACATTGAGAAATTAAGAGGCCTAAAACAAGGGTGCATTTTAGCGTTAACATTATTTAATCTTTTCTTATTAGATATAGGAGTTTCCTTTGAAGAAGCAATCGCTGATGCACCCAAGTTAGGGTCCCAAAAGATTATATGGCTTCTTTATGCCGATGATTTAGTTTTAATCTCGCAAACCCCAAAAGGAGTGCAAGAACTACTAAATAAATTGGACTTTTATGTTGGTAATAACAATCTAACCATCAATGTGAGTAAAACGCAGATAGTGATCTGTCAAATTAGAAAGAACACAAAAATGTCAAATTTTCAGTGATTCCTGCAGAAATCACCTCTAAAAATTGTAACCAATTATAAATATCTAGGACTCCCCTTCTCAGGCTCTGTTAAAAATCAAATTCTTGAAGACACATTAAAGGCGAAAATTATGACTTTAATATCGCAAGCAAAGATAATTCTGCATAAATATGGAAAATTCACCTCAACCCATGTAGTCACCTTTTTCAACCAGAAGGTTGTCCCTATTCTTTCGTACGGAGCTGAGACTTCCATACCACGACCAAGAACCTTTTGGGATCACCTAGAAGGCACATTTTGGAAAGCAGTTCTCAGCTTACCGATGTGCACTCCGATTTGTTTTCGCTGTCTGCGAAATGTGGAAGTTGTGTAACTTTTACCGTAAATGTTTGCTGGGAATTAACAAGAAAAAAATCTATTGGCATGATTGGGCTTGGACGCATCAACTGTGTACAAATTATGTGGATTTTGATTTAAATCTCTTTCCTCCTAAAACGTTTAAACAAATGGCCTATTACCTCATAAAGTGTCCGTCACATTTTGTCCGTGCAGAAATGCTAAGATTACGTCTGAATCTTCATCCGACTAATCAAATCTTAGCTAGACGCGGAATAATTCCAAAAGATCAACAATTCTGCCGGTTTTGTAAAAATTGTAAACAAGTGGAAACACTATCTCACTTAGTAGTCGATTGCCTTGCACTATCTAGTTTACGAGAACTTTACTTTCGCAACTTACTACAATTATTATGCGATTGTTCTTCCATTGAAATCTGGACCATATTAATCACGAGCAATCGAACTGCTATTCATATTGCACTTACGCAGTTTATAAAAACAATTCTGCCGCATGATTTTTTATCATAAGAAAATTTCACAATCCCTTGATTTAGGTTTCTTTTAACATTTACCTTGCTAAATGCAATATGCTATGTTAATTATTTTATGAATTTTAGTTATATTGGCAGAAGTTTGGTTTTAAAAATCTTTTTCTTTTTTGTATAAGGATGGTGTTTTTGTATAATTGTAGATAATTGATTTAATTTGCGTAAACAATATGTTATTTAATTTCTGTCTGTCATTGTCCAAAACATGTTGTAACAAAGCTGTTTTTTGAAAGGTTGAAGTCTTCAGCCAATCAAATAATAAATAAATTTAAAAAAAAAAATGTTGCACAGGCTTTGACCGATTTACAGAACGCAGAATTTTATTAAACTTTGACTGTGAATTCTACCACAAAGAATTTCAACTGTCACTGAAACACAAACTATAAAACTGGAACACAACAGGATTCCTTGCCAAAGATGAACGAGATTAGCTCTTTGTTAAATTTCCCAAAACCATCCCTACCTATTATTTACCCCAAATCTATAAGGTTAATAACAACTTTCAGATCTGTAGGCCTATCATTAGTGGCATGGGATCACTAAACAAACCTATCTATGGATTGATTGACAGTCAATTGACTCTGACAGCTATCAAGCAGAAATCCCACCTCAGAAACAGACTGGATGTCTTCAGAAAACTGAATAACATCACATGGCAAGATAATTTTGCGTTAGTTACCCTCAATGTAACTGCACTGAATACTTTGATTAGGCATGCATTAGTTATACAGACTGTCATATTTTTCTTTCTGAAAAGATCTGTCAGCTACCTGCTAATAAATGAAATGGTAATTGAACTGCTAGAACTTGACTTAAAAAACAACATCTTTATCTTTGATCAAGTTTTATATAGTCAAAAGCGAGGTGTCACAATGGGAACACAATTGTGCCATCCGTAGCCTATCCCTTTATGTACTTGTTTGCGATCAAATGTGTTTGGAACATAGTCCCAGACCATTTACGCAAAGATGTCATCTCTTGAAATGGGTACATAGGCAACATGTTAATGATTTGGAAAGGCACTGAAGCAGAATTTAAGGAATTTGTCAACCTTCTCAACCGGAATGACTTCGGCATTTTACTCATACAGAACTATAGTAAAATGAGCTCAACTTTTCGGAACATTTAAATCTACCTGGAAAACAACATTCTCAATAAGTAAAGCATAACACAAACTCACAGAAGCCCACTTAATCCTATAACCTAACAGTGATTACCTCAACAACATAGTGAAAAACATTTCCAAGAATAAATTCATTTATGGAAGGAAAATGTGTACAGACAACAATTTGTATTTGCAAGAAGCATTAAATACAAGGGAAACATTCCAGGAAATAGGCTACAAGTCATCAGATATTAATGAAACTCTCAGGAAAGATGGCACAATAACCACAGCAAGCCCAATTAGTTGTAAGAAACAGAGCACCCACTTTATGTACTGAAACATAAGTAAAGTTTGTGACGAATCAGGATAATTCGTCCCTTCTCCCCAGAGCAGAGCCACCCCCTTTTGAGCAAGGGAGGTGAGTCGTTGGGGCTAGGGAGGTGAGTCCGATCAGGAAGACATCCATAGGCGTCTGGGCAAGGGTGACTTCACTGGGAGTGACTCTCCTCTTGGGGACAAGGACTCCCATTTCTGATAAGGAACTCCCAGTCCAGAGTACTTGATCTGCCTACATGGGAACTGGAAAGTTTGTTGTAACTTCTGTTTTGAATCCACCGAATACTGACATTTCTTCAATCTGTTTGGCTTCAGGTAATGCTGGATCTTGCCTGAACAACACAGTCAAAGAAGAAGGACACACCATTTTTGTTTGAGATGACATACCTAAAACCAAGAGGAACGTTGCATTGGAGACAGTGGCTCAATGACACGCGCCTAGAAGGATTTGATCCACAACTCCAGACTCAGCAAAATCCTTCTGCTTCACCATTGACAGCAATTTGTCATTCCAGAAACACATAGCCAAGAAAGCCCAAATAGCCTAGCTCAGAATCGCTACCCTTCGAAAAATGAAACCCTTCATCCGGCCGCAGAACTTCCAGACTATAATGTGGCCCATCTGGTCTTGCACAAATCGATCGGGGAAATGCTCTCCTGACAGCTTTCCCAGCTGCTCATTTGTCTCCCCTAAAAGCAGTCAACCACACTGCAGCACATTTTATTACGGCAGCACAGAAATTTGACCGAAATACCCCCTTCCTACGCAAACTACATTGACTTCCACTCCAATTCAGGAGACTGTTCAAGACCACCTGTATCATCTACAAAGCAGTCACGAGTATCACACAAGCGGTGGTGGCTAAGCTCCACATATCTGGTGGCACAGGCTCCTCGAGAAGCAAATCGACCAACTGGCTTGAATAACAACTCGTCCGCAAAGAGAGGACCGGGAGACAATCCTTCTCTTGTCATGTACCATCCCCTGGAACTTGATCCCGCTGTCAGCTCGGAAGGCCCCCACAATTCTCCAATTTCGCAAGTCTCTCAAAAAATGGCTCTTTCAACCACACCTGACCAAGGACTAATTCCAATGGATGCAGATTCCGACGCACAGACCTCACAGTACTGTGCTAATGTTAAAAGATGCCAACATAAACACCAGCTACCCACACTCTGTACAGCGCTCCGCTGCTCTCAATTGAGGTCCACACTTTAAACAACAAAATAAAATAAATAAAAAAGCAATTCTAACCTTTCCATTTCTCCCATATCTTAGTGATTTGTTGTGGGCACCCGCGTGTACTGTCAATCTTCTCTTCCATTGCCATTCAATTATCCAGGTCCCCAATTATTGATCTTAGACAATGTTTTCACCTCCCATAGCGTGGCAATATTCAGTTTGGCTATAATCACAGCGTTGGGCACAAAAAGCTTTTCATATTTGGACTAATCTGTGTTCCCCCAGATGCCAAACAGTGCGAGTTTCGGGTCGTCAGGGATGGGTGACCCCAGTATTCGAGACATGTGTAGTTGAACTGCGAGCCAGAACCAGTACATTTTTGGGCATTTCGACATTGTATGGAAGAAGGTACTGGTTTCAATATGACAACGTAAGCATTTAGGATATGCTGTACGGTGACATCTAAACAGCTAATCCTGGTTATAGTAGAGCCTGTGGAGGGTTTTAAACAGAACTAGTCTCGGGATCCTCGGGATCTATATAGCCCAGCTTCAACACCCATTTTTGTACAAGCCTCGTTAAAGGGTGGTGGGTGAAATTAAGGAGTACGTTGTATAGTACGGAGATTGCCTTTTTGTGAATCAAATCCCCATTCAAAGTAGCCTCTATCAGATTCTGATCAGGGCAGTCATACCCCCGCCCCCTCCCAGTTTTATATGCATAGCATGTTTAAATTGAAGATATTGTGGGGAATCTAGCGATGTTGTCACTCCTTTCCCAGGGAACGTCTCTCATCATGTGGCCAGGGAAAGGCAGAAGCTACCCGATCCTCACCCTGGGCAAGGTTATCTGAAGGAGGACCACATGAGGGTAGACAACCCTCATGGGAGTGGGATAGTCTCCCTCCTCTTTCATTAAGACCTAACAACACTCCTTCACCCCTCCATTTATTAATGGCATACTGTAATATAGATTTAGAGCATCCAGTCAAACTAAGTTACTCTACTTGCAGGTCAAGTAGAATTTTAAAGAATTTGCAAGGCCTGACTCATATCACTAATGTCTAAACAAAACTTCTTTGTTGTTGCTCATTTTGTCTTGGATACAAATAACTCCTGGTAACATTAAAAATATTAAAATGTCGACACATTTTTTATGTCTGGTAACATTAAAAATATTATTACAACATTGCTAATCAAATGGGCTTGTTTGCTAATCAAGAACATTTCAATTAGCAAACACTGCTAATCAATTTTTTTAAAGTAATTTATGCCTTGTAATATGCGGCAAAGGTCTTGCAGGTTTCACTGTTGTCCTTGTCCATGGCTAACGTATCGGGAGCTAACGTGATATGATACCTTGGACACATCTGGAAGTACTTTTGTGCCTTTCCAGCCAGGCCAGCAGTCTCCAAGCCTCATCCCCGGTCTCATGAATTCTGGCATGGGACGGCAAATAGGCATGTCTAGTGGTGTCTGTTGCACATGTATGATATGCATCTTAAGTTTTTAATAGCCGTCTCTCGGTGCCCAGTAAGCAGCCCGAGATGAACTCATATTCCAGCTGTGCAAGGTCTGCTTCGAGCTGGACTAGAGTTCCCAATCGCTTTCGCTCTGGCTGCCAGAACCAAAAAGCTTTCTCCACGGGGTACTGCTTTGTATCCATCCCACAAGATCACTGGGTCCTCCACAGAGGCAGAGTTTATTTCAGAGTATTCGGAGGTCTCATTGTCAAGCTCTGTTACCACCTACGGTATCCCCAAATAATACAAATTCAGCCGCCAATTAGGCTGCACTCATACCTGGGGGCGGCCCAGATGTAATAACAATGGGGAGTTATCAGAGATACCTCTTGGGAGATATCGAATTGTAGTAGCATGGAAGGTGTTGATAAGCGGCATAAAAAAAGTAATCGATCCTGGATAGGGAGAGATATACACCTGAGTGAAATGAGAATGTCTGCTGATGGGGAGCGAGTACACACTACACATTGACAAGGCTGAGGGCCTTTGCAAAATAGTTACGTTTATTAGGGGCATGGATACTACTCGATGTACCACAAAGTCTATCCCCCGTTCGGTCCATAACATTATTCAAATCACCCCCACCAATCCAGAGCTCCACCTGCGAGGAGCTCCTGGAGCAACAGTAGGCAATCCATACTTGATGGAGGGGGAGAAGGAAAATGTAGCAGTCCTAGAGTTTCCCCATATAATACATATAATACCCAGTCAGTAATATGTACCTGACCCTGTTGTACCGTAGCACAGATTTAACCTTGAATGGGACATTCTTCTGGACCATAACCCTAACCCTCCTGGAGCACCTGGAAAACCCTGCATGAAAAGTCATCCCATAGTTAGTCCGGCCTAGATTTTACACACTTCCCCCATCAAATGTGTTTCTTTTAGAAACAAAAGAAAAATTGACTTATCTCGATTAAGTTGTTGCAAAATGGTACCTCGCTTAATCTTATCACAGAGGTCACTGACATTCCACGGTGTACAGGAAAATTACTGTTGCGAGGATAAGAGGGCCGAAAATACTACGAGTTGGTCTGTGAAACTCAGAGACATCATGACAGAGATAACATGGGCTGTTTTATTTAATTAAGAACAAAGGTAATATGCTTCTCCTCTCCTCCCATCGACATAAAACATGTCATCATGCCACCAGTTCACAGAGAGTGTGACCGCATGTTAACCGATAAGCACGTGCTTTTCACTGCAGAAGTAAATTAGAGCCTACCAATAATATTCAAGCATGCTGATGTAGCACATTTTATGGGATGTTTTATGGGTGGGATCGTAGATAAAGAATTGTCCAATCATTATTGTTGGACATATAGAATTATATATGTAGCTTAGTAGAGGGAACCAGTGACCAGGAGCAATAGGTTTTCATAACTATGACATCAAAATGACTATAAAAACTGCTGTTTCCTGTTGAAATGTGGAGAAAATCTTGAGTGAGAGCTTGGCTGTTAATCTTGTTTTTCTCCCAGTTTTACATTGCAATTAAAGCTGGGTTACCTTGCATTTGGCATACCACAATCGACTCTGTGTTGTCTCTTTATTGACAAATACCAGTTAGAGGGCTATATGGTTGACCTCTGTTTTCATGTGGTAGCAGAGTACGGTTCAAGTTTGTGGACTTTGGGGTGCCCTCGCCAACCTCCTTTTAGACAGCGGATCGGTCAGGAGAGCAGATTTTCTTTTTTGGTTGTGCACAACTTAACAGGAAGGACAGCAGGAGCCGACTTTGGAGTAGAATCTTGCCTGGTCTTCCACCGCCTACTGGAAGCAACAGGAGCAGCTGGCAATTTGAGGGGACCCCAGGGCCCACAAACCTCAAAGGTCCACGGAAAGTTAGTATGCTATGTGCATGGTAATGTGGGGGTGGGAAATGTATTGTATGATATTTAAAAAACAGTGAAAGTGACTAAGGATATCCCTAGGCTGCGCAGTAGTGCCCCTGAAGGCCCAACCTTCTTTTGAGGGTAGAGTTAAATAGATAGAGAGATAAGGATACCCCGGGACAAAAGGAAAAACCCAGAAGACAGCTGTATTTTATTGTGTTGAATTGTGTATTAACTGATCAAATTGTTGATTGGCAGAATTGTATTGTGTTGTGAGACAGGTCCTGTAGAGGTGGGTTTATCTTTGTGTGTTGTGAGAGTAGCAGATAGTATTATTTGGTAGAGGTTGTTGGGGTAAGTATGAACGTTTAGATTGTTAGCGGATTTGTTGTTTTGACCCAGTGGTGGGATTTGGATATTGGGGCGTGGCCCTACACAGTGAAAACGTATTTAATAAGTGGTGTACATTTGAAGTGGGGGTGAGGTGTGAGTAAGGGAAAAGTGTGAGAGAATTGTGAAGACTATTTCTGTTCTGATTATTGGTAAGCTGACCACTATTTGAATTGTTTATTCTGTGTAAGTGCCAAGCTGCGCGCTGCTTAAAAGTTGTCACAATGTCAGATACCCCAATAATTCACCAATGCAAAGCGTTCCCTAGATATAGTACCAAAATCATTAAGTATCATGCTGAGTGGGTGAAAGGGATTGCTGGAAAAATGTACATGTTGTGGCCACAAGAGGGCACTCACTGTAAAGATGTACTCCAACATATGTGCACATACACATGCCATACACAAGGGCAGGAAGCTTAAGATCAGGCTAGGTATATTGGAGCTCTAGAAGGCCTTTGAGGAAGAGAGAGAGGTGCCCAAGATGGAATGGATGCTTAATATGTCTCAGGGAGAGCGTAGCAACCCACATCGCAGCCGCCTCCTCCCTCTGTGGAGAGTGCTTACACACAGCCAACATTCCCACCATCACCAACTGAGACAGGCGTCCACAGGCAATTCACAGTACCGCCTGCATATGAGGAGAGCACACCAGCCCCAACCATCCAAGGAATATACCCGGTACAAGCAGTAGCTATAGGTTATAGTAATCCCATATATGAACCTCCTGATGAGGAAAGGGATGATAGTAGGAGAAGGGCGATATTGGTAAAAGGAAAGGCGCTATTAATGCAAATGGAGAATGAAGCATGGCGCAGCTCAGAGACACAGTTAAGGGATGAGGAAGAGTATAGAGGGCTACATAGCTTAGAAAAGCAGCTAAGATCAGCTAAGAAAGAGCTGCGGAGAGTGAGAGCAATGCAGATAGATGGTTGCAGGGCGAGAAGCGTACCCATAGGTAATGGAGATAGTGGAGAGACTATGATGGAACCAAAGAAATGGGTAGGAGGAAAAATATTGTTGAAACTCAATGGGAAAGGTACAGAAAATAATTATGTGAAGGTAGTGGAGTATGAAGAAATGAAGGAAGCAGCCAGGGAGGAAGTGAGGAGGGAGACACAGGAAGAGATAGAGCAAAATGCACAAAGAGAGAAGGAGAGGGAATGGAGAGAAGCAGGAGAGAAGATGCAAAGAGAGGAACAGGAAAGACAAAGAAGGAAAAGGGAGGTAGGAGAAAGGGATGAGTATGTAAAAAGGCTAAATGAGAAGAACAGGAGAATGGTAAGAGAACAGGAAGACATTGAAACAATGAGGAAGGAGATCAGCCAAAAGATGAGCAGAAACATGATGCCAGAGATGTGGGGAGAAGGGAGTGGGACAATAGCCCCAGAGACCTGGGGCAGAGATGTGTTGCTAGAGATAATGAGTGGAACAAATGTAAGGGACCCTGCTAAGGAAGTGACTTTTGATCTCATACTTGAGGATGATGACAGTGGAGAAAGTGACAGAGACAAATTGGGTAGACATTGATGATGAAGACGGAGGTTAGGAGGCAGTGCACGATGGATACCACACGACCAGGCATAGGAGAGATAGCAGATTTGATGTGGTCAAATTTAAGCCTATATGCACCCCTCACCTCAGTACTCCCCATAAATGAAGACCATAAATCACCATATTGCTTAAGAAGCATGCCAGAACGCCAGTGACACTGTGTAGCTGAGACACTGAAAAGGAGAACTCACGCAGCATCACCACTGCACAAGAAAGGGGTAACACAATTCCCACTGCTCCACAAGGGATTAGGGCAGCCCCACTATACTCCTTGGAATCAGACAGACAAAAATAACTTGATTGATAAGCTGCCATCGCTGACAGCAGGGGCTGGCAGGTGGATCTACAAGCTACAGCAAGAGACAGCTGGGATAGAATTAGCTATAGGTGACATGAAAAGCCTATTTGCATCCATATTGGGTGACCAGACAGAGGACGTGTGGAAGCGAGCAGCCTATTTTGCAGTGACAGAACATAACACCACTAAATATGACGGGTCACCATTTCATAATTGTAGAGCTAATGTATGGAAGGCACTGAGGGTGCTATTTCCAGATCAATCTGACATGAGCGCCATAATGGCTAGGAAGATGTGGCCTACTAAGGACCCCGCTGCCTATATTTAAGACATCAAAGAACATTGTTGTTTGGAAACTAAAGACCATTGGGATAAAAATATAACAGTGTTTTGTCATATTCTATGTCAGGGCCTACCTGAGGAAGTACATGGACAGTTAAAAAAGATTGAGGGGATTGAAATGAGACCATGGCCTGAGATACAATTGACTATTGTCCTTCACTGTAGGTTAAAGCAGGAGAAGGATGAAAGGAAAAAAGAGGAAAGGCACAAAAAAGAGGCAAATTGGTGAAGAAATTTCCCAAAATGGCAGTAGAAGGAGCGGTATTGATAAATACAGGAGGCGGGAATAATGGACAGGGAGTTTTCATGCAGCAGCAGGGCATGGGTGGTTATTTTGCAGGAAGAGGGGAGAGTCGTTTTTACCCCAGAGGAGAAAGAGGATTTGTTCACAGAGGGGGAGGATTTGGGTTTGGTGGGGGACAGCACCGTTTCGGAGGACTGGGGGCACTGGAGCAGTATGTTGGCCATGTGGGAAAGTAGGACACATTTCACGAGTGTGTAGAAGTAGAGGAGCAATGCAGCAAGGTGCAATGCAGTATGGGCCAAGAGGGGGCATGGCATATCCAGCACCATATGGTGCACCACAGCAAGACTATTGGGGTCATTATGACCCAGGCGGTAAGTACACCAACTGTACCACCATGGTGTAAACTATGTTTACACCATGGTGGATGGCGGATTTACCGCCCCATTCCAAGGTGAGTCGGGCGGTAAATCCCCATTTCCCATTTACCCTTCCCCATTCCCCTTTTTGCCCCATAGGGCATAATGGGAGTGGGGAAGGCGCTAACTACGGCACCGTAAATTACGGTGCCGTAATTAGGACCAAGGCGATTTAGCGCCATGGATTTTAACGACTGCTAAAAGCAGCCGTTAAAATTGGAATCAGGCGTTAAGTGTTAACGACGGCGTTAACCCTTAACGCCTGAGTTGTAATGAGGCCCTATCGGTATTATGACTACACACAATATTCACCAGATCAGACAGAAGCACAGCAGGTGCTGCAACACCAAGGGCCAAAGATACAGCCACAGATAGCGCCACAAAAAACACAGCATACATTGACACAGTAACCACAGAGTGCAGTGCAATCACAACAAGCAGTGACACAGTGGGATACCAATATTCTTCCACAGACACACACCATGGATAGGAGGAGTGACAGCGGTTGGGGGGAACCCTTTTACAAGGACAGGACTGAATATGTATCCCCAATAGGAAAGCCCGCAGAATAGCTTGATGTACCCTATCCTATAGGCAACACAGACACTAAACAGAAACAGAGGGTGGAGGTATCTATAGGCGGCCAGACTCTTTCATTCTTAGTTGACACTGGGACAACAAAAAACTGTGACAGTAGAAGATCAGGCGGTAGCTAGCCCATTCCTGTATTCCAGGAAGACACCTGTTATCATATTTGGAAGAGATTTTATGGCCAAACGCAATGGGCCTCATTACGACCCAGGCGCTGGACCATGGTGCTATTAGCACCATGGTCCATGCCGGTCTCCGGCATGGTGGATGGCAGAATTACCGCCCCATCACAAGGTTGGCGGGGGCGGTAATTCCCCATTCACCATTTGCCCTTCCCCATTCCCATTTTGCCTCATAGGGCATAATGGGGATGGGGAAGGAGCTAATTACGGCACTGTAAATTACGGTTGCCGTAATTAGCTCCAAGGTCCCTTAGCGGGTTGGATTTTAACGCCTGCAAAAAGCAGGCGTTAAAGCCTCCAACCCGCTAAGGGACCTTGTAATCAGGCGCTAATGGTTTAACGGCGCCGACGCTCTTTACAGCGCCGTTAAACCATTAGCACCAGGGTCGTAATGAGGCCCAATATGTCAACATCATTCACAGAGGACGGCAAAATATGCTCTACACCAGGCATACATTTCCAGACAGCAAAAGAATACATATAAGCCTTTCATGGGAAGAAAGTACATAGGGGAGTACCAGTGATCCTGAAGTATTTTTCTATGGAGTGCAAGTGAGGTTAGCATGGCTTCCCCGCATTGAGGGACAGTTATTGAGACTACCTACATACTTTTTATTCAGAACACAGATACCTACAGATGTAACTGAACGGGAACTGGTTACAATTGAGCTAGAGATGGCTGTAGTGAGAGAGGATAGAGGGATTTTACACGGCACTGATGGGGAGGGGTGAGTTGGCGCACAATAGCACTTGACGCATCACACAGACTGACCCAGTTGACAAATGATGATTTATTTGACTACAGTGACGCTAATGAACAGGTATTGTTTGAGATAAATATACCATGTCAATTGATAATAGAGTATACTGAGGTGCCATAACAAATAATGCTTGCTAAAAAAGTGCTATCGTTTATGGAAGAAGATTTGCCATGGGTACCCGGCACACAATGGACAACCAGTTTATATGGTGTGGGGTTGTTAAAAGGGATTGGAGCAGTAAAAATAAAATTAGAGAAAGGGGCAAGTTTACCTCGAGTAAAACAGTATCCAATGTCCAAAGAAGCAGATGAGGGTATTTATGAAACAATACATTTGCTCATAATGCAGGGAGTGATAGTGCCATCAGAATCTCCTTGCAGCACTGCTGTAAACACAGTAAAAAAATCTCAGGGAGGTTAGTGGAGATTTATTTATTTATTTTACGTTTATAAAATGCACAAAATTCTCGGGCATCATGGGTTAGCAAGATTGCGTGACACGCTGCATAAGGACGGGCTGTATTATGCTCGCACAGACAGATGCCCAAAGCACTGCAACTGTGTTTGTAAATGAGCTACATGACTATTTGATGTCCATGACTAAATACCTCTGTCTTATATTTCTTGAAGCAAAGTAAAGGCAGGGAGGTATCTCTAAAGGCACAGAAAAAGACGAAATAGAATTGAATAATACTACAGTCGTCATCTTTTTTCTGTGGGTCAGCATAGCCAACAGAAGACAATACAAGAGTGCTGCCTCCCTGCCCAACTATCAGAATCGAGAGCGAGAAGAGAACGAAAACAGACCCAGGACAAGAGCTCAAGTGCATGATGAGGAAGAGAATAAAAGGAATAAGGAACTTGAGAATAAAGGAGATATAAATCACATTGCACCACTTTTTTTAAATCATCTTTATTTAATTATAACTCATATATAACAATAACTACAATAGTGAGAATCACAAAAGTAACAATATTCCAACAATTCATACAATACAAGATATCAACTACATAGCAAAGAAACCTCATCCAGAATTCCCACTCTAAATCCAAAACATATAATAAAGATACACACAACATATACTCACACACAAACACAACAACACAGCACCACTTGAGGAACACTGACGCTGAACTATCACTGGAACAGTAAGAAAGGAGTTGATGCTGAGGACGTTTTAAATATATCCCCAGCACAGTATTAAGGACTATTTTTCACAAGACCATACATATATAACTGACTATTTTTTCTACTTTTCTATCCTCATATTTTTATTGGGACTATATTAAATACTATTTTTGACAAGAGCATACATCTATAACTGATTATTTATTCTACTTTTCTAACTTTGCATTTTTATTGGGAATATTTTTTTATCTTCCACATTTTTATATTTGTATGTTTTTTCATCAGCACTATTGTTATATTTTTATATTTTTCAATGAACAACATAATAGTAGAACTGGTATGAAAAGAAAAAAGGAAATCATCAACCAAAATCAATCCAAATCTTTTATTACTGTCATTAGAAGTGGTTGCAAAATGTTTTGAAAAAAGGTATATGCAGCTCGCCTCACTCACCATTGAAAAATAATAACCTACTATTGCCCGGTACTAAGTAAACTGTACAAATGTTTTCATATCGTTATATTCCTGATATCTTCATAATACCCCGATCAATTCGCCGCAGGACACATCTACAAAGAACTGACCTTATGGCTATTGCGGTTCTCCTGTTTTCCTTTCTCTTTTGTTGTTTTAATTGCTTATTTTATCTCACACTGCATTTGACTGATTATGATAAGATAACTGTGTCCCTATGGCATCATGTTAGTGAAGAAGTTAAAAAACAAGTAGTTTTCCAGTTAGACCAGGAAATGGTATTCCGGCCAGTTGTGGAGACAGTAAGGGCTAAGAGAAGTATTGCAGATGATGAATATTACATGAGAAGGTATTTCGACAATTCCTTAAATATTGAACGAAAATCATGGTATAGGTCAATGGAGAAGGTGCAGAGGAAGAGATCAAGGGAAAGCTGCTTTGTTTTCTCACTTACCCCTATGCCATGACAGCCTGTCGAGTATGTATACCTCAAGAAGTATCTGAGTACAGAGCACACTGCTTGGTACATCTCGCAGTATATCAGACCAGAGGACAATTTCAGGGACAATCGGCCATGATCACAGGATCAGAATTCCCATACGTAAACAACCATGTGAAAGAGGCATACATGATGGACAATATAAGAATGAAAAGTAAGGTGCTCAATTACATACTATCTGGACCAAAAAGAGGAGATGATGAAGTAGTGGATCACCAAATATTAAGGTGTACAGATGCCCAGTTTAATTTGATACCTCATTGTGCTGAAAGACCACAATTGCAAATAAAAGGGAAAGTATATTCCTCTGGAGAAAGGGTTGATGAAATAATGGGATGCAAAGCAGAGGCAGTATGGACTGCGCCAATAGAAGTGATAAAAAACGCAGACAGAGTGTGCCATGAGGAATGCAAACAAACTGCTAAATTGTTAACATGTGTGGAAGATGAAGCAGGACCCCTACCCATAACGAAACTACAAGAGCCGACATTATGCTTTAGAAATAATGGTTCAGTAAAGCTTGGTAATAATGAAGAGTGCAAATGCATTATGGATTTACCAGGTATGAAAGTTGGCACAACTGTACTAATGGACCATTACTGGGCCTGCAGTACAAGAGCTTATATGTAGCTTCCACCCAACTGTGGTGGCATATGTGCAATAGTGCTACTAAATGCACTAGCATGAGTAATACCACAAAGTGAGGTTAACATTGGGACTTTTCCTTCAATGGCACACAACAGGAAGAAAAGATCCCTAGTCCTAAAACACACAAAATGAACAAACTATTTTTCGAAGGAGGCCAATGCTGCATTCGATGAAATCCCAGAGAGTCATAAGTTATTTGGTAAAACAGCAACATTCTTCATATCCTTTCTAATGCCCGACCTGCAAGCAGCAGCAAATGCCCACTGGATCCAAATAACTAGGTGGGAACTGTTACAAACTATTAATGCCACAATAAAAGGCTTCAATGCCATCATGGAATAGTTGAGAGCAGTCAGATTGATGACCCTACAGAAAAGGTACGTTCTGGACCTCCTCACAGCCATGGAGGGAGGAGTGTGCACAAAGATTGGGCCAAGTTGCAGTACATATGAACCTGCACATGATGAGGAGAATGGGACCTTGACAGAGGCCATATACTCCTTGAAAGAGTTGCACTATAAAATGGAGGAGGAAGTGGATGACATTGAGGATGATAGCAGTTTCAGTTATCTATTCTCCTGGATGCCTACCTGGCTGACAGATGCATTCGAATTCCTGTTGGCAAATGTGGTACTGGTCCCAATGGCTTTTGCATCTTGAGAATAGCAATAAGCCAATGTAAAAAGACTGGCACGAAGGCACTCCAAATGACAGTAATGGCTAAGGTGGCTGGTGAAGTTTACTGTCCCATGTACCCATTGGGTGAGCCAGATAGACAACCTGGAGCATTGTTTACATGCCTGAAAGATACCCATAACTACAATGAGCACTGAATAAAATGTGACGACAATGGCGAGTGCTGGTTTATGACATGCAGTCCAGCAGAATACAAAGCACAATGAGGTAACTTGAGGGGGGTCACCAGAGTGTGGCTGCCCAAAGATGGCTATAATATGATGAAAAAAAATTAATGAGTGGTCGATGACTCAACCAGATAGGGGAATGTAGTGGGGCAATTATTGACTAGAGAGCGTGTTCAGGCTCTGCCCCCCTTCCTTCCTCCGAAGAAACAAAATTATAAGATAAGAAAGTACACATTTAAAACAGCACTTTAAATTCTCCTGGAAATGCAGCTGGCACAAAGGATAGTTATTTTTCGCTACACAAGTAGAGAAAAGATGAGGCATTAGCTTGCACAATAATTGTGTTTCAAAATAGAATCGATTAGGTGACAGGAAAGCATGTACACAAGATAGGGACTCACTACACATGTAGGGCAGAACAACTGCAGGCAGAAAAGGTTGCTACTACCCATAGGAAGGGAGAGATATTGTGACAGGCATGCACCAGGAACACGGTAGATAGCAAAATAAATGCAAAATAAATGTGTCCTGCAGAAGAAAATAGCATGACAAGCAGTTGCCATATTAAAACTGCACCAACACAGAAGAGAATTAAAAACTGCAGCTTTAAGAAAGGCCCCAGCTAAGCACGCTATTTTAACAAATACATTTCATTCAGGAAAATTGTGTGGTGGCTGGACATAGCTGCCTCAAAGGAATGTGAAGGCCCAAGACTCTGTGGGGGAGGGTTACATAGCGGAACAAGATACCATTGTGTGCATTCAACTGTCAAGGTAAATCAAGTTGCAACAAGACAGCAGACTATTTGAAGTCTATGGGACAAACTGGACATCCCAGGAAATTTCCTAAGTGGCAGACATATTAATGTCTCAGCGATGGGCTAGGCATGATAGATAAACGCAGATGTGGCTAAAAAGATAAATAATTACCGCGCACTTGGTGAAAGCAGCAGGATTCATAATAACAGTATTCATAAATTTGTCAAGAACAGAATGGCAGTTACTGTTGCGAAGATAGGCGGGCCGGAATTACTAGAAGTTGGTCCTTGAAAACTCAGAGACATCATGGCGGAGATAACATGGGCTGTTTTATTTAATTAAGAACAAAGGCGATTCGCTTGTCCTCTCCTCCCATCTACATAAAACATGTCAACATGCAGCCAGTTCACGTCGAGTGTGACCGCATGCTAACTGATAAGAACATGTCCTTTTCACGGCAGAAGTAATTTAGAGCCTACCAATAATATTCAAGCATGATGATGTAGCACATTTTATGGGATGTTTTATGGGTGGAATCTTAGATAAAGAATTGTCCAATCATTATTATTGAACATATAGAATTATATATGTAGTTTAGTAGAGGCAAACCAAGGACCAGGAGAAATAGGTTTTCATAACCATGACATCAAAATGACTATAAAAACTGTTGCTTTATGTTGAAATGTGGAGAAAATCTTGAGTGAGAGATTGGCTGTTAATCTTATTTTTCCCTGAGTTTTACATTGCAATTAAAGCTGGGTTACCTTGCATTTGACATACCACAATTCACTCTGTGTTGCCTCTTTATTGGCAAATACCAGTTAGAGGGCTATATGGTTTGGCCTCTGTTTTCACTCCATTTTCGTTATAGGGGCTATAACTGGCTACAGCAGACACCGCCACGTGCGTCTCAATGCGGTTCCCAGTGAATCGTGTACCGCTCCCTCAGCTTTCTGGTTCTGATGCCCTGAGCCCTGCCTTGAGCTCTGCTTGCCTCTTGCCTCCCTTGGCTCTTTGGTTCCTTCCTTCCCCGGTCTGCTTTTCTTGTCTTGCTCTGCTGGATTCAGGTAGGGGTGGCCTCTGTTGGTTAGCTGTTCCTTGGGATTGGGCTTTCCTTCCTCCCTTCCATTGGTCCTGGGCTGTTTGCTAACTCCCTGGGTTCTCATTCAGTCTTTCACGCCTTACTCCTTCGTCCTATTCTGGTGTCCCTAACTGTTGCCTCTGCTGGTGCTTCAGCCTGCCCAACTGGTACCCGTTGTTTGGACATCCGGGAACCTTTACATCTGCAGTGGCCTTCCCTATCAGTGCTTGCACTGTCCTGACATCACGCAAATTGGAGAAGTGCTGTCCTATGGCCTTGGGAACTGATCCAGTACCTGTCTGTTTATCATAGAGTTGTTGGGTTGGTACCCCGCGCTTCTTAGTCTTCGGCAGCCTGGAATCCCAACAGCCTGGCTTCAAGATCGACGCCTACCATGAAGAAAACAGGTACGCCCCATCCTCGTGATGTCATCTTTGACAATAGTTAGCCCATAGAGTCCACTGAAGGTGACCATAGGAGGTTGGTGGGTTCTCTTAAAGTAAGATCATTCCTCCTGCAGCTGGCACATGAAGTCCCCCTTGCAGGCCATCTTGGGATCACGAAGACCAAGGAGAGGTTATCCATGCATTTCTACTGGCGTAAGATGCCAGGCCACATAGAAGGTCACTGCAGGAGTTGTGCCAATTGCCAGATCTCTGGGAAGAGTGGTGCAACGATTCAGGCTCCACTGGTACCACTCCCTGTAATGGGTATTACCATTTGAGAGGATAGGGATTCACATTAATGGTCCCCTCGAGCGTCCAACATCGTCTGGCAGCAGGTTTATTCTGGTGTTGGTTGACCATGCCACCAGGTATCCTGAAGCCATCCCACTCAAGACAGTAACTGCCAGGTCAGTTGCTAAAGCATTACTTGGCATATTTTTCATTAGGGTTGCCATCCCTATAGAAGTTGTGTCAGACAGATGCAGCAACTTTATGTGTATGTCACGACCCTCGCCCAAAACTCCCTCTGGCAAACCCATTGGCCAGGTGGAGTCAGGACTCGGGCCTCTAGAGCCTGGCATCCTCTTCAAAAGCCCTCATGGGGCCAGTCCTGGCGCCTATGGCGCTAGGCTCATACACCATGAACAACAATGTGCTTGGAACTACTTTATTGTATTGTCAGCTAACATGGAGGCATCCACATAGCTTGGTTCCCTAAGAACCAAGCTATGCGGTCTAGTGTTTTGGGTGTGGCAGGCCTGGAACTACTCTCCCTGGTACTACGTTACCTGGGCTATATAAACCACACCCTGACTGCAGAACATGCTTCGTGTTATTTTGCAGCTTGCAACGTGACGCTCACCGTGTCCAGCCATTCCCTCGAACCTCGGAGAAGCAGAACCTGCAAGGAGACAAAAGGAACATCATTAGCAGCAGCATCTTACCTGCAGTCTTCATCTTTAAACACTTGCAGCTACTGAGAACAGCTTCCTCAAATCTGCACGCCTCCCGGACAGAACGACCTGAAAGAGGAAGATAGGGGCAACATTAAAGAAAGCTGTAGAGATATTTACAAATTACGAACTGCTCAAAAGGCTTACCTGGCTGGTCGCCTCTCAGCTGGCACCACTCCGGACATTCCACTCGCGCTGAAGAACACCACGACCTACAAGGAAGGAAAACACAGGTTAGCAAAGGCAAGACTTTGCAGCGCTGCGCATAGCGCTTACTTACCACATCATAGCGCTCTTAATGTGCCATCATTTACCAGCAGGGCTCAACCAAGCCAGTTCGCTACGCTGAAGTTCTGCATACCTAAGGGAGAAAAAAGAGACATTTTAAACAAAGAAAGGCATGCAGGATAGCAACAAAAATAAAGAACAGCAATAAGACCTACCTGAACAATATCAAACGGGCCAGCGTCAGTGAAGTAACTGGACCAAACTCGCCCATGAAAGACAACGCGCCCCTGCAAAGAAGGCAGGACGGAGAGCACGTCTAATTCTACCACAAGGAAAGGAGAGGGATCCAGACGGACTGAAAGCATATGGGGGTGGAGGGAGGATACTTACCCCAGTCGGTCAGTCTTGAACACAGTCCTCCTGTATTTTCAGGCATAACCTTCCCCGCAGACCACATCAGGGCAAAGCTGAGAAGCATACCAGCGAGTAACCCGGCTGGGTGGCGTCCCTGTGGATACCAAGTGAGCATAACAGAACACGAAGCCTACCATAACAAATCCACCTGGGCGCCATGGAGACATCAGAAATGGACCAATTGGCCCAATTACTAGGAGAGGTTCGTGCTGAGGTTCATTCTGCCAATAAGAGACTAATGCCCTCCGGAGAGACCTAATAGTGACCAAAGAACGCACTGCAGAGATTAGCAGGCAATACTTGCAATCACAGGCAGGACAGACCCCTCTACCTGGAAGCAATCCAACGATGCAAAACCCTGCCATATCACCCACTCCGGTACAGATCACGTTACCTGGAACAGTGCCCCTGGCACCACCAGAAAGGTTCTCAGGGGACCCACGGAAGTATGCGGCATTCATCAATCAGTGCCGCCTTCACTTTCTTTGTAGGCCTGGAGCATTTCCAAACGACCAAGCTCGGGTAGCTTTTGTCTTATCATACCTGAGTGGTAGTGCAGCAGATTGGTCGGTGCCGTTGGTAACCCATGACGATCCTCTATTACATGACTTCGGGGGGTTCCAGAGAGAAATGGAAAAACTTTTTGCTCGCCATACCCAGGAACAAGCAGTAGACAATGAACTCTTGTCCCTCCGACAGGGGAATCAGCACTTGTTAACGTACATTGCTACCTTCAACAGACTGGTTGCTGAAGCTAGGTGGCCAGAAAACAAAAGAACCACGTTATTCCATCGAGGCTTACGAGGCGATTTAAAGGACGTCTTAGCCCAGGTGGTTGATCCACCCAGAGACTGTGCAGAATTCATAAATCTGGTCGTGCAGCTAGACCACCGGTTGCAGGACCGAAAGGCAGACCGGTCTAAGATGGACCCTCGGACCGTGTATGTTCGACCAAGGGAAAAACACACCCCTGTGTACCTGAAAATGCTGTAGAACCCATGCAGATTGGACGGATATGGCCTCCATTAACAAAACAAGAGCGGGACAAAAGAAGACAACAACAGCTTTGTTTGTATTGTGGGCAACCAGGACATTTCCTGAAGGACTGTCCAGTAAAACCCCCAAGAAGAACAGTCGGGGCCACAGAGAAGGATGAAGCTAAGGAATCGGGAAACTGCCAAGCTCGACAAACGTAGAGGTCAGTTTGTCGAGTGAGAAGAAAGAGTTGCTGACCTCGCACTTTGCAATACCAGTGATCTTAATTAACCACCAACAGTTGTCAAGAATGCATGCCGTTGAAGCATACATCGATAGCGTAGCAGTTGGAAATTATATTGATCAAGAACTGGCAGCAGAGATGGGGCTTCCTTTGTGTTCAATGCCAACTATGGACAAGGTAACCACCGTGGATGGGACAGAAATTGCTTCCGGACCAGTAACCCAGTGCACAGCCAGGGTAACCTTGCTGTGCCAGGACGGACCATCGGGAGTCTATTTCATTCGATCTCATCAAGGCACCTCAGTTCAGGCTAATACTAGGGATTCCATGGATGGTTGCTCACAACCCTTTGATAGACTGGCGGGCACGAAAATTAACCTTCCCCAGTGACTGCTCCCCTGCCTGCTATTACCAAGAGGAGAAATCTGACGTCTGTATCCCCATGACTCCCGGAGCGACAGTATCAACCCTGGGAGCAACTAATACCTTGCCAAGTGAATAGCATGATTTCCGGGATGTTTTCCGAAAGGACCAAGCCAATACATTGCCGCCGCACAGGCCGTATGACTGTCAGATCGACCTTGTTCCTGGTGCACAAATCCCTTGCGGCAGGATCTACGCTCTCACAGAACCAGAAAACCTTCATTTGAAATCCTATTTACACCAGTACCTTGCAAACGGATTTATCCGTGCTTCGAAGTCCCCCGCAGCCAGTCCTTTGTTCTTCGTACCGAAAAAGGAAGGAGACTTGAGAACATGTATTGACTACTGCGCATTGAACCAGATCACCGTGAAGAACTGCTACCCCTTGCCACTTATCCCGGAGATGCTAGACCAAGTTAAAGATGCCCAGATTTATACCAAATTGGACCTTCGAGGAGCGTACCACCTGGTCCGAGTCAGAAAAGGAGATGAATGGGAAACCGCCTTCCGTACTAAGTACGGCTTGTTTGAATATCAAATCATGCCCTTCGGGTTATGCAATGCTCCTGCGGCATTCCAATATTTCATGAATGAGGTCTTAAGGGAATTAATTGATGTGTGCGCCTTAGTGTACATAGATGACATCTTAGTATACTCAGCCTCGGAACAAGATCATGTCAGGCACGTTCGTTCAGTCCTCACCAAGCTCTGTCAACATCGCTTGTTTGCAAAGCTTGAAAAATGCTTTTTGCACGTCACCGAAGTAGAATTTCTTGGTTTTATCCTTACTCCAGGAGGCATCAGAATGGATGTGCACAAGGTAGATGCCATTCTGAAATGGCCTTCACCGACATCTCTGAAAGGGGTACAAAGCATGCTGGGCTTTGCGAACTTCTACCGCCGGTTCATCCCAGACTTCTCTCAGGTTGTGCACCCAATCACAGTACTATTACGAAAAAATAATAAAAAGTTTGCTTGGACCGAAGAAGCAGAAGAAGCCTTTCAGGAACTTAAACAAAGGTTTACCTCTGCTCCAATCCTGCGACATCCTCGTCCAGACCTCCCTTATGTCGTTGAAACTGATGCGTCCAGTCTTGCAATGGGAGCTGTCCTTTCACAGAGAGACCCGGAAACCGGCCAGCTACATCCTGTGGCCTTCTGGTCGAAAAAGTTCTCACCTCCAGAGATTAATTATGCCATCACGGACAAGGAACTCCTGGCTACCAAATCCGCCTTTAAAGCCTGTCGGCACTACCTTCTGCGGGCCAGACACACCATTACAGTCATCACAGACCACCGAAACCTGCAATATCTCAAAACAGCCAAGGCCCAGTCCTCGCGCCAATTACGGTGGGCCCTTTTTTTCGCCGAATATGATTATGTAATCACGTTTCGACCAGGAGTCAGAAATGGAAAGGTGGATGCCTTATCTCGCATGGGCATAGATGAAATAGTATATACAACTCCAGACCCAGTACCTATTATACCTGAAGACAAACTCTTGGGTATCACGACAGCCTTAACACAAGCAGAACTACGAAAAGAAATCCAACCGACAATGAATCCTGATGCCTACCTTGCATGGCAAACTCAAGGAGAACAATATACCACCAAGGACCACCTACCCTTTTTAAGGGATCGCCTATATATACCCAAGAAGGAATTACAACAGCATATTATTTCAAACTATCACGATTCACTGATCGAAGGGCATCCTGGGATCGCCAAAACCCTAGCTAAGGTGAAAGAGAGATTTTGGTGACCTACCTGGCGTAAGGACATCATTCAGTATATTCAGTCCTGCGGTGTCTGCGCACAAAATAAATCACAGAAACAAAAACCATCTGGTCTCCTACAACCATTGGACATTCCTCCAGTTCCATGGCACACTCTTTCCCTTCATCACTGATCTACCTCCAAGCCAAGGGTTCAACACCATCCTTGTAATTGTGGACTTATTCTTGTAGATGGCCCATTTTATTCCTCTCAAAGGCCTCCCAGACGCAGCCACTTTAGCAAAAGTGTTCCTGGAGGGCGTGGTAAAGCTACATGGCTTCCCTTCGGTTTTGGTCTCTGATCGAGGCAGCCAGTTTGTTTCAAACTTCTGGAAAAAATGCTGTGCAATGGCGCAGATCGACTTTCGGCTATCTACCAGTCACCATCCCCAAATGGACGGCCAAACCGAGAGAACCGAGAGAACCAATCAGACACTCGAGCAATATTTACGGTGCATGCTGCACCATGAACAAAGGAATTGGAAAGACCTACTATGGATAGCCGAATATGCATATAACAATTCTTTGCATTCAAGCACGGGACAAACGCCCTTCTATACCCTTCATGGCAGACATCCACGTACCTCTGAACTAGACCTTCCGGCCAGCTTGGAAATGCCAGCGGTAAAGACTCTACACACAACCATTACTCAGGCTTTCAAAAGGGCAAAGGAACACCTTATTCATGCCAAAGAAAAACAAAAGAGATTCGCCGACCAACACCGGAAAAAGGCCCCTGATTATCAAGTAGGAGACAAAGTTTGGTTAGCCACTAAATTCGTACCCATCAAGGGAACCCGGCCCTTTCATCCCAGATTCTTAGGACCCTAAACCATTAAGGCAATTATCAACCCAGCAGCCGTGAAACTGGATTTACCACCTAATCTACACATCCACCCGGTATTGCATGTGTCCCTCCTGAAACCAATGCAACCCGGCACACGGATTGGGACACCGCCTAAGCCCATACTTGTTGACGGAGAACCAGAAGTTGAAGTCAAAGATATCTTGGACTCTAAATACTCTAGGACCAAGCTATATTATCTCGTCGATTGGAAAGGATTTGGACCACAAGATAGATCCTGGGAGCCCAGTGAGAATATCCACGCACCACGTCTAATCAGGAAATTCCATCGGAACTTCCCAACCAAACCTGGGCCAGACAGAAGGAACACCATGGGAGGGGCCATAGGGGGGAGTGCTGTCACGACCCTCACCCAAAACCCCCTCTGGCAAACCCATTGGCCAGGTAGAGTCAGGACTCAGGCCTCTAGAGCCTGGCATCCTCTTCAAAAGCCCTCATGGGGCCAGTCCTGGCGCCTATGGCGCCAGGCTCATACACCATGAACAACAATGTGCTTGGGAACTACTTCATTGTATTGTCAGCTAACATGGAGGCATCCACATAGCTTGGTTCCCTAAGAACCAAGCTATGCGGTCTAGTGTTTTGGGTGTGGCAGGCCTGGAACTACTTTCCCTGGTACTACGTTACCTGGGCTATATAAACCATGCCCTGACTGCAGAACATGCTTTGTGTTACTTTGCAGCTTGCAACGTGACGCTCACTGTGTCCAGCTATTCCCTTTAACCTCGGAGAAGCAGAACCTGCAAGGAGACAAAAGGAACATCATTAGCAGCAGCATTTTGCCTGCAGTCTTCATCTTTAAACACTCGCAGCTATTGAGAACAGCTTCCTCGAATCTGCACGCCTCCCGGACAGAACGTCCTGAAAGAGGAAGATAGAGGCAACATTAAAGAAAGCTGTAGAGACATTTACAAATTACGAACTGCTCAAAAGGCTTACCTGGCTGGTCGCCTCTCAGCTGGCACCACTCCGGACATTCCACTCGTGCTGAAGAACACCGCGACCTACAAGGAAGGAAAAGACAGGTTAGCAAAGGCAAGACTTCGCAGTGCTGCGCATAGCGCTTACTTACCACATCATATTGCTCTTAATGCGCCATCATTTACCAGCGGACTCAACCAAGCCAGTTTGCCGCGCTGAAGCTCTGCATACCTAAGGGAGAAAAAAGAGACATCTTAAACAAAGAAAGGCATGCAGGATAGCAACAAAACTAAAGAACAGCAATAAGACCTACCTGAACAATATCAAACGGGCCCGGCGTCAGCGAAGTAACTGGACCGCACTCACCCATGAAAGACAACGCGCCCCTGCAAAGAAGGCAGGACAGAGAGCACGCCTAATTCTACCACAAGATGATTAGAGGGCGCCAGAGGGACTGAAAGCATACGGGGTGGAGGGAGGATACTTACCCCAGTCGGTCAGTCTTGAACACAGTCCTCCTGTATTTTCAGGCAGAACCTGCCCCGCAGACCACATCAGAGCAAAGCTGAGAAGCATACCAGCGAGTAACCCGGCTGGGTGGCGTCCCTGTGGATACCAGGTGAGCGTAACAGTCTAAGTACATGCATGTCATGTGGAAGGAGTGTGGGGTCTCCCATACGTTTTTATTGGCTTATTATTAACAGACAAATGGCTTAGTAAAGAGATTCAACAGAACTCTCAAAAGCATGATTGGAGCTCTTGAGGAGCTCCAGAGGAGAAAGTGGGATCTTGTTTTACCATGCTTACTCTTTGCCTACAGGGTGGGGCCTCAAGAAGGTGTTGGCTACAGATGCTTTGAGCTTTTCTTTGGTCAACCTGTGAGGGGACTACTAGCTATTGTTAAGGAAGGATGGGAGCACCCCACTCCTCCTGTCACTACAAACGTGGTAGACTATGTGCTTGGTTTGAGAAAGAGGATGGCCTTGCTGTTGGCTTAGGCCTGTGACAAGTTGAAGGCTCGTCCGGCTTTGGTCAAACATTGGTATGATCAGAAGGCTTCTCTAGGGGTATCTGGTAAAAGAACCTCCACAAAAATGGTCGCCATACATATAGTTGCCGGGAAAAGGCTGTGGCGACATTATGTATGGTGACCATTTGTGAGCGGAGCGGGGCTGTGCTGTCCCCGCGCTCACCTTGGGGGAAAATAACAGAGGTTTGCGGGGGTGTCCCGCGCATATTCACAGTGATAATACCATCACAAACCACAGCTTTCTTGCTGCAACTTTTTTGCCACACAGCCTTTTCGCAGGGACATTATCACATGAAACCTCTCTAGGGCTTTACAGGATAAGTGGTCAGGCCCTTACAAAGTTGTGGAGCATCTTGGTGAAGTCAACTATTTAGTGGATCTTGGGATACCTGGTCAGACCCCCAAAGTATTTCACATAAATAGGCTGAATGCTTTCATCCCACTTGCTGATCTGGCTGCTATGTTCTTGGCTTCAGACAGGGAGGAAGACGACTCTGAACCCCTTCCTGATCTGGCCGACCTTCAGATGGCTCCATTGAGGGTGTCAAATTGACTCCTCAACTGACTCCTAAGCAAGAGGGTGAGGTGGAGACAATTCTCCCCCCTGTTTTCACTTACTCCAAGTTTGACACCTTGCTGCAAACATGAAATTGATACTGAAGAGAGTGTGACAACCAAAAGCAGGAGTTAAAGGATGTCAGACAAAGTGAGGTCCCACATCAAGTCTGAGGTCAAAAAGATGTTGGATCTAGTGGTGATTGAACCATCCATTAGTCCATCTACCAGTCATGTGGACTGGTACCAAACGCAGGTACTTCTGAATTGAGTTTCTGTGTGTATTACAGGGCTTGTAATGCTGTCAGCAAAACATATGCTCACCCCCTACCAAGAACAGATGAATTGGTAGACAAGCTGGGTGCTTCCAAGTATCTTAGCACGTTTGTACTCACTGCAGGGTATTGGCAAATTACCCTGTCAGAAGATGGAAAGCAGAAGACTGCATTCTCAAACCCAGAAGGGCTTCAAAAGTTCAGGTTAATGCTATTTGGATTAGAGAATGCACCTGCCGCTTTCAACCATGTTCTGAATGGGTTGGATGAATTCTGCCTTCAGTTCCACTTCGGAGGAACATGTAAGTTGCCTGGAGATGGTGTTGCAGGCCCTCCAGAAGGGCCACCGGGGCATAAAGGCCAGTATGTGTCAAATTGGTCAGGCTCAATGGTCTACCTTGGGCATGAGGTTGGTGGAGGTAAGATTCAGTCTCTTTCCGGTAAAGTACAAGCAATACAAGACTGCCCTACCCCCACAACCCAAACCCAAGTCAGAGCTTTCCTGTGACTCACTGGGTACTACAGGAACTTTATGGCACCATAGCTGCTCCCTTGACTGCCCTTACTACTCCAAAGAAACCCAAGAAAATCACTTGAACTGAAGAGTGTGAGAAGGCGTTCCAAGGCTTAAAAGACTCCCTGTGCCAGGCCCCTGTTCTCAGGGCACCTGATTATCTGAGCCCTTTTGTAGTGCAGACAGATGCCTCTAACACTGGGATAGGTGCAGTTCTATCACAGCTAGATTGGTGGAAATTTCAGGAAAACCCTATATGTGGCTGCAATCGATTTATCTTCTGTGTTTGACAATATTAACATCTCTGGGCTATGGCAAAAATTGTCAAAGCGGGTTACCAACCAGGTTCTCTTACGCATGATTCAGATATTATACACACGGTATTTTAGCAAATTCAGGCTAAATACTATGGCAGATATCTTGAGGAGAATTTGTTCAACCTTACAGCAACTGTTGCCGATTCCTTCTTGATTCTTAAATGTAATAGTTATGAGTGTAGAGTCGGCCGTAATCAGATTCTAGATGCTGAGGCTGACCAGTATCCAAAGAATCAAATAGAAAATGAAGAGAGAAATCCGATAGTTTGCGCCAAACTTGATTTTAATCCAATGAAAACATTCAGAAGTCTTTGTTATATATGGGCACTTCACATATTGAAATAAAGAAAATCTCTCGCACACAGTAGCCCTTATCACATATGGGCACTTCACTTATTCCAAGAAAAAAGTCACTCTGGCACTTTGCCAATTGAAAGAAAAAGATCCCTCGACACATGTTTCTCCACCTAGTGATTCTGGTGGTCCATCAGTAGGGTTTTAGTCATTGTTCTGACTTTGAGCCTAAAATAAATGGTAATTATATTCATAAATATTGGTATTGTGCTCTCTGACAAATTTTAATCATGTAATGCTTTAAGTTCTAGATACAATTTCTTCACATTATATGGAGGTAAGGTACTTACAGGATTATTAATCTTTAACACCCAGGGTCAATTTGATAATCGCAAGTGATTTTAAAGGTTTTCTTGATTTGTCTGTCTTTATGTCTTTGACAACCGTATATCTAAGAAAAATATGAATATTGTAGATTTGTTGTGCATCTATTGTAAGCTTAACAAGTTAGTTATTGCTCTAGATATGCAGTTTACCTTGGATATTAGAAATCCCTTTCATGTAGGTTTCCCAGGGTATTGGAGTCCTCGCGGTATGCTAACCATGCCGAAACTCAAAATTGCTGCATATTTATAGCGACACGATGACGCGATTACGCTCGATGTCTATGATCGCGTCAGCACGTCGCCGCCATTTTAGATTGGGTTTAGTTACTTTATTGTTCTTCATTGGATGTGTTCTTTTGCTCGATCCGATTAGTAATGGACTTTCTTACTGACTAATTGTTAATAGAGTACTGATCTTTTGATTAAGTTTTCTGTCTACAATGTTCTTAATATAAGAAAATATATACAATTTAATTTGGGTAATCGATCTAGAGTTTAAAGGCTGACCCATTTTAGCTCCTACTAAATACTCATTAAATTGTAATATTAGGAGAACCTTGTAAGGTGCTCTACCCTACCTTCCTCATAATAAAGGATATAGGACAGTGAGAGTTACAAGTTAGTAGGTGCTAAATTAGCTATACATGTCCTATACGCTTGTAAGCACAAGAATTCTAAAGCAGGTTATGGATCGCTGTATCTTCATTTATACCAATATGACGATAATGAATATAGGACAGTAAAAATTATGATTAGTGTAGGTTGAGGCTGAACTCGCTATGTCATTCCAGTTTGCATTTAGACATTAGAGTTCTAAAGCAGGTTATGCATCTCTGCATCTTCATTTAAACCAGTGTTGCATGTGTCCAATAGACATATCCATTGGGCTTCTCTCGATCTTTATTTCCTCCTCGTGGCCGCATACTAATTCTTTAAATGCCAAAGAATCTGATTCCATCCTTGGATTCTTCCTGATATTCCTGTTGGAAATGGAAGCCCAAAGGGAATCTTATGTCCTTGTTCCTGATTGTTCTCAAGTTTTCTAATATTCTTACTTTTAACTGTCTAATGGTGCTGCCTATATACAGTTTTGGCAGGTGCATTGGATACCATATACGACGTATTTTGCATGCAGTTTATAAATTGCTTGATTTTTCTGATTATTCAATTTGGCATTGGAATGGCTAGTTTACCGTTCATTGAGTTGGGGCATACTTTGTATTTTCCGCACTTGAAGTTGCCTACCAGTGGTTTCTTGTTCCACATCTGTGGAAGGCCTGTTTCCTGAGTTTTATTTACAAAATGTGAAGGACTTAATATATCTTTTAGATGTCTTGCTTTTTGAAAAGTTAAGCTTGCTGTATTGTCCAGATATGCTGCTATGTCTTCATCTAATTTCAGAATATGCCAATTCTTTGATAGCATCGATCTAATGGCCTTTGCATTCGAACTGTATGTAGTTATGAACCTCATTTTGTCTGGGTTGCTTGTTGGAGTAGACTTTGGTTTGTTGATAAGCAATTCTGATCTTGTCCTGGTTTTTGTTTTTAGGTAGGTCTTTTGGAGGTGCTGGCTGTTTTATCCCCTTGATTTGAATGTATTCTTTGAATCTTTTGCAAGCTTCTCATAGTCTTGATTTTCTGTACAGTTTATTTTAATTCGTATTAGTACTCCATATGGGATATGAGAATCACATGATCCAGATGGTTGCTTCTTGCGTGAAGAATTGTATTGCCTGCAGTTGGTTTAACGAATAAGATTGTGTGTATTGTGTCATTTTTTATATATAATTCCAAGTCCTAAAATGTAATTGAGGATGTGCTTTCTTTGAGAGTAAATTTTAAGTTGCATTCATTGTTATTCAAATAGTCATGATATTCATTTAGTTCTTTCAGATGTCCATTCCAGATTAACAGCACATCGTCGATGTAAGGACCCCAGTCAATGATACAGTTGTTTGTGGTAAATGCAGCATGTTGCCAGGCATATTCTATTTCATAATGGCCCATATAGAGATTTGCATATTAAGGTGCAAATTGTGTACCCATAGCTGTACCTAGTTTGTGTCTGTACAGTTGACTATTGGCGATGAATATATTGTTTTGAAGTGTGAAGTCCATTATTTCTAATAGCATTTCATTTTGTTGGTGAAAAGAGACAGATCTTGTTTTCAAAAAGTAGCTTGTGGTTTCTATACCTTCCTTATGTATAATGCTAGTGTAGAGTGATGAAACGTCCAATGTGACAAGTCTGTAGTTTTCCTCCCTGGTTACTGACTCCAACTGCTTGATAACATGTTTGGTGTCTTTTATATTTTTATATGAGATGCTAGTACTATTACCAGAGGTTGTAGGTGTTTATCTATGTATTGCGATATTGGTTCTGTTAAAGATCCAGTGCTGTTGATAATTGGTCTACATGTCGGGAAATTGTCAAAAGATGTATGTATTTTTGGAATGAAATAGATTCAGATACTATACACGAGGTATTCTAGCAAATTCAGGCTAAATAATATGGGAGTTCTCTCCAAAGATATACCTATAAAGAAAGGAGTGCGACCGGGATGCGTCCTTACGTCCACCCTCTTTAATCTCTACCTAGCTGACCTTTGGCAGGAAATCAAATGATGGAAAGGTTTTGCTCCCAAATGGGCGGATCTTACTGTGAACATAATTGCATACGCTGGCAATCTCATTTTGTTACATTACACCCTGGAGGGGTTGCAACGACTCTTAGATGGTGTTAATAGCTTCCTGTCTGACAATTAGCTAACAATCAACTCCCTTAAATCATATGTAATGACATGCACAACCAGGGTAAAGAAGAAATCACACAACATTGCTATCAAAGGGGTAAATTCGTTAAGCTAATTGGGATTTACTATATGAGCAAAAGCCCAACTTAAAATTCAAAAGGAGATAATTGAAGGGAAAATTCAATCTTGCATCTCCTTAATGAAAGTACTCAAAAGGAAACCGTGTGCCTATTCCTTGGGTACATTAATAGAGTTCTACAGATTAAAAGTCACTGCGATCATCCTGTATGGCTGTGAAATGGTTGCATTTAAGGATAGCAAGTACTTGGATCATATGGAAGGGAGAATCTGGAAAGCTACACTTCATCTACCTAAATCAGTTAACAATTAGTATAATCAGAATGTAATTAGGGTTGACTTCATGGTGGGGATCATACATAAAAAGGAGTCTATCTTATTTTAACCCTTTGTGAAAAACTAGTGTTGGGTGCGTATCTGTATGACTATCTAATTAAGCGACCGAAACAAACCCATTTCTTAACAATTTCCATAAGAGATGTGTATTATTTGAACAGTTAGTGGACCTTGATGTTAGGAAAAAGAAAATAAGTTGTTGGGACAAGAGAACAGATCTTGACGATTTAGCAAGGCGAAAATTGTTTAAAGTGCAAGCACATTTTGATCTCCCGTTAGATAAACCTAGATCTTATCTATTGAAGTTCCCATCTCAGAAATACAGGGAATGTCATATGAAATTTTGCTTCAATTGATTTGCACCGCTAGAGGTTCTTGGCCCCCAAAGTGCCCTCACAAGGGATCTTTGCAGATGTCGATTGTGTGAGCAGGAACAGTTGGAGTCTCTGTTCCACTAAGTAATGGAATGGCCGTCACTGGTTTCAGAGAGGAATATAAATCTGTGGCCATTTATTCACTCCACCTCTCAGGTACTGACCAATGATCTGTGGGGCAGGTTGACGGTAACCTCCAACCAAGGTATTATCTTAGCTCTATCAAAATGTCTGATAAAGATCTTCTCTGAGTTCAAAAGTTTAATGTCACATGGAGAGAGTGATCTATGCAAATTCGGGGACCTTTAAGACAAACTGGGACATACTTGTATAATTTCGATGAAGTTAATTCGGTAATAGTGAAGGTTCCTGCCCAACATGCAGGTATAACCATAAGACAACAATAAAGGACACACCCCATTAGGGAATGAGACCATGAGAATAATTGCAAGAGAAAACAAATTTATATAAAATATTAGAATGCAAGCAGAAACCTCTGCTGTCCGAGAGCGCTCTGCCAAACAATACACGTGCAGCACATTATGAATAGAAATAACGTCACAAGTGATGTCACTACATACAGTACGAAATAACAATTTTAATTGGTTGGCCCCCATGGGCATTCTCTATAGGGGGTATCGGGCTGCAATCAGCTGCTGTGCTTGGGTGGTTAGGCTGGCATGTGGGTCAGCTGGGCTAATCTCCACGGTGTGAAGGTCGAACATAGTTCACGAAGAGTTGCACTTCTAACTAATCTGAGCTAAACAACAATCATTGGCATACAGAGAATGGTGATGGACATAAACTATTATGTGGATGGGGGCCTTTGTAGGTTATAGACAAATATATGGGCATTCTAACCCTTGCATTTTATGGGGTGTTTGGTGACCCTGGGCCTCTCTCCCAGGTGCCTTATCTGTGGGGTTTGATCTGAATGTACGCTCCCTGGTGCCTCACGATTCAAACAAATATGTAGACAGATGTTAGTTTAGAGGAGAATATACTGCTGCACAGGATTAAGTATATGGTGGGTACATTGGTGTGGCTGTTGGCAGGGGTCCTGCCAGCAGTTACCTTCAAAGAGAGTGGAGGCCAGGGGGGCCAGTGGACCATGGCCTGGCAGGGATGGGGTAGAGAGGGCATAAGCAGGTCAGCTGAGATGAATGGGCACAGGATTTGGAGCTTGCCCCGGTCTCACACTCTGCAGTGAGCACATTCTGTCGGCATTTGATACTAGCTAATTGCAGCAATTAATGGCTGGACTTCCGTGAGAACAAGGCTTGTACGGTGCGGCAGGGGGTGGAGGTGTCGTGGGCTGTCTGTGCGCAGCTCTGGGGAAGGAAGAGATGAAATCTCAGTGGAATGGGCTTGGGACTAGTAAAAGATGGCGGACAGCAGGACACAAGATGGAGTCTCTAATCACATGCATACATTTGTTATTTGCATACTAGGCAATGTTATAAGGCATGAATATGTACAAAGGGGTTGGGGGTATGTGCCCCCTTAGCTTACACAGGGTCTGCAGACTGCGGGAATGTTAAAGGGGGCTGGGACGATGCCACCTCTACCTCAACATTATCCTATAAGGTTTAGGAGCACACCCTCATGCTGAGAAATGGTTTTAGTGAAAAAGGAATAGGCTGTCTATGATTATGAGCAGGGCCGTAACTGTGTAAATGTACTTGGTTTGTATTGTGCATATGTTTGTTGCTTTTATTGTGTGTAAAGTGTTTTCTTTTTTTTTTAAGTTTGGTAATTTGAGAATTGGTGTAGAAAGTTCAATTGTAAACTAAAATACACCTAATAATAAAAAATACAACAATAACAATATCACAGCTAGATGAGAAAGGCAGAGAACACCCTATCGGTTTTATTAGCCGCCAGTTTAAGGATAGAGCTCAGGCAGTCTACCGTGGAAGCGAAAGTTGTGGCCCTACCTCTATGGGACCCATTTCATTGTGCAAACTGACCATAGGCCCTTAAAGTGGCGGATGAAAATGAAGGGAGAGAGTCCTAAATTGCTTAGGTGGTCCATTATCCTGCAAGGCTTTGACTTAAAAATCGAACACAGGCCAGCTACCCAACCTTGCAATGCTGATGGGATGGGGGACTGTTTAACTGACCTGAACATGAGACCCATCCAGGGGTAGATTAGTTCCCTCTGTCCATGATCTGGTGGGTGGGGGGGGCAAGGGTTAGGAAAGATTTCTCTAGAAGCAACTTTTCCTCCATAGTCCATGGACCCTCAAACGTTTTGTATTTGTTTTTGTATCATGACCTGACTTTTAGCAGTGGAGTGCAGCCTCCTGCTTCACTCCACTGGTCTTTCGATCATTGTTATTGAAAAACTGACACGTCCTTGAGGCTGTCAGTACTGAGAAACTTTGTTTCTCTTAGTCTTTCGACTTTGTTTCCACTTGTTGGTAAGTATCATTGCGCAAAAAAGTACTTTCCAGCACCGCACAATGGGGACTATGTGTTTTATGGCCTCAGACATCCTCTAAGGAATTTTTGGTGATTGCACAATGTGCCTCGGAACAGATTGGTGGCCGCAGTAGCGTTCAATTTTATTTATATAACTTTTAACCAAGCCTTACCGCGTTTACCACCTGTGGCTTCTGATTGCGGCTAGTGTCCAACATAGCCATGCCCCAAGTTCTTTGTTTGTTCCATTGGGCATTTTGTACCTTTTCCTTCTTGCCCTTATAGGACTGGGATTTCCTTTGCCCACAAACACTGCTTCTTTCGCAGGCCTCTATACTTCACGTTTTTAGGCTCCCAGGAAGTGGGCTGGGACTGTTCTGGTCCCAATCCACACTACTGGTACTAAGGTGTCTGGTGTGCATGAGAGCATTAGGACGCCAGTAGACCCCGATTGGCCCACTGCTGGTGTGCATGCATGGAGCAGATCATGCCATTGGTGGGCTGGGTACAAGCACTCACCTAACTGTTGATAAGAGGAGGGGTCCTGCATTCATTCACCAGATCTGAAGAAGGAGCATAGTATTCTGAGGAGCCTAGCAGAACAAAGGGTGTCCCTGAGACACACTTGAGGAGGCCTGGCACCCGAATCCAGAAGTTGTCTCGGTGAAGCCCTACTTTGAGCCTGATCTCAGAAGACCTGCGAAGGTGCTTCAAACCCTTGGAGTGATGGGGCCAATAACACTTGTCCCCTCCTGATAACCCTGCAAGTGAGCCTGTTAAGAAGTGTCTCAGGGTCATCCAGTGGGCTTTCCAGCTCAAACCTAGCTTACCGTGCAGGAGCGTCATCGCTTTGAGTTTCGACCCGAGACTTTGGGAAATCCTAGCTTGTCCAACAAGGTGTCCTTCTGCCGAGATAGAAGGCTGTGTCATACCGTAAGAGCAGGGTCCCCTTCCTTCTCTGTTCTGTGGTGACGGTCACTGAAGATGTTTTTTCTGCATTCATTCCTGTGCCCTGGGACTTGCTGCATTGGTGTTTTCTTCTTTCCTTGTCGGAATCGAGTGTAGCAGCTCCTGTGCCATAATAGACCTGTGCCCGCAACCTCAGTGTCTGTGCATCTGGAAGCCGAATGAAGGGCAGGAAATCGTACTTCTGGTGACCACTTCTGGACCTGCCTAGTCTGGCCCAAAACCAAACTAAGGGTGGTGAGTAGTGCAGCCACTTACCGGTGGCCCTTTGTTCTTCCAAACGCATTCATTCATTGAGGGCTACATTTTGGCCTTCCTGTTGTCTTGGGTAGTATTTGCCGTTTAGAGCTCTCTGAAAGTTGGGAACAGCTTTGTTAGCAGTAACAGATCCTCATCGGACTCTTGGAACCTGTTTCACCCCTTCAGAATTCTTCTCCTAACTTACTAAAAAGTACTTCTAAACATAGAGCAAAAAGCTCCACTCATTTTAGGGCTGGACTCCTAAAGTTAGGATTGTCAGATATGAAGTCTGTCAGTGCTACAAAGGTTACTCACCTTCATCCTTCGCAGGCATTGGTGGAGTAATTAACTTTCTCGCACTGACACCAGTAATTGTGTAGATATTACATAGTGTTGTTTGTGTGGTATTTTACTAGAGCATTTAATTATTCATTGTGTTGTTATTGGGTCTATAATAAATGGTATTTTGTGTATACTACTGTCTAATTGTAATTCTTGGTATTTCACAGTGTGTGCTCGTTGGAGACCCCTGATCACCATCAAACCTCCTGAGATGTAGCCTTGACTACTCTCCAGGCTACTCACCAATTGGTCTGGCTATCTTCCCAGAAGTGTCCCCTGTTCATCTAACAAGGGTGGCATGTCAAACATCTGTCCACCAGGGCAGACTTTAGAAGTCCATTCTAACACCTTTTAAGGGATTCCCTGGCCTGGCAAGCCAGGGAAATGGCCAAATAAAAACAAAGAGCCAAAGGAAAATCTCGTCTCACAGCCATTTTAGGGCACCAGCCACGTTTAGTAGCCATTCGCGGGAAACGCGAATGTTCCCACTAAAAAGAATGCAAAAATGTAGATCCTGATATATGAAGAAGGGGGCAGATGTGTAACATTTCTGCCTAAACACTGCATGCCCTTTTCTTTTCTCTTCAATTTCTCCTTCCGCTGTCCATTTTTCAAATTTCCAATACCAGGTCCCAGGGAATAGTTTAATATATTGTGTATTTTTATCTCACTTTTTGTGTCTGGTGGTTTTCTTAGGAATATTAGCCAGTACCTCCACCTGACAAGCTGCCAGGGTCAAGCATCACAGGTTATCTCTTTCCACCTGTCCCAGTGCTCAGAGATGCTCCCTCCAACCGGATAAACATGTGGGGAGAACTCAAAACAACTAAGTAGGTGTTGTTGCAACTGCAGTTGCTGCCGCAGTTTGCTGGCAACAAGAGGTGCCTGCTGGCAACAAGAGGCGCCTCTGCCCGACTTGGGGCGCGAGAAATGCCTCAGTTCCTGCTTGGCTTGCAGGAGCTGTGCCTTTATACCAAATGGGACATACCACCTGTAACCTCTACCCCTAGAGGAAAAGCTGAATGGCTGCTTGGCAGGCAGCTGCACAGCTAGATTTAGCGACTTGGCACCTAATTAGAAGTCCTTGAATTTCTCCAAATACTCATCAGCTTTCGGACCGAACAGGTGTTCACTAATAAACACTATGTCCAGAGGTTTGGCTTGGGCATTAAGTGAGAACCCTGAACTGTGCAGCTAAGCCGTCCTCCGCAGTACCGTGGACGCACCCATGGACCTTCCGATGTAGGGTGAGATGATAGGAAGGTCAAATCTCTCCTAGCTGGCTTGTACTTTTTATGAGGTCGGCATCCACAGCTGGCATAGAATATGGTCTCTGCCACAGTGTAATGATAGGATATGAGATACAGACATTGCCCAGGCGTGAGGCTTCAACCACCTTAATTAACAGTTCTCCTGTACTAGGCTTTATGGTGACCATAGGGAACAGCCTGCTGCAAATCAAGGTCAGGGGACGTATCAAGTCTGCCTGCCTCGTGCAAACATTCAGCTACAAACAGCAAATCTGCTTGGTCTGTGAGAAAATCAGCTAAAAGGAACCTGGTCCTCTTGATCGCCGTTAATAGACCTCATGGTGTCGAAGAACGGCGACCTTGATTCAGAGGCAAAGGAGCGCTCTACCGTCATCGACGACGATGGGCTCACTCCGGCAGGGCCTCTCTGCGCTAGTGCCTCAAGGGTCGGCACCAGAATCAGCTTCTCAGCTGTCGTGGACGAGCATGAGGGCGTAAGGCATGACATGGTCACCTTGGTGCCGCAACCTATGGGTGCAACTGGTGCCATACTCGCCCGTGGCATCGTGAATGGAGCCGTACCCGCCACGTCTTTTTGAAAAACTGCAGCATTTGCACCCTGAACACCTCCCACTCATCTTTCGGGGGCCCCGGAGCCGGGCCGGGATTACCCTGCTCTTCCAAAAAGTCAGAGGGCCTCATTCCGAGGCTGGCGCTATCCATGGAGTAAATAGCACCATGGTAAGCAACCATGGAGCTATTTACTCCATGGAAATCCGGCATGGTGAATCGAGTAATTACCGGTCCATTCCAAGGTTGGAGGGACCGGTAATTCCCCATTCACCATACCGGTTCCCCATCCCCATTCCTGCCCCCATAGGGCTCAATGGGAATGGGGAAGGAGTAAATTACGGCACCGTAAATTACGGCACCGTAATTTACTCCAAGGTCCCTTTGCGGGTTGGATTTTTAACGCCTGCTAAAAGCAGGCGTTAAATGGCAACCCGCAAAAGGGAACTCGGAATATGGTGGTAAGTGTTAACGGTCACCGTTGCCATTAACGGTGACCGTTAACCCTTACCGCCAGCCTCGGAATGAGGCCCAGAGTCATGTTTGCGCAAATGGCGTCTTTTCTTTTTGTGGGAGAATGAGGAGGACGAATGGAGTGAACTGTTTTGGGATTGTGAGCACTTCTTTGGCTTCTTATGGGGCCTGTCCTCCTTTTCAGCAGTAGGGCCTTTGGTGTCTTGGCCCGATGACCTGACAGTGGAGCACGCATGGGACTTCGATGGACCGCTCCCTAATAGACTTTGAGTTCATCTGCTGACAGGAACCGCACTGCTCGACATTGTGATCTCTCCCCAGACACCACCTGCAGGTACCATGCAGGTCGGTGATGGGCATCTTCAAACTGCAGTCCTGACAGTGCTTGAAGCCTGGAGTTTAGGGCTAAACATCTTGACGAACCGACGAACAAAAATGTAGTCTCACAAAGAGAATGTTCCAAAAGGCAGCATGCTGAGTGGTCAGAAAAAGGGAACTGGGAGCGCAGTGACCGATAATCAATACATGGCCAATGTCAGTCTGCAGTCTAGGAGTGGCATGGCAGAGTCGAGAGAAGGAGAAATTATTTACCGCAATGTTCTTTCTATGGATTCTTCTCCCGCAGATTCCTCATCTGATAGATATCCTCATCCAGCTCTGCTGCTTTGTAAAATATTTGACAGGGGGAGTGGTGGCCCTCGACTCGGCTGTCGGTCGTTGATCCGTCTTGCTCAGTGCTCGATCGTCGGCTCTGGACAGGATGTCAGGTGTCAGATATATACCACGTCACTACCCCCCATACCTAAGTTTCCCCCTTTTTTACCGAACACAGCCACTGCATAAGAAAGCAGAGAGAGAAAAAGCGGGCTAACAGCCCATAAGAGGTGAACAACAACAATAAACTTCCCAAAGGGAAGATTCCTTGTGGAAGATACCACAATATATATAATCAGAAAGATGCTTTTATTTTTTCCCGATTTGGTTGGAGAGAGAAAACATGCGGCATGAAAGGCAGAAAAAGGTCTTCCCAGGACCATCACCACGTGCCTATCCACTAAAAAGAAGGTACTCACCAACCGTCAAGCTTTCTGAGCAGGAATGGATGGGTGGGTAGATGAGGAGTCTGCGAGAGAAGAATCCATATAATGAACATTACAGTAAGTAATTTCTCCTTCAATAGATTGCCTTTCTCCCCCAGATTCCTCATCTGATAGCCTCCCCAAGCAGTGAGGCAAATGAAGGCGGGCAGAAAGTTATAACAATAGGTTTTGGAGCACCACCCTGCCAAAACGCGCATCAGATCCCCGGGCAACGTCTAGACTATAGTGTCTAGTGACTGTGTGTAGTGAGGACCATGCTGCCGCATGACAAAAATCCCCAACCGGGACTGCCCTCTGTAAGGCAGTCCATGCAGAGGCCCCTCTAGTCGAGTGCGCCATGATGCCGGCAGGCAGCTCCCTGCCTGCAGATTGATAGCACTCCGCAAAGCACAAAATTATCCATCGGGATAGTGTTTGTTTTGTTACTACCATACCTTTACGGGACAGGGAATAGGCCATGAAAAGTTGATCCGATTTCTGAAATTCAGACGTCCTTACCATGTAGAAACTCAGGGTACTTTTGGGATCCAGCCAAAGGTAACGCTCCTCCTCTTAAAAGGGTTGCGGAGGAGAATAAAAGACTGGCAGGTCTATGGCCTGTGACAAATTAAACTTGTATACCACCTTCAGCAGAAATTCACTAACCCACCTGGCGGATGTTATGGCAGCTAAGCTGTCTTGAAAGAGAGCAGCGGCAAAGAACAGGTATGCATGGGCTCTAAAGGAGCCACCATTAAAAGAACAGATCAAGATCCCAATCTGGGACAACAAAGGGAGTTGGCGGAAACTTATTCACAATGCCCTTCAGTAATTGGGCCATAACCGGGACCGTAAAATATGAACCTTGATCCGGTGACCTCATAAACACAGACAAGGCCGCCAAATATCCTTTGACTGTGGTGACCTGAAGGCCTGCTGAGGCCAGTGACAGAAGGAACTCAATCACTGCAGTGGTGGGACACGAGATGTGGGACAATCTCACGTTCCCTGCACCATGCCTCACATCTTCTTCACCTGCATCGTACAGAGATCTTGTAGATGGTCTGCATGCAGCCAGCAACACCTCAAGTACCTGCTCTGAGAGGTCCCAGTCATCATAACTCATCCTCTCAAGATCCACGCATGTAGGTTGAGGGACTCCAGGTATCGGTGAACCACCCGACCTTCCGACTGGGTTAGGAGATCTGGGTGCCGAGGCAACCAGAGCAGAGGGTAGATGGTGAGATCCAGAAGATCCGAGTAGCATGTCCTCCCTGCCCAGTCTGGGGCGATCAGGATCATGGATGCTCGAAACCTCTTGAGCCTCCTGAGAACCCAAGGAATGATGAGAATTCGGAGGGAAGGAGCAGCGTGCGGTCACTGGGAATTCCCTCAAACAAAACTGTCTGCACTTCCTATTGGACTCTGTTGCAAACAAGTCCACTGATGGGTTACCCAAGCGAGAAAAGACCTCCTTTAGGTCTCCTGGCACACTTCCCACACGTCTGAGACAGTGCTCTGCCTGCTCAGAGCATCCCCCAGACTGTTCTCTGTCCCCACCAGATAAACTGCAGAGACCGATATCCGGTTCTCCAATAGCCAGATCCACAGCTGCACCACCTCTCTGCAGAACGGGAGGGAGTGCACGCCACTGTATTGTCTGTCAGGATCAGCACATGCTTCCCCTGCAGAGACAGAGCGAAAGCTCCCGGGGTTAGCCTGATGGCTCGCAACTCTAGCCTGTTGATGTGCCACCTGGCTTTGATTGCTGACCAAAGGCCATTTACCTGCAAGTCCTTGTAGTGAGAGCCGCAACCCTTTAAAGACACATCCGTGACCACTCTAGCCTGAGGCCACGGAGGCCAGCAGGGTTCTCCCGCCATGAGATTGCTGCTGTCGGCCCACCAACCAAGGTCGTCGACCACTGACCTGGATGCCCTGAGGGAATCTGAAAGAGTTCCAAGGTACTGGGACCACTGGCCTTGTAGGAGCCATTGAAGAGATCTCATGTGCAGCCTGGCCTCTGGCACTAGAAAGATGCAGGAGGCCATGAAGCCTAAAAGGCAGAGGAAGGAAGCTGCTGGCAAGGCGACGTGGTTCCGAAACTGGTTCACCATCTGCGCAATGCTGTTGACTCTCTACTCAGGGGAAAGGCCTTCCCCACCGAGTGTCTAGGACTGCTCCTTGCTCCAATGAACTGGAGTCTCTGGACTGGTGTCACATGGGACATCTTCAAGTTCAGGGAGAATCCCTGCCTATGGGGTACTGAGCGGGTGTTCTCTAGGTGAGACAAAACATGCTCTGCCGACTTCCCCCGGATCAGCCAGTCATCCAAGTTCGGGAATAAATGGACACCGGATCTCCTGAGGTGAGCCGCGACTACTGCCATGAGCTTGGTGAAGACCCTTGGAGAGGAGGTCAACTGAAAGGGAAGCGCCTTGAACTGATAGTGCTTGTCCCCTATGAGAAACCTCAGGAAATTTCTGTGCCGTCGATGTATCTCGACATGGAAATAAGCATCTTGCAGATCTATAGATACCAGCCAGCGCTGCAATTCGAGACCGTGGAGAAATTCTCTCAACGTCACCATCTTCAACTTGTCTTTCCTCAGGAACTTTTTCAAGGCCCTGAGGTCCAAAATGGGACGGAGACCTCCTCCCTTCTTGGGCACTAGGAAAAACCGGGAATACCAGCCTGTAAGAGGATTCAATTCAACACTACAGCTAAGTCAATGCCTAGTCTGGGATACTGAATGGAAACCCTTATTGATATATCTTTATGTCCAGTTCATGCGTTCTGGATGACTACCCCTATATAACACCCCTCTCTTGGAATCCCCCTGACCCCACTGAGCCAAGAAGTAGTTCTGTTTTGCAAGTTTAAAAGGTTTATTTGATAATTTAAACAATATATATATATATCACACTTTATAATAAATTAATAATTGAATATCACACTTAATCTGAGCAGTAATCAATAATGGATAGTCCGGCACTAGCACACTTCTTTATAATCAATGATGAGTGGTTATAGGATGGATAAGATAGCAACAATACTTTGGTGGTTTCAAATGGATGCAATGTGGAATGAAATACAGTACAGAAAATAACTTGATAGGATTTCAGCAAAAGACAATGTAATCACTTTTTTGGACAATTCACCCCCCCCCCCCTTTTATGCAATGCAAGGAAATGGAAGGAAAGCACACAGTTCTCAAATGTAATTCAGTTCACCCCAGCAAGCTTAGACTACAACAGTTTGAAACACAGGCCCAAAATGCTTTTACATGTGCTGGCAATGAAGTGAAAAATATGATAAAATGCTTTTAATTCCCTCTAGAGGTTCAGGGTGAGTGGTATCTAGTTAATATTAGTCCAGGCTCACTCTAGCAATGATTCAGGGATGGTTCTTAAGAGGCAAACAAATTTTTAGCAAGGAAAGCAAGAACTGCTGTTTTCACACGTGGAGAAATTTGCAAATCGCGGCAAATTCGTGAGTGCGTTTGTCGCGATTGCGGCAAAAGTATCAGGGGTAGGAATGCAGTTCTAGGGTCGTTGAAGAGCCAAGATTCTAAGCTTTCAGAGGAAAGTTAAACCAAGTTCCTAGCCCAAACAGTGACGGAGTTATGAACGATTAAATAAAGGTAGTTTTTCGGATTTGAAATTTCAAAGTTCAAAATGACAAATGACAGCTAGCAACTAGAAATGACAGGTGACAGCTTTACAAATGACAGGTGACAGTTAGGAGGCAGTTCTACTTACATTAAAATAGATTGAATTATATTATTTTAACTAGAAGATTGGTTCTTCACAGTTCTGCTGGGTACTCACAATATATTTTGGAAATAGATGGGCCTCGCCACGGATCTGGTCAGGTTTTAGACTGGACTCTGGTCTGGTCTCTGCACTTCACAGTGATCTGGGTCAGCTCTCTGGTTCTGCTAACAGTGGTCTGGGTCAGCTCTGCTCTCTCTGGAGATTGATGGATTTGAAATCTGGATCTCTGGGTGTGGTATGGTCCGGCAGAGCGCGTTGCAGCAAATGGAATTGAATGTCCCTATCTGTCCTGACTGTCTGCTTTTATGTGTTTTGAAAATGGGTGGAGAGGCTAGCTTCCTAGGCCCTACCCCTCTCCACTTGTCATTGGCCACTTCATCCTCTTCCCCTTGATTGGGGGAATGAAATGAAGTGTCATCATGATGAGGTCTGTTTATGGTACAGAGAACCCACCCCTGTCAAATTGCACACAATCTATATTTTGACCCAAAAGACATATTTGCACAGGTACACATTTGTTTAAAATTACATGCACCCATCACATATCACAGGAGGTATACCCTGTCCAAATCTGCTCTTCCTGGGAGCTTGCATTCAGAAATGGCAACATATTTCACTTTTTGGTCAGGTTAACAATATCAGATTCCTACTCAAATTTACCCAAATGTGTGCAAGGCATGCAGGCATTAATTGATGAAGTATCAGACTTTTCACATGCATACATTTTAAGTAATACCCTCTTAACTGCTAGTTTGCCCCCAGATCATGCCACCGGTTCTAAAAAACTCTTAAAATGTGGGCAGAAAAATCACAAGAATTATGGTATCATTTAAATAATTATGACAAGTCCGTACTATGAGTTATTCATCTTTTTCTAAAACCATATTCTGGCTACAGGGGTGTGGTTTCCCCCCAGCACAAGGTTGAATTTCTGGTTTTTCCAGTTCTGCCAAGCCAGCTTGCTCTCCCAGGCAGTGCTCCTCCCCTTTCCTTCCAGGAGGAAGCCACTTTTTACGGCCCCCATAATAAAACATTTGCCTGAGTCAGGACAGGGCTTTGTTCAATTTCCTGCAGAGCCCAGGTAATTCAATCAGAGAAGTGTCATATCCCTTTTGGTGGGAGCAGCAAAAGGGCAGCTAGGCCTGGGAACACAGCTGTTGTGCAAGTCTCATCTCCTGTCGGGGGTAGCTGGTGGGCATTATTCAGTTCCTTAAGCCAGGCCCCAGCTAATGTCACTTTTAGTTACCCAGTTTAAGTCAAGACAATGTTTACATATGCAGCTAGAATGCTGATTCTAAGTTTAAAACTATGACATTTAAACAATTGCAACCTATGTGACACTCAAAAGTAGGTCACTCATTTCTTTTAAACATTTAGATTTTTAGTGTCTTTCAGTCCAAATTTACTTAAACTGCTGAAATCCACAGCTCAGCCAGTCTTGTTATAAACCTTCAAGTCACTTCAGAATATAACTTTACATTGTATCCACCCCTCAGTAAGTCTTTCTTTGGCATGCTTTGGGTTCATTTATTCGGTTTTACACAAAAAAAGAAAAAAGTCTGGTGTTGTTTTAAAACGCCGGCTTTCTGATAGTGGTGAGTACTGGTAATGCAACCATTTTTGGGATTTAAGAAAATGAATTCCCCACAATTCTAGGTTGCTTTTGGCAATCAGCATTGCCATTCCCAATGGTTTCAGGCTACTGTGTGGGTAGTCCAAGGGTGGTTTTAGGCAGTGCCCTTCTGTGCCCATAACATCGGCAAAATGGGTGGCAGCCTATTCTTCATGCACTTCCCTGGGCATTTTCTGGGAATCTCTGGCCATCATGATGTTTTCCATGTCAGTACTGCACAGTTTTGAGGTAGGGCTCGGATGTATGGGTAAAAACATCCCACAAGCCCCCCTCTTGTGATGGCCATTCTGTTTCACTGATGGAACTCGCAAGACCTGGGATTTTTCCTCATCTTCTTCCAATAGATGGCACAGTTCAGCATCTTTTTCTCCATCAGGTACTGATCGATCGGTTCTCCTCGCCGGTCCTGATGGGAATATTGGGCGGTACACTGGGCCCCTTGCGTCTCTGCTCCCGGTCTCCGGATCGTCCTCCTTGGCCCGTCTCCAGGTTTTCTTTCTCCTAGGACGACAAAGGAAGAGCGGCAATACCTATTTATAGACATTTTTCCCCCACCATTGATATAGTGGGGTGGCATATGAATTTTAGAACTCAACAGATATGCACATGTACATTTTTTAAATTAAGAGACAGGAACACATAAACTTGAGAAACACAGAATTTCATAGGCTTTATGTAGGATCTTTTAAGTTAGAACTGAATTAATCTGAGACAGTACCCTCTAGGATTCCAGAGGATTCCTCCAGTTGTTGCAGAGTGTGCCTGGGATGGCAACACTTCAACTGGTTAATGTGCACCCACTTGTCTTCCCCCTCTGCCAAACCGCCTTTGGGGATGCGGATCTTGTAGGCCACAGGGGAGATTTTGTCTATAATCTCAAAGGGTCCCTTCCATGTAGGCAAAAATTTTCGCTGTTTGGCCTGGTTCATTTGGAAATTGTATAGATAGACCCGGTCCCCCACCTGATATTCCTTCCTGGAAGTTTTCAGGTCATAGTGGGTCTTCATGCTATCAGCTGATCTTTCTAGATTCCGCTGAGCATAAGCAAAAGCATGTTGAAGGTGTTTCCTTAAATTCTCCACATACTCATGAGTTGTGGAGGCATTTATCAGTGTCCGGTCTTGGGTCCTGTAGAGCAAATGCTGAGGAAGCACCATCTTGCGCCCAGTCATCAACTCAAATGGTGACATTTTGGTTGCAGATGAAGGGGTAGATCTGATGGCCATTAGCACCAGAGGTAATCGGATATCCCAACTTGGCCCAGAATCTGCCACAAACTTTTCTAGTATGCTCACAATGGTTCGGTTATATCTCTCTACTGCCCCAGAAGAAGCTGGCCGGTAAGCAATATGCAACTTCCTTTTGACCCCCAGTATCTCCCACATCTTTGTCATTACTTCACTAGTGAAGTGGCTACCCCTGTCTGACTCAATCCTTTGAGGTAGACCAAAACGGGAAAAGATGTGGTTAATCATCAGGGCAGCCGCAGTTTCTGCCTTGCAATTTGGGGCTGGGAGACATTCCACCCACTTGGTAAACAAGCATGTCACAGTCAACATGTACTTATTCCCCCTAGCAGAGCGAATCACGGGGCCTACAAAGTCGATTTGTAAATCTGACCATGGCAGTGTCATCCCCCTCTTTTGGAGAGGCGCACGGTGCGTGAGGGATGATGGCTGAAATTGTGCACACACAAGACACCCCTTCAAGTATTGGTCGAGGTCCTGCCCCATGTGTGGCCAGTATGCAACCTCTCTTAAGATTTCCAATGTTGTGTGAAACCCCCCTATGACCGGCGGTGGCCGCATCATGGGCGTGACTTAACATCAGGCTTCGGAATGAGGTAGGAACCACCCAATGATCGTGGCCAGCTTTGGATTTCCTTACCAGCAAACCGTCTTGGATTCGGAACATTTTTGGACATTTCATCAACACTCTTAGGTCCTCTTTCCCAATGTAATCGGTATCCGTCAGGGGAAAGTTCTCAGGGTCCTCAAGGTGTTGGTAAAACTTACCAATAATTGGATCACCCTTCTGAGCTGTAATCAAATCAGCATCAGGGGTCTCCTTGCTCCATTGGGCAATTGAAAGATCACTGTGAGCTTTCGCTGGGACCTAGTGGTAGCAGTGACCTGGATTTCCCCCAACAGGGACTCAATCTCAATTAGATCCCCTTGGATGGCCCCGGTTTTGGCCAGCTGATCAGCTAAGTCATTTCCAGTTTTGTCTGGTCCCTCTACTTTGGAATGACCCTTGATCTTTTTCCAATAGATGGTCATCTCATTCGAGGTGACCAGATCATCAATGTTTTGGATCAACTTCCCATGTTTCAAGGGTTTGTTGTTAGCACATAACATGCCTCTGGTTTTCCAATTAACCAGGTGCTCCACGAACCCGTTCCGTACATAATCCGAATCTGTGATTATGACCAGTTCGCGGAGTTGATGCTGGACAGCAGTGAGGATGGCCTGATGCACAGCCATCAATTCTGCCACCTGACTACTTCGGGGACCAATTTTGTATCCAGCGGAGGGTTCTGGGGACTCATTCACCCATGCATTCCCTACGCCGGCCACCAGTTCTTTCTCCCCGTGGTTGTCAACATGGTAAGAGCATCCATCCACATAGACAGTGGGCATTCCCTCACACTTGTCCTCTTCAAAGACTTTGTGGGGGGAATTAAGGTATGCCTCCGTGTTGTCCTTGATTTTTAGACTTTCGTCCTCGAGACAGTTTTCTCTGGCACAATCATGCAAGTCAGCCAGACCTTGCGCGAGGGGACTCTTCTTGTTTTGGCCATATCGGACCTCCACAGGAAAGCCTTGCATTGACAGAATCCAGGAAGTAATTCGGGAATTACTCACATTTCCGGCCCGGATTCTGTCACTTTGGAGATATTGCAGAGGCTGGTGTGGAGTCTCCACTATGATGTGTTCCCCCTGGATAAACGGGCGGTAATTCTTCAATGCCCACACCGTTGCCAGGAGTGCCTTCTCACAATCGTTGAATTTTTCCTCCACAGCAGATAAAGTTTTGCTCGCATAGGAGATTACTTTATTGACCTTGTGTCAGAATATGCTGAAGTTCCTTCCCCCTGAGACTCCTCACCTGGGTCTTCAGTGGGGTTTGATGGCCTCGATCTCCTTCTTCTTTCCATCTGGGGACTCTCTCTTTCGTCACTTGACTTGATAGTCCTTCTTCCCTTCTTGCGTTCGAAGAGATAGGGACGTTCTCCCCCCGAGGCCACCTTGCCCGCCTATGGATCTGGCAGTCAGGTGAACCCAGGGGAGTCCGTTCCTCAAACAGGGAAAAAGCCTGATGGCAGAAAAAACCCTGTGTGTAGTCGATGGGATTGGTCGATCCGATGGGAAGACTGGAGAGGCTGGTGTAGTCCCGTATCAAGTGAAACAGCAAGTTAAACGAAGGCCTGATCCTCCTGGATAAGGGTTCGCTCCAAGCGATGCTCTGTGAGAGAATGGGGGTCGGCAGCTCGCTGGAAGCAAGGAACTATTCCAAACAGGAGGCAAATGGAAAAGGATACAGGAGGCTAAAGAGGTAAGGATAGCCACAATAGGAATCTGGAGAAAACAAGAAGAGATGAAGATAACAAGCAGGTGAGAGTACCCGAGAAATCCAGGGAGAAAGAGAGCGAGAGGAAGAGAGAGCGAGAAAGAGAGAGAGAAAGAGAGAGAGCGCGAGAGAGAGAGAGAGAGCGAGAGAGAGAGAGAGAGAGCGAGAGAGAGAGCGAGCAAGAGAGAGAGATAGCGAGAGAGAATAGAAGGTGGGTGAAACACAGAAAAGAATGTGACTGACCCGAGAAACACAGCGGATGGTAACCAGAGCCCACTAGACCCCGAGGTAGAAATCAAGGGAACAGAAATCGGAAGGCGCACTCGAAAAGTGAGCCTAAGTCGGGAAAAAACAGCCGCGGAAAGGCAGACCAAAGGTAAGAGAAACTCGTGAAAGAGGCTGGACAGGAGAAAAAAGGGTCTGAACGAGAGGGGATAACCAGGGAAGGCACAGGCAAATTCAAGGGAAAAAACTCGTAAGTGAGGCACTGCAGCAAAGCGAAAGTCAATAGACCGACGAATGCGAGTTGCAACGCGACTTGCAGGGGGCGTGGTCTCCTCTTATACCTGCCGGTCCAAGACGACTAGAGCGTCAAACGGACCGGTAGAGAGGCTCAATATCGCCTCCATCTTGCCCAGAGTTTCCACGGCCGCGGTGTGACAGTATGCCCTCTCTTCATCGACTCTCCCCCGGGTTTTCCCGGATGTAGGCGATGGAACTGTCTTAGAAGTCGTGGGGCGTGGATATGACATCTGGGCTCCCAAGACCGTTCTGCTACAGAATATCCCTTCCACTGGACCAGATATTGTATAGTTCCATGCTTGTAACGTGAATCAACCAGCCTCTCCACTTCATATTCTTCCGGTTCGGGATCTTGGTGTATAGAGGAGGGTATACGACGGCCCATGGGATCTGGAAGATAAGCCTTCAGGAGGGAGGTATGAAAAACAGGGTGTATCCTCTTCAGACTGGAAGGCAGACGTAATCGAAAGGCCACTGGGTTTACTTGAGATAAAATGGGAAATGGACCTATAAAGCGGGCTGAGAATTTACCAGGATGAACCCAACGTGGGAGATATTTGGTTGACAACCAGACCTTAGTCCCTACTTCCCATTTAGGGTTAGGAGATCTCTTCTTATCAGCATACTTCTTGTATCGAATCCTACTTGCCTCCAGCTTCTGAGCTGCTTCCTTCTGGATGGATCGAAGATCAAACAGGCGCTGGTCTACCGAAGGGACTGAAGTTGGAGGAACCCCAAAGAGAGGTATATGTCTCGGATGATAACCGTAGGTGAAGTAGAAGGGGCTGACGCCAGTTGCCGAATGTTTGGTGTTGTTGTAAGTAAATTCTGCTAAAGTTAGAAAGGACTTCCACTTATCTTGTTCCTGATGACAAAAGCAACGGAGATATTGTTCGAGAGTGGAATTTAGGCGTTCTGTTTGTCCGTTGCTTTGGGGATGATAACCAGAGGATAAGGCTCTCTTTATACCCAAAGCACTACATAAGGCTGACCAGAATCGGGATGTAAATTGGGACCCCCTATCGGAAACTATGGTCCGAGGTAGACCATGCAATCTTACTATTTCTCTCAGGAACACTTCGGCGGTTTCGGATGCCGAAGGCAAGCCAGGCAAGGGAGAGAAGTGAGCCATCTTGCTCAATGTATCCACCGTAACCATGATTGCTGTGGATCCCATAGAGAGAGGGAGATCCACGATGAAATCAGTGGAAATGTGTTCCCAGGGTTGTGATGGTAGAGGTTCTTGTTGGAGCAACCCCATGGGCCGATGAGTAATGGGTTTATTAGCCGCACATACCGGACAAGCCATCACATATGTTCTGACGTCCTGGTCCATAGTCGGCCACCAGAAATATCTGGATATCAGATGTAGTGTTGCTCCATGGCCCTTATGTCCTGTCGAAGGAAGGTCATGGCACCAGAATAAGGCTTGCGTCTGGAGTTTCTCCGATGGTAAATACAGTGATCCTCGATGAAAGTATAGCTTCCCTCTTCTTTCCATGAGGGTCATATGGTCGGGAGAGACTTCAGAGAGACTGGTCGAGCGCTCTACTTCTTGTATGAAGGAGTTGACCATTCCTAGGATTCTCTTACCAGAGAGCATCTCACCCAGGCCCTGATCTTCTTTGGGCTCCAGACTGCGGGACAGAGCGGCCGCTAGGGCATTCTCCTTTCCTGGAAGGTAGGTTATCTCAAAGTCGAACTGGGAAAAAAAATACGCCCATCGGGCGTGACGAGAATTGCGGCATTCCATCTGTTGCAAAACCTTAAGATTCCGGTGGTCAGTGCGAACCAGAAATGGATGGGCAGCCCCCTGAAGTAAATGCCTCCATTCAATGCATGCCTGACGAATCGCCAGTAATTCTCGTTCCAACACAGAGTAGTTCCTCTCACTAGGTGTAAGAGTTCTGGAATAATATGCTACCGGATGTTCTGCTCCGTCTTTGCCTGATTGTAGGAGAGCAGCTCCAATGGCACCTCCGGAAGCATCCGTCTCCACCACAAAAGGAAGAGACTGATTTGGTTGCACTAGGATAGGAGCGGTGGTGAATGTCCTCTTAAGTAATAGAAAGGCCTGATCCGCCTCCTTATCCCATTCGAACTTCTGACCTTTCTTAAGCAAACGGGTGATTGGTAGAACAATATCCGAGAAGCTAGGAATAAATCTTCTGTAAAAGTTAGATAGTCCCAGAAATCTCTGTATATCCTTGGGATTCCTTGGAGTGGGCCATTGAAGAACTGCCTTAACCTTCTCCGAATCCATCTGTACCCCCTCTTTAGAAAGAATGAACCCTAAATAGGATACTGAGGAGGCTTCAAAAACACATTTCTCGGGTTTAACCAGTAGTTGATGTTCTCTCAACCTTTGAAGAACTTGCGTGACGTGCCTTCGATGTTCAGAGAGGGAGGAAGAGAAGATCAAAATATCGTCTAAATAGACCACCACCGAGATATATAGCATATCTGAGAAGATCTTATCTACAAAACGTTGGAACACGGCAGGAGCATTAACTAGTCCGAAGGGCATTACCCTATACTCAAAGTGTCCCAAGGGAGTTCTAAAAGCCGTTTTCCACTCATCTCCCTCCCTTATTCTCAACAAATGATAGGCTCCTCGAAGGTCTAGCTTTGTAAAGATTGAGGCTCCCTCTACTGCTTCAAGTACCTCCTTTATGAGGGGCATAGGGTACCTGTCCCTGATAGTCAGGCTGATCATCCCACGGTAGTCTATACACGGTCTTAATTCCGTAGTACCCTTCTTAGGAATGAAGAACATTGAGGCCCCTGCTGGAGAATGGGATTCTTGTATTAAACCGTTTTGCAGATTGGCATCCAAATACTCCTTCAATGCTCTTCTTTCCGGAAGTGACATAGGGTACATACGACCAAAAGGAACAGATGCCTCAGGCTTTAAATCGATACTGCAGTCCTCGGCTCGATGTGGGGGTAGAGTACGAGGTAGTCTGTCTTCGAAGATTTCCGCGTACTCCTGATAACGCGGTGGAATCGTTTGGACCACTGTCGTGAAAGACGAGAGTGCTATCCCCTTCCTCATCAAAGGAGGGGGTTGTGGTAGACATTCCTTCGAGCAGTACTGTGACAAAAAACAGATGGTATTCGCAGACCAATCAATCCTGGGATTATGTTTACGTAGCCAGGGTATGCCCAGGATGATTGGGAAATGAGCTGCTCTTATAACATCAAAGACGATCTGTTCTTGGTGCTGAGACAAGGACATGTTAGCCGGAACTGTCTCCTTAATGATGGGACTGGAGGAAAGGGGAGCTCCATCTACCCCTTCTACAGGCAAAGGGCAGGCCTTCCGACGCAGGGGTATGCCTTGTTCTTGAGCCCACTGGATATCAATAAAGTTCCCGGCCGCACCACAATCCAGCATGGCTAAGACTTCTACAGATGGAGAGGAATCAAAGGTAAGTCGCACAGAAAACACCATAAGGCTGTTATTATCCGCAGAAGGATCCTGGTGGGTGGAATTGCAGGGATTCTTTGATTCTGCCCGGTTCCTTTCCCTGCTCAAGACCGGGGAGGCGCGATTCCCGGGCGTCTCGGGGGTACCTCTGGACAATTCCGGAGCAAATGTTTCGGAGATCCGCAGTACATGCAAAGACCCAGGTCTCTGCGTCTCTTGCGTTCCTCGGGGGTCAAAGGGCCTCGGGTTGTCCCTATCTGCATAGGCTCTTCCTGTTGGGGTCGGTTAGAAGAACTAGCAGTGGGAATCCCTCCTGAGGGATGTGGTCTGAATCTCCTTCTTTCTAGCCTCCGTTCCTGCAGTCTGTACTCTAATTGCAGGGATAACATAACCAATTCTTGAAAGGAGGTAGGACGCGCCATCCTGGCTAGCTCATCCTTGAGCTCATCATGTAAGCCTCGACGAAAAAGGGTCTGCTGGGCCGAATCTGGCCATCCTGAGTCTGTGGCCAATTTGGTAAAAGTAGAGGCATAAGTCTGTACATCTTGATTGCCTTGACGGAGATCTAGAAGGGCTTCATAGGAAGAATACTGGACCTCTGGTCTCTCAAATCTGGAACGCAGCAGTTGAGTGAACTGAGAGTAATCCGCTATGGCAGGATCTGCGAGTGCTATCAGTGGAGTTGCCCAAGCCAATGCGTTGCCAGCAAGGTTGGAAACAAGAAACCCTACCTTGGCTCTATCCAGTTCATATGCCCTTGGTCGAAACGTGAAATAAATCATACAAGCGTTCAGGAATTCCTTTAGGAGTTTCGGATTGCCATCATACTTCCCAAAAGAAAAAGTCAGGGGAGGTAGATCGCCTCGGGTTTCTTCTCGTGCCGCTACTTGTTGGCGTAGGTTAGCGTTCTCGGTTCGGAGATTCTGAACCTCGGCTTGAAGGCCCTGAATAGCAGTCACCATCTCCTGGTATTGTTCCAAGGAGGCCATGCCGGTTGTGTGGCGTTGCAATCTGTCAGAATATGCTGAAGTTCCTTCCCCCTGAGACTCCTCACCTGGGTCTTCAGTGGGGTTTGATGGCCTCGATCTCCTTCTTCTTTCCGTCTGGGGACTCTCTCTTTCGTCACTTGACTTGATAGTCCTTCTTCCCTTCTTGCATTCGAAGAGATAGGGACGTTCTCCCCCCGAGGCCACCTTGCCCGCCTATGGATCTGGCAGTCAGGTGAACCCAGGGGAGTCCGTTCCTCAAACAGGGAAAAAGCCTGATGGCAGAAAAAACCCTGTGTGTAGTCGATGGGATTGGTCGATCCGATGGGAAGACTGGAGAGGCTGGTGTAGTCCCGTATCAAGTGAAACAGCAAGTTAAACGAAGGCCTGATCCTCCTGGATAAGGGTTCGCTCCAAGCGATGCTCTGTGAGAGAATGGGGGTCGGCAGCTCGCTGGAAGCAAGGAACTATTCCAAACAGGAGGCAAATGGAAAAGGATACAGGAGGCTAAAGAGGTAAGGATAGCCACAATAGGAATCTGGATAAAACAAGAAGAGATGAAGATAACAAGCAGGTGAGAGTACCCGAGAAATCCAGGGAGAAAGAGAGCGAGAGGAAGAGAGAGCGAGAAAGAGAGAGAGAAAGAGAGAGAGCGCGAGAGAGAGAGCGAGAGAGAGAGAGAGAGAGAGCGAGAGAGAGAGCGAGCGAGAGAGAGAGATAGCGAGAGAGAATAGAAGGTGGGTGAAACACAGAAAAGAATGTGACTGACCCGAGAAACACAGCGGATGGTAACCAGAGCCCAGTAGATCCCGAGGTAGAAATCAAGGGAACAGAAATCGGAAGGCGCACTCGAAAAGTGAGCCTAAGTCGGGAAAAAACAGCCGCGGAAAGGCAGACCGAAGGTAAGAGAAACTCGTGAAAGAGGCTGGACAGGAGAAAAAAGGGTCTGAACGAGAGGGGATAACCAGGGAAGGCACAGGCAAATTCAAGGGAAAAAACTCGTAAGTGAGGCACTGCAGCAAAGCGAAAGTCAATAGACCGACGAATGCGAGTTGCAACGCGAGTTGCAGGGGGCGTGGTCTCCTCTTATACCTGCCGGTCCAAGACGACTAGAGCGTCAAACGGACCGGTAGAGAGGCTCAATATCGCCTCCATCTTGCCCAGAGTTTCCGCGGCCGCGGTGTGACACCTTGTCATGCTTTTGGTATAATACTGCTGTCAAGCACGTATTAGAGAACCCTGTCTCCAGGAAGAACTCCTTGTTTCTGACAGGGTAAGCCAGGCAAGGCGCTTGTGAGAGGCTTCTTTTGAGTTGTTTTACCGCCTCGGCTTGTTCTGGACCCCATTCCCACTTGACCCCCCCCTTCAGGAGATGAATCAGGGGTCTGGTGATCTCTGCGTAGCCCTCAATGAACTTTCTGCTGTAATTAGTCAGTCCAAGGAGGCTCCTTAGTTCCCGCAGAGTTGTGGGGTCTTTCAGTTTCTGAAGTGCTTCCACTTTCTTTTCCTGGGGACAGAGACCCTGAGGAGTAATCTCATGCCCCAAGAAATTAACACGGGTTCTACATCACTGTGCTTTCTGAAAGGAAAGTTTTGCTCCGGCGGCCCTCAACTGCGTCAGAACATAACGGATCTCTGCTATGTGTTACTCCACAGATGAACTTTTGATGAGGACATCATCTACATAAGCCAGGTTACCCCTCGCACCCAGGTCGGGCATGGCCTTATGTAGGAAAATATTGAACTCATTACCGGAGTTAAGGTATCCGAAGGGAGACCGGGTCCATGTATACTGCTGGCCCCCAAAGGTAAAAGCCAGCTTGTATTGGTCCTCCCTACTGACCGGCACGGTCCAGTATCCATTGGTCAGGTCTATTGCAGTGAATACCTGTGACCCCTGGATCTGGGCCAGCCCTTGGTCAATGTAGGGCAGAGGCCATCGGGAAGTATGGACCCGTTTGTTGAGCTCCCTGAGGTCGGCGCAGAGTCTCCACTGGCCGTTTGGCTTTAATATTCCCAGCACCGGATTATTGAAGGTGCTGTGGATGGGACGGATTATTCCCCGGGACTCAAGGTTCTTAATTATTTCAGTAAGGGACTCCATTGATGCGAGAGGCAAGCGATATTGCTTCACAAACACAGGAGTCATGCCAGGGTCCATGGGGATTGTTGTTGTGTGGATGTCCGTGCGACCACAGTCATATGAGTCTACCGCAAAGAGATCTTGGAAATCCAAGAAAACTTGTTTCAACTTTTGCTTTTGTTCCAGAGTCACACAGGCATCAGCTAGGTTGACTCACTCTTCCACCAGCTGCCTGAAGCCTGGAAAGACTTCTGGTTTGGCTATCTCAGCGGCCTCCTCCAGCTGGGTGGAGAAGTCCCTGGTCAGAGTGCTGATTTGGACTGGAGGCTTCAGGTGGGAAAGGCAGCCCTCATGGACCTGGAAAATCACCTCATCCCTCCTGAAGTCACAAGTCACATCTTCCTTACCATAAGGGCAAGAAGTGTACACCAGGAAGTTCCCCCCATGCCGGGTAAAAATCCTGTCTGGTGTTGTATTGTCATCACTGTCACTGTCAAAGCAGTCCTTGGGGATTGGCCCTAACAGTTCATTACCTAAATCTATGGAAAAATGTCGGTCATCAACCGCCATTCCAATAATGGTGCCTGCGGCTAGAGTAATACTCTTTAAGTCGCTGTTATCCACCTCTATTGGAATGGTGTCATGTTCTATGTTGACTAATGGTGTTGGGTTTACCCCTAACCCTTGCTGTTGGAGAGAAGCATTTAGATGTATGTAAGCATCAGGGTTTTGCAAGTATTGTCCTCTTTTAGCTTTCACTTCCAGGGAGAATTGTCGGGTCCTTTCTGGGATGGTGACTTCCTCTTTGATCTGAATTTCAACTGCATAAGGTAGCAATTGAGCTGACCTAAATGCTTTTTCTGGATCATCAAAGCCCATGGGATTATCCGCTAATCGGGACCAAGCTTTGAAGTTTATTAGGTCCAAACTAATGGCAAAGCGATTGAGAATGTCACTGCCTAAGTAAAAGGCGGCAGGGACGTCTCGCACGACCCAACAATTGTGGACTATGCTCTTGTTGCCAATGGAGATTTTGAGCATACACCTGCTTGGCAGGAGATGTTTGGAATTAGGTGCTTCCAGGTCCATTTCCCATTTGTCTATCAGTTTGAAGGTGGGAATGGCTGGATCTTTTGGGAGTTGGCGAAACATGGCTTCGCTGATGAAGCTCTTACCGTTGTTCACACACACTCGAGCGAGAACAGAGTCCTTCCCATCATTTAACTGGACAGGGATGAACAACTGCTCTCCAATTTGCTGAATATCAGCCAGGCTCTGAGCTGATTTCACATCTTTCTGCACTATAGGAGTGGGAGTTTCTGATTGTGGATTGGTAAAAAATTTCAGGGTGTTTCCTTCCAGTGTGGAATACCACCTTAAACTGGAAGGAAGGTTGATTTTCAGAAATAGAGAGGACCCCCCATCACCAGTCTGTTGTCCTACTGCTATTACTGTCACGTCTGGAATTTGCTTGTTCTGGAAGTGAAATTCTACTTGGTCAGATTTTTGTTCAACCATGTGGCAGGTGCCGTTTAAACTAACATGGTTGACACTCTGTTTTAATTTTATTGGTCGGCTAGTCTGGGTCCAGAGGACCTTGTTTACACAATCTATTAGGGGTGACAACCTTCTCAGGAGGTCATTCCCTAGTAAACAAAGGGTGCCCTCTGGAGTCACAACTATGACCGGGTGTTTCAACTTGTGTCGCCCGATCTTAATGTCCAAGTCTGCAGTCCCCTCAACGGGAATCTCCTTCCCGTCAAAGTTCTGCAGTTGTCCAGGAAGAGAGGTGAGAGGAATTTGGTAATTCTCTCCCCTTCCTGCATTCAGTTCGTCAAAGGCCCTTCTGGACAGCAGGGTAGCTTATGATCCCGTGTCCACCAGCGCTGAAATCGTACCCTGCCCCGGTACTTGTACCGGGGCATAATATCTTCCCTCCTTCTCCTCAAGGTGGCACAGATAATGCACATTTTTGGACAACTGGTGGGCTAACTTTCTGGTTTTGGACATCGCTAGCGAAGAGATTTGGGCAGAATTCTGTGGAGAGCCTTGGGAATCTGAAAGAAAAAGTTGGCAACTGGAGATCAGAGCCATTGTGGGTTCCCCTGGCTCCGGTTCTGGGCCGCCCCCCCCTTTTTGGAGGCAGTCATCAGGATGGGTTTGAACCAGGGTTGGAACCAGGCGATTTTCTTGCTGTTGGTTCTGGGATGAGATGGTGGGCGGCGGTAGCTCAGTCTCCAGATCTCCCCAGTCTGGATTTGCATCCCTAGGGACCCATTTTTCTTTGGGAGGAGTTCCCCCCTCTCTGAAGGAGAAGATCCTTTTCCCCTCTCCCTCAAATTGGAAGATCTGTACCTCCTCCTCAAACTGTGTCTGTTTGGGTCTTTTGTTTCTCCTACCCCCCTCTGCTCCTTAGGAGGGAACCTTTCAGGGGCAAGAGATTTTGTTTCCGGTTCCTGGGTTTCCAGGGGCTGTTTACAAGTGAGGAAGGAACCTTCCTCCAAGGCTTTACACCCCCCTTCCCTTTGTGCCTCCTCCCTGGGAACCGGTGAGTTATCGGGGTGCTGCCCCCGTCATTGTTCTGGGGCACCAGGTCCAGAGTTGGGTGCGTTCTGCGCTGGCATGCCGATCTGAGGGTTCTGCTGAGCCCTCAGTATGTGACCCAGATCCCGCGCCATGTTTTGAACCTGGCGCTCTAACTGGGAAACCCGCTCAGGCTGATACGGGGCCCTGTTTTCTCCCCTGGGCTGATCCCGGGAAGGGTAGCTATCCCTTCTTTGGTAGTACCCCTGGTTGGGAAGATTTGGATACCCCTCCACCCTTGGCCTCCCCTCTCCCGGATTAGGTTGTCTGGGCTCAGGGAATTGGGGAAAGAAGGATGGATGATTTTGGGGTTGGAAGTTGGGTGGATACCTGGGGAAAAAGTTCTGCCCAGGATTTGGAGAATTTCTGCCCTCCGGTGGGAAGTTAGGAGGGAAGTTCCCTGGGTTAGGTGCTTGGCTGGATCCCCCCCCTTGGGCTGGAGGAGTCCACACATAACCCAGGATGGGTCGATTTCCCTTGTAACAGGGACTTACATAGTCAGGAGAGCGAGGGACCCCATTTGTGGGACTACCTCCTTGACTCCCTGTTTGTGACTGGCCCGAGGAACTTCTGGGCCTAGCATTATCAGGTGCAGGTAGGTTTTTAGGCCCCCCCATCTCCAAATCCAAAACGGGGGCAACCTTTACCTCTGCCACCTTGGCAGCAGCAGGGGTGCTGTTGGTTTTGGGGTTTTTGGGCTGGTTTTTGTTTTCCACCGGTTTCTGCACCTCGTACATGCGGGTGGCTTGTTCAATGACCCAGTCTAAAGATCTTTTCTCGTGAAAATCCCTCACGAGCTGGGTCATTATGTATTTGGGCAAGGCATGGAAAAACGTATTAATAAATTCTCTGCTATCCGTGCGCACCCTTCTTGTGGTCTGTGCAAAAGCACGCTTTAACTCCTGCACAAATTCTTGTGGGGCCTGATCCTCCCCACATTGTAAATTGTAGGCTGCCTTGCGAGCCTCTTGAGGATTTCTATGAGTAGAAAAATGTTTCAAGATGGCCGCCTTATAGGTGGACCATCTTAAATGATTTTGGTCCTCCAGCCCCGCAAAGAAACTGGAGTATTCCGGGGAGAAGGTCCACTTTACATATTGAATACAGCTTTGGCTGTCCTTCAAATGGAAAGTCTCCATCATTTGCTCAAACAACTCTAAGTGCTCCCAAACAGAATACTTGCCGTTCTTATGATAAGGCGTGATGACGCTCCTGATTGCCTTAATCTGCTTTAAGGGGTCCTTAAGCAAGGCCCTTTTTGTCTTATTGGCCCTTTTGGTCCGGGTAACCCTGGTCCATTCATCTTCTGACTCAGAGGCACTGCTCCCAGAGGTTCCCGTCTGTTCTTCCAGGTTTTCCTGGATTCTGCGAGCCTGGGAATGGCTGGCAGAATGTGGGGACCTGGTCTCCTGTGTCCTGTACCGCTCAGAGGAGTCTTCAGATCCCTCCTTGCTGCCAGGATTTGATGGGTACCCCTCCCACTGACCTAACTGGGCAGAGGTTTTCAGGATGCCCTTAATGGGCCTACTCACCTGGGGTTCCCCATCAAATTGCACCGTGCTTGGGTGCCCATACCCGGATGCCCGCCCCTCCATTCCTGGGTGGTACTGGCCTATGAGCCCCATGCTTCTGGCTGGATAGTAATCTGCCATCCCTGTGGCCCTGTGCTCATGTGCGCCAGGGGACATGGGGGTGGCAGAGTCCAGGGACTGAGAGAAATAAAGGCCTCTGGTACTAGGGCTCCTGGGGTTATGCTCAGGAGTTCCTCTTTCCCAGCGAACCTCATCTCTATCCGCCCCTGCTCCCTGTTGCAATGCAAGAGCCTGTGCCTTCAGTTCCTCAGTTAAGGCCTTACTAGACTCTATCAGTCTCTCCTGCATCGCTACCTGTTGTTGGAGTCTATCATTGTGCTGGCAGAGAGCCTCATTCTCTCTCTGTGCCTCCTGATTGGTCCTGGAGTACTGGGCCAGTCTCTGCTGCAGGAGGGTTACCTCCTGAGCTGTGTCCCTATTGGCCTGCTCCTTTCTTGCCAGAGCATCCTCCACCCTCCTGGTGTGTTCTAACAAGTTCTGGTGTTCTTTTTGGAGGTCACCCAGCCCCTGGAGGGCCAAGTGATTTTCTTCTGTTTTTCTTTTTAAATGGCAGACTTCCTGGCCTAAGGTGTCCCTTTCCTGACCAAGAGCTTGAATTTGTGACGCCAGGTCGTCCCTTTGCCTTTGGAAGGCACCAGCTTTCTGGCGCTCCTGATCAAACTCTTCCTGGGTATCCAGGTCTTTCAGGATCAGTTTATTGCTCTCCTCTTTCTCTCTGTCTAGTTGGATTTGCAGGGTGGCTACCTGCTCTGTGCATGCCCTGTTGAAATTGATCTGTTGCTCCAGCTTTTTCTGGCTCTGCAGTAGGGAGTCCAAACTGTCTTGGCGTTCTTTCTGCAAAGCCAGAAATCTGGTATCCTGGTCTGTCTTTTCCTGTTGCAGTATATCCATGTCCTCTTTTATTTTAATGATATACTGCCTACTATCATTTTCTGACTCCTGGCTCCCCTGCAGCCTCTGCTCAGAAGAGACCAGGTCAGACTGGACCTTCTCTAACGCCATCTGTCGCTTGTTCGCCAGATCTTGGCTTTCCGTACATTTATCCTGCATGTCTCCCATATATAGGTACAGGTATGCGGCTATCCTAACCATCTTGTCTTGTTCATCCTTAGCTTTAGGAGCCATGTATAGTTCACTCAGGGCCACATGTAGGGGACCCTGATCTCCCCATATATCTGACCCTGTTTCAGTGACCTGTTGCGTGATGGCCTGCAACCAGACCATGCGGTCCTGGTGAGTCCACTCACCTCTCACAAATAACTTATGTAAGATGTGCTCTCTGGCTATTTTCATGTCTACTAAGGTCGTCATTCTAGAGATTGGTCTCTGTCCTGACTTACAGAAATTAGTATTTTATTTTTGCAAAACAGACCTTTTTCTTAGAGCGTTCCTTTGAGGAGTGCTTTACAGTGTAACACAGCGTGGTGATCCGACCGGAGATGTGTATCTGGTCAGCTGGCACACTGTATTAATCTGCACAAGTGATAGATCTAATCCAAACGTCCGGCACGAGCCCCCAATTTGTAAGAGGATTCAATTCAACACTACAGCTAAGTCAATGCCTAGTCTGGGATACTGAATGGAAACCCTTATTGATATATCTTTATGTCCAGTTCATGCGTTCTGGATGACTACCCCTATATAACACCCCTCTCTTGGAATCCCCCTGACCCCACTGAGCCAAGAAGTAGTTCTGTTTTGCAAGTTTAAAATGTTTATTTGATAATTTAAACAATAGATATATATATCACACTTTATAATAAATTAATAATTGAATATCACACTTAATCTGAGCAGTAATCAATAATGGATAGTCCGGCACTAGCACACTTCTTTATAATCAATGATGAGTGGTTATAGGATGGATAAGATAGCAACAATACTTTGGTGGTTTCAAATGGATGCAATGTGGAATGAAATACAGTACAGAAAATAACTTGATAGGATTTCAGCAAAAGACAATGTAATCACTTTTTTGGACAATTCACCCCCCCCCTTTTATGCAATGCAAGGAAATGGAAGGAAAGCACACAGTTCTCAGAAATGCAATCAAATGTAATTCAGTTCACCCCAGCAAGCTTAGACTACAACAGTTTGAAACACAGGCCCAAAATGCTTTTACATGTGCTGGCAATGAAGTGAAAAATATGATAAAATGCTTTTAATTCCATATAGAGGTTCAGGGTGAGTGGTATCTAGTTAATATTAGTCCAGGCTCACTCTAGCAATGATTCAGGGATGGTTCTTAAGAGGCAAACAAATTTTTAGCAAGGAAAGCATGAACTGCTGTTTTCACACGTGGAGAAATTTGCAAATCGCGGTGACGGAGTTATGAACGATTAAATAAAGGTAGTTTTTCGGATTTGAAATTTTAAAGTTCAAAATGACAAATGACAGCTAGCAACTAGAAATGACAGGTGACAGCTTTACAAATGACAGGTGACAGTTAGGAGGCAGTTCTACTTAGATTAAAATAGATTGAATTATATTATTTTAACTAGAAGATTGGTTCTGCACAGTTCTGCTGAGTACTCACAATATATTTTGGAAATAGATGGGCCTCGCCACGGATCTGGTCAGGTTTTAGACTGGACTCTGGTCTGGTCTCTGCACTTCACAGTGATCTGGGTCAGCTCTCTGGTTCTGCTAACAGTGGTCTGGGTCAGCTCTGCTCTCTCTGGAGATTGATGGATTTGAAATCTGGATCTCTGGGTGTGGTATGGTCCGGGAGAGCGCGTTGCAGCAAATGGAATTGAATGTCCCTATCTGTCCTGACTGTCTGCTTTTATGTGTTTTGAAAATGGGTGGAGAGGCTAGCTTCCTAGGCCCTACCCCTCTCCACTTGTCATTGGCCACTTCATCCTCTTCCCCTTGATTGGGGGAATGAAATGAAGTGTCATCATGATGAGGTCTGTTTATGGTACAGAGAACCCACCCCTATCAAATTGCACACAATCTATATTTTGACACAAAAGACATATTTGCACTGGTACACATTTGTTTAAAATTACATGCACCCATCACATATCACAGGAGATATACCCTGTCCAAATCTGCTCTTCCTGGGAGCTTGCATTCAGAAATGGCAACATATTTCACTTTTTGGTCAGGTTACCTGTCATGATTTCTGCTTCCAAAAGGTCAGGGTTTTCCCAACTCCCTTGGAAGCAGATCCATAACCCAGGTTCCGAGTGCCAACCAGTCCCAATTGGGACCTTTTGGACCCAGTCCTGGCGCCTGTGGCACCAGGCTCATCAATATGCCCAGTCCCAGCGCTGGAAGCGCCGGGCTCATAATGCTTGGGTGGACTTACCTGCAGCAGACCATGCTGCTTACTTGCCTGCCAGTTGAGCCTCTGATCCTCTTCTGTTTGGAACTACTTTTCCTGTTGGTTGGGGCAGGAGCCACTCCCTAGATTCAGAACACTGGAACTGTTCTGGAAAGCAGGAACTCTTTTCTTACCTAGGCGTGGCCGTGGAAGGAGACACCTAAGCACTACAGGAGGCTATTTAAACCACACCCGATGGATGAATCTTGCTTTGCGTTATTCTGCATCCTCAGCAGCAGAACGCTCATCGTGTCTTCTGCATCTGATCCTGGGCCTAAGGAAAAAGGCTTACCATCCTTAATCCAGTCTTCAGCAACACCTATAAAGATAAGAAAGAACAGGTTAGCATTACGGTCTTCAGTGACAGCTCTTCACTTACCTGGTCCATCGGCTGTCACCAACGCCTCGCGCTGCATTCCGGCATCTGAAAGACAAAGGCTTACCTACTATTCGTGCGCTCCGGAGGTCTTCACACTGCATTCCGGCATCTGAAAGACAAAAGCTTACCAACTCTTCGCACGCTCCGGAGGCCTTCGGCGCTGCATCCCGCATCTGAAAGACAAAACAAGGTGCGTTTAAAGACATTGGGGAACTTTAATACTCACGTGCCATTACTCCTTTCCACATCTAACCCAGTGGGTATTCCGGCACCCTGCAGCCGCTCCGAACTTGTACCTGCAAAATAAAAAGACAGTTAGAGCGCATCGTGAAGCAGGCAACAAGCGCTTACTTACGTGCTTCCAGGCGCTTCTATTCATCACACGGGCTCCATCTTCAACTCACTTCAGCCCGTCATCCGCCATCGCCGGAACCCTGCAAAACAAGAGACATCATTACTAAAGACTTTAAAGACATTAGAATTACTCGACACTTACCGTTCGTGCAGTAAACGACGGACAGCAGTCCTCTGAAGTCAAGAGGCCTGCTCCCCTTATGCAGTGAAGAAACTGGTTACAGCACCCTGCCTCGAGGCAGATGGAGAGCATGGCGTTCACTTACCTAAGGTGAGAGCGTTAACCTTTGGGGTTCTACAGGAGAAGAGAAAGGGAAGAAGAGAGAGACATTCAATAACCCAGTTCATAAATCCCATATTTTCTATCTGCAGACATCTTACACTTCGAGTCAGACATACAGTGCACAGAGGTCCAGCCAAAAGAGCCAGCCGTGTGTTACACATCACCTTTGAAGATACAGTATACGCCCAGTCAAGACCGGCGCCTCTACGGGAATCAGGTGAGCGTTACAGAACGCAAAGCCTACCACAAAACTCCCGTCCAGGCGCTATGGAAACCTCAGATACCGACCAGCTAGCCCAGTTACTTGGGGAACTAAGGGCAGAAGTGCATGCAGCCCGTCAGGAAACGAACGCTCTAAGAAGGGAACTGATTATTTCCAAGGAGCGAACAGATGATCTCGCTAGACAATTGCTACAGTCACAAGCCGGACAGACCCCGTTACCCGCATCTGGGGGAAATCTTCCTTCTACATCCTCTATGAATCCAGTGCAGATCAACATACCTGGGAATGTACCTCTGGCTCCGCCCGAACGATTTTCTGCTGACCCAAAGAGGTTTTTCGTACCTTAGTGGCAATGCGGCAGACTGGTCGATCCTTCTAGTAAATCAAGATGATCCGGTCCTCCATGATTTTCAAGCTTTTCAGCTCAGTATGGAAAAACTGTTCGCAAGACATTCACAGGGGCAGGCCTTGGACAATGAGCTTCTTTCGTTGCGACAAGGTAATCAAGACCTTTTGGCTTATATTGCGTCTTTCAACAGACTGATAGTGGAAACTCAATGGCCTGAGGACAAAAGGATTACGCTGTTTTATAGAGGTCTACGTGGAGAGCTCAAAGATGTGTTAGCCCAAGTAGTGAATCCCCCACAAGATTGTTCGGACTATATAGACTTAGTCATTCAAATAGATCACAGGCTGCAGAACAGGAAGGCCGATCGTTCCAAGTTTGATGCTTGAGTATTTTCCAAACCGCCAACTCCTTCCAAAGGAGTAGACTCCGGGGAACCCATGCAAATAGGGGGTCTGAAAGGTCCTCTAACACAAAAGGAGCGGGAAAGGAGAAAACAGTTGCAATTATGCCTCTATTGCGGAAACTCAGGGCACTTTCTTCGAGACTGTCCGGTGAAACCTGCCAAGAAGGCAGTAGGAGCTGCAGTTACCAAAGTTACAAACTCTGAGCAGGGAAACGACCTCGCCTGACAAGAATAGAGGTCCTCTTGCCGAGCGTGAAAACCAGTTCCGTGACCTCGCATTTCGTGATACCTATGGTCCTCATTAGCCCTGATAATCCGGATCAATTACATGCAATTGAAGCTTACGTCGACAGCAGTGCCATCGGCAATTATGTGGATCATGAAATGGTTTTGAGGATGAATCTAACTCTTTGTCCCAAGGCTGTAAAGGACGTCATTACTACGGTGGATGGTACGGAGATAGCCTCCGGGCCAGTAACGCATACCACTCAAGAAGTGACGCTAGTAAGTCAAGATGGACACCATGAGAAGATCGTGTTCGATGTGATCAAGGCCCCTCAGTTTCAGATTATTCTAGGAATACCTTGGTTAGAGAAACACAATCCTCTGATCGATTGGCGAGCAAGAACGGTCCAGTTTCCAGAATGTGTCTCTACTTGTCACCCTCCACCTGGTGTTGCACTGGCAGCAATTTCTTCAGATACTCCCCAGTTACCTCCCGAATACCTAGAATACCAAGATGTTTTCCGGAAGGATCAGGCTAACTCTCTACCTCCTCATAGGTCTTATGACTGCCAGATAGACCTGATACCTGGATCTACTCCTCCTTGTAGTAGAATTTATGCCCTCACCGAGCCTGAGAACCTTCACCTTCGACAATACCTCGATCAATACCTGGCAAATGGGTTTATTCGTCCTTCCAAGTCCCCTGCTTCTTCAGCTTTGTTCTTCGTTCCAAAAAAGGAAGGAGACCTTAGAACTTGTATAGATTATCACTCCCTGAACCAGATCACCGTTAAGAATAGATATCCGTTACCTTTGATCCCTGAACTCCTGGACCAAGTCAGAAAAGCATGCATATATACAAAGCTGGATCTTAGAGGAGCATACCACTTGGTACGAGTAAAAGAGGGCGATGAATGGAAGACGGCCTTCCGCACCAAGTATGGGCTATTTGAATATCAGGTCATGCCCTTCGGACTTTGCAATGCCCCGGCCGCCTTTCAATATTTTATGAACGATGTCCTCAGAGAGCTCATAGATGTGTGTGTTGTTGTTTACATTGACGACATCCTCGTTTATTCTTCATCGGAATCTGAACATCGGAAACATGTGAAAATAGTCCTCGAAAGATTGCGTCAACACAAACTTTTCGCTAAATTGGAAAAATGTGTTTTCAACGTGACTGAAGTTGAATTCTTGGGATTCATATTATCACCTGGCGGAGTGCGTATGGATTCAAAGAGGGTCGATGCAGTTCTCAAATGGCCATCACCATCCTCCGTAAAAGGTGTGCAAAGCATGTAAGGCTTCGCTAACTTTTACCGCAGGTTTATCCCCGAATTCTCTCGAATAGTCCAGCCCATCACTGCCTTGTTAAAGAAAAACAAACGTTTTGAATGGTCTACCGAGGCGGAACAAGCTTTCCAGGATTTGAAGACTAAATTTATCTCTGCACCAATCTTAAAACACCCTCGCCCCGAACTCCCCTACATCGTGCAAACTGATGCTTCAAGCCTTGCCATGGGGGCAGTTCTATCACAAAAGGACCCGGTAACCAATCAGTTGCATCCCGTGCCATTTTGGTCCCGCAAATTCTCGCCTCCTGAAATCAATTACACGATTACTGACAAGGAACTTCTGGCAATCAAGTCTGCCTTTAAGGCTTGGCGGCATTATCTGCTGGGGGCCCGACACACCGTTACTGTGATTACGTATCACCGAAACCTGCAATATTTGAAAACCGCAAAAGCCCAATCCTCTAGACAACTCCGTTGGGCATTATTCTTTGCCGAGTTTGACTTCATAATTACCTATCGACCTGGTACAAAAAACGGTAAAGCTGATGCCCTTTCTCGGATGGGAGTGGAAGAACACTTGATCAACCCTAAACCTGTACCAATCATTCCCGAACAAAGAATTCTGGGTGTAATCGCCACAAAATCCATAGAGGAAGTTAAGGATAAAGCCAGGCAACTTGTAACTCCAGCAGACATACAGAATTGGCATCTGCAGGGAAAGGACTTTGCAGTAAAGGACAACTTATTGTATTTCCAAGAACGATTATACCTACCCAGCACAGATTTACAGAAAAAGTAATCTCTTGTTATCACGATTCTTTAATGGAAGGACATCCCGGTATGGCCAAGACCTCAGAAAAGATCAAGCGCTACTTCTGGTGGCCGTCTTGGAAAAAAGATATCAGAGACTTTATAATGTCCTGTGGAGTATGCGCCCAAAACAAGAGTCAAAAGGAAAGACCAGCAGGCCTCTTAAGCCCTATTGAAATCCCACCTCGCCCTTGGCATACGCTTTCTATGGACTTCATCACCAATCTACCTCCATGCTCCGGATACAATACGATTCTAGGTATCGTGGACTTATTCTCCAAGATGGCGCATTTCATTCCGCTCAAAGGCTTGCCAACAGCAGCAACTCTGGCCCGAGAATTTCTCGAAAACATTGTCCGACTGCACGGTTTTCTTTCGGTTCTAATTTCGGATCGAGGTAGTCAATTTATTTCTCATTTTTGGCGAAGTTGCTGTCGGTCGGCTCAAATTGATGTGAGACTATCGACCAGTCACCACCCTCAGACCGACGGACAAACCGAGAGGACCAATCAAACTCTGGAACATTATTTACGCTGCATGCTGCAACAAACTGAAAAAACTTGGAAAGACATCCTTTGGATAGCCGAATATGCCTACAATAACTCTGTCCATTCGGGAACTGGGAAAACCCCGTTTTTTCTTTTGTACGGCAGTCACCCTCGAACCTCGGAGTTGGATCCCCTCCAAGATCTTGAAACACCAGCAGTAGACTACCTGCATTCTACAATCACCCAAACCTTTAAGGAAGCTGTTTCTCACCTTCAAAGGGCTAAAGAACAATACAAGAAAGGAGCAGATCAACATCGGAAGGAAGCCCCTCAATATCAAGTAGGGGATCAAGTCTGGTTATCCACCAAATATCTACCTCTAAAAGGGCCACGCACATTCAACCCAAGATACATTGGTCCCTATTCCATCACTACCATAGTAAACCCAGTAGCGGTCAAGTTGGACTTGCCCCCGCACATGAAGATACATCCGGTCTTCCACGTCTCTCTAGTAAAACCCGTGCAACCTCAAACCCGACTAACCAAATCTCCAAAACCTATCCTAGTTGATGGTGAACTCGAGTTTGAAGTCAAAAGCATTCTGGACTCCAAGATCTCCAAATCTAAACTATTTTACCTAATTGACTGGAAAGGCTACGGCCCCCAAGAGAGATCCTGGGAACCTGCTGAATATGTCCACGCTCCTCGCCTAATCAAAAGATTTCACCGAACATTTCCTGACAAGCCAAAACCCCCGGAGAAGCCCGGTTTGGGAGGGGCCTTGAGGGGGGGGTACTGTCATGATCTCTGCTTCCAAAAGGTCAGGGTTTTCCCAACTCCCTTGGAAGCAGATCCATAACCCAGGTTCCGAGTGCCAAGCAGTCCCAATTGGGACCTTTTGGACCCAGTCCTGGCGCCAGTGGCACCAGGCTCATCAATATGCCCAGTCCCAGCGCTGGAAGCGCCGGGCTCATAATGCTTGGGTGGACTTACCTGCAGCAGACCATGCTGCTTACTTGCCTGCCAGTTGAGCCTCTGATCCTCTTCTGTTTGGAACTACTTTTCCTGTTGGGTGGGGCAGGAGCCACTCCCTAGATTCAGAACACTGGAACTCTTCTGGAAAGCAGGAACTCTTTTCTTACCTAGGCGTGGCCGTGGAAGGAGACACCTAAGCACTACAGGAGGCTATTTAAACCACACCCGATGGATGAATCTTGCTTTGCGTTATTCTGCATCCTCAGCAGCAGAACGCTCATCGTGTCTTCTGCATCTGATCCTGGGCCTAAGGAAAAAGGCTTACCATCCTGAATCCAGTCTTCAGCAACACCTATAAAGACAAGAAAGAACAGGTTAGCATTACGGTCTTCAGTGACAGCTCTTCACTTACCTGGTCCATCAGCTGTCACCAACGCCTCGCGCTGCATTCCGGCATCTGAAAGACAAAGGCTTACCTACTCTTCGTGCGCTCCGGAGGTCTTCACACTGCATTCCGGCATCTGAAAGACAAAAGCTTACCAACTCTTCGCACGCTCCGGAGGCCTTCGGCGCTGCATCCCGCATCTGAAAGACAAAACAAGGTGCGTTTAAAGACATTGGGGAACTTTAATACTCACGTGCCATTACTCCTTTCCACATCTAACCCAGTGGGTATTCCGGCACCCTGCAGCCGCTCCGAACTTGTACCTGCAAAATAAAAAGATAGTTAGAGCGCATCGTGAAGCAGGCAACAAGCGCTTACTTACGTGCTTCCAGGCGCTTCTATTCATCACACGGGCTCCATCTTCAACTCACTTCAGCCCGTCATCCGCCATCGCCGGAACCCTGCAAAACAAGAGACATCATTACTAAAGACTTTAAAGACATTAGAATTACTCGACACTTACCGTTCGTGCAGTAAACGACGGACAGCAGTCCTCTGAAGTCAAGAGGCCTGCTCCCCTTATCCAGTGAAGAAACTGGTTACAGCACCCGGCCTCGAGGCAGATGGAGAGCACGGCGTTCACTTACCTAAGGTGAGAGCGTTAACCTTTGGGGTTCTACAGGAGAAGAGAAAGGGAAGAAGAGAGAGACATTCAATAACCCAGTTCATTAATCCCATATTTTCTATCTGCAGACATCTTACCCTTCGAGTCAGACATACAGTGCACAGAGGTCCAGCCCAAAGAGCCAGCCGTGTGTTACACATCACCTTTGAAGATACGGTATACGCCCAGTCAAGACCGGCGCCTCTACGGGAATCAGGTGAGCGTTACATTACCAATATCAGATTCTTACTCAAATTTACCCAAATGAGCGCAAGGCATGCAGGCATTAATTGATGAAGTATCAGACTTTTCACATGCATACATTTTAAGTAATACCCTCTTAACTGCTAGTTTGCCCCCAGATCATGCCACCGGTTCTAAAAACCTCTTAAAATGTGGGCAGAAAAATCACAAGAATTATGGTATCATTTAAATAATTATGACAAGTCCGTACTATGAGTTATTCATCTTTTTCTAAAACCATATTCTGGCTACAGGGGTGTGGTTTCCCCCCAGCACAAGGTTGAATTTCTGGTTTTTCCAGTTCTGCCAAGCCAGCTTGCTCTCCCAGGCAATGCTCCTCCCCTTTCCTTCCAGGAGGAAGCCACTTTTTACGGCCCCCATAATAAAACATTTGCCTGAGTCAGGACAGGGCTTTGTTCAATTTCCTGCAGAGCCCAGGTAATTCAATCAGAGAAGTGTCATATCCCTTTTAGTGGGAGCAGCAAAAGGGCAGCTAGGCCTGGGAACACAGCTGTTGTGCAAGTCTCATCTCCTGTCGGGGGTAGCTGGTGGGCAGAATTCAGTTCCTTAAGCCAGGCCCCAGCTAATGTCACTTTTAGTTACCCAGTTTAAGTCAAGACAATGTTTACATATGCAGCTAGAATGCTGATTCTAAGTTTAAAACTATGACATTTAAACAATTGCAACCTATGTGACACTCAAAAGTAGGTCACTCATTTCTTTTAAACATTTAGATTTTTAGTGTCTTTCAGTCCAAATTTACTTAAACTGCTGAAATCCACAGCTCAGCCAGTCTTGTTATAAACCTTCAAGTCACTTCAGAATATAACTTTACATTGTATCCACCCCTCAGTAAGTCTTTCTTTGGCATGCTTTGGGTTCATTTATTCGGTTTTACACAAAAAAAGAAAAAAGTCTGGTGTTGTTTTAAAACGCCGGCTTTCTGATAGTGGTGAGTACTGGTAATGCAACCATTTTTGGGATTTAAGAAAATGAATTCCCCACAATTCTAGGTTGCTTTTGGCAATCAGCATTGCCATTCCCAATGGTTTCAGGCTACTGTGTGGGTAGTCCAAGGGTGGTTTTAGGCAGTGCCCTTCTGTGCCCATAACATTGGCAAAATGGGTGGCAGCCTATTCTTCGTGCACTTCCCTGGGCATTTTCTGGGAATATCTGGCCATCATGATGTTTTCCATGTCAGTACTGCACAGTTTTGAGGTAGGGCTCGGATGTATGGGTAAAAACATCCCACAAGCCTGATCCTCTCTGCTCGAGCGGTTCCTCTTCCACCGCACCTTTCAACAACAGGGCTCGCAGTTCTTCCTGGAGCTCCTGTCCTGGTTGTCTTGGAGGTGGTGGGGGTCCGTCCAGAGGTTTCATAAAAAGGGCACACAATAACCCCACCGTAGGAGCTCCAGGGCCTAGGCTTCAGAGCTAATCTCCTCCCATTGGTGCCAGTGCTCTGACAGTCGTCCACCAACCAGCGTACTGTGGGAGGGGAAAATCAAAGCGGCTTATGAGGGCAGAGCTGCCTCTGCTGTTGACGCTGCATGTTGGCCTCTGGAAGCCCACTGCCACTTCTGGGGCGCGAGAAACGCTTCTGCCCTTGCCTGGCTTGCGCAAGCTGTGCCTTCCTGCTGTAAAACACATAGCGCCTGTAGCCCATATTTCTAGAGACAAAGCTGAAGGCAGGTTTGGCTGGCTGACTAGTTAGGCCCAGTGACTTAGCAGCAATATTTGACACCTTAAATTTTTCCAGGGAGTCATTGGCCTGCTGACCGAAAAGAAATTTGCCTTCACAGGGCATGTCCAGCAGTTTGTTTTGGACATTAGGCAAAAAGCCTGAAGACCTCAAATAGGCATGCCTCCTCAAAGTAATAGCCAAAACCATTGAACAGCCCACGCAGTCGGCCACGTCCAGGCCCGTTTGCAGCGACTGCCTGGCCACCTCTTTCCCATCCTCCACCAGGCGTACAAAGCAGTCTCACATTTCTCTCTCTGGGATATACTGCACTGCATGTTCCACTGCCTTGCAGAGGCCGAAAAAGTACTTTGCGAAACCACTGGTCACATTGACAGCCTTCAGAGCCATGCTGCCTGAGGTGAAAACCTTTTTTAGCCATGGTGTCAATTTCCTTTCCTTCTCTGTCTGGAGGCAGATTGGAGGTTAAGGATGCTGGTCTGGAGGAAACTGTGGCAGCCTACATGACAAGACCTTCCAGCGAAGGATGAGAAAACAAAAATGCTGGGTCTCATCTTGCCGGCCTGTACTTTCTGGTTATGGTGGAGCTGACCGGGGGAATGGACAAGGGATGCTGCCACAAGAAGGCTACTTTATCAGCAATCACCGGATTTAGAGGCAAATGCCTCTCAGTAACCGGACCCTCATCCAGTATGTTGGTCAACTTGTACCCTTGGACTGGCACTGCTGCAGTGGTGTGGCACCGATGAGGGTCGGGCTTGTTCTGGGCAAGCTCTAGACAGGGTAAAGACTTTCCAGGTTAAGGTACTCCAAATCCAATCTCCCTACCTGAAGATCTCAGAGATTTCCACCTGTCGACCCACTCTGAGGTTTCCACCCGGTCTCTTGAACAAGTTGGTGAAAAGCGATCATGTCCAAGCTGCCAGGACTAAGGGGGAAACAGCTCGCGAGAATGGCACCCGAAATGGGAGGCCTCAGATCCAAGGCTAAGACCCCTTAGAGGAGGATGCATGTTTTATTTGTAGTACTGGAACTTTGGTTTACTCTTAATAAACTACATGAAGAACATTACTAGGTGTCTGTGCCTATGTGGGTCCCACCTGGCCTTATCCTGATAGGCCCTGGAGAAAGAGGAGGCAGACTGTTGAGCAGCCAAACTCAAGGACTTGGAGACTTTTCTAAGGACTTCGAATGACATGTCAAGTAGCAATGCCTGAATATAGCGGATGACTGCAGATGTTTTCATATATGAGAGCCAACACAGGACGGCTTACGCACCCATGGCTCTAGCCATACAATCAGCCGAGGCCAGGCCTGGTTAAAGGATCTGATGTTCTGCCTCTTTACCATCGGTGACCAAAGAGGTAAAATCTTCTTTCAACTCTGGCAAGGAAAGATTCTCTGCTGCCTTAGAGATCATATTTCACAAGGTGTGTGTGAACATGGCCGTGATGCAGGGGCATTCACAGCCCTTAAAGTCAGGCTGCCCGAAGCAAACACTTTGCAAAACAGGGCAACACACTTTTGCTCTCTTTTTCAGGGGCAGGGTTGGGAAAGTGGCACCAGGCTCTCAGGCATGAAGAGCGTGGAAAATAAACCCAAATCCATGGGAGTTGGACAAGGCATTAGACAAGGTCTCAGTCCACTGCAGAAGTGGTGGGACGAGTCATACATGCAGCCATGACAGGGACAGCAAAGGTCAGAACTTTCTCCCATAGGGGGCTCTGATACCAGAATTTAAAAAAAATGTGACCACACAATTCATTGGCTCCAACAATTCCAGGGATCCAACAATGTTAGAAATGGTCTTCCGAAACAATGCATGAGCATTGCCATAGGCAGAGGCTTGCATGACCTCAAGCTCTGGGGCCCTGTCTGTCAGAGTCTTTATTTTCATGTTGAAAGGCATGTTCTAGCTGATATCGCACCATAGTCATGCCTAATCTAATAAATAAAGCCTCCAGAGTTTAATGCACCGCACATTTGGGGTTGAGCCTGATTAGAACTGAAATGTTTGTTAGTTCCGCACAGATACAGACATTATAACGCCTAGCTCATGGGTTTCATCTCAGCTACTGTAATAAGATGTGATGCTCAAAGCGATTGTATCCCGACTTTCTAAAAGAGATTGTTTAGAAAACTACAAACTCCAAAGGCACAGAACAGATTTTCAACCATTCTCTTGACAAGACAAATGTGGATGAGCATCAGGAAGAGAAAATCAGAGATATACAGACCTTCTGAGCTGGAAGCAAAACGTCTGAATGAATAGCGCATGTTCCACACGAGTCATGAGTCATTTGAATGGTGAAGTGACGAAGTACACGATGGTGGGTGAAATTAGATGAAAACGTCCCAAGAAAGAACCCCTACATTATTGGTTTAGCTTAATGTTAGAAATTAATGATTAACTATAAAAGTAAACTGTAATCTCTGCATTAAATAGGAGAAAGGATATAAACATAAGCACTCAAAATATTGTTCGATGCAATAAGCTAAAAGCCAGGACGGCACACTTCCTGTCACTCTAAAAAAATAAAACTGCTTACTCAGTTTGTAATATCCATTTGGAAGTTTTGTCTACACAAAAATAGTTCCAGTCTGAAGTGTCTGGCTTCAAGACAGAAAACTTCAATTAAGTTCTTTTTCTTCACAAAGAGTGCCACCAATGACACCTTTTGAGTACAGTGTCTATGGGCAGTTGGGATTAAAGAAGGAAGGAATGAGGGACCAGAGGTTACAGACACATGATGGTGGTGAGATAAAGATTGCACAAAATGGTCTGCAGACAGAGGGGCAAGGAAAGACAACATAAAGGGTGGGATGCCATTTCACCGAAATGCCAGGGGTAGCGGAAGTGACATCACATGACCGCGGATGACATCATAGGAAGTGATGTCATTTGACCCCACCCCAAAGTGACATATGTATCTTTAATATTAGTGTGTCTAGGCCTATATTACCAAATTACGGTGAATGCAAGCAGATGTCCATGGCCAAATGAAGAAGATGTGTTATATAGCACTTATGCTTAAGCGCTTTATATAGAGCAAATGTACATACAATATCACCCAACCTGTGTTGGCACTCATTTATCAACATCCGAAGGATGACAAGCTGAGTTTGCCTTGCCGGGATTCGAACCTGCAACCTACAGACCACACACACATTGCAGTAGCGAGCACTCAACCCACTGAGCTATCTTACCGTCTATAGCTATCTTACCAGCTATAGTAAAATGAGCAATTACATGTCTGAATGTTCTCAAAGTCAGAAATCAAATTACACTCTGTAGTGGATACCATTAAACTGGTAACTGAGATTTAACAGCAGGCCATTTCATCTGCAGGTTTGGTCTAAGGTTGGCCACATGTCAAGCCTGTGTGGATCTACTTTTCAGGCTTCAGAGGTTGGCAAAATACATACCATTGGGAGGGTACATAACTATGTATTAAAGATTTTAGAGTAGCGCAGGGAAAGCAGCGCACTCACACAGCATCCCGTACTCTGGGCACTTGTTACCTCAAACATGCAACATGCAACACCCCCTGAAGTGTGCCTGAAATAAACATTTAATGTGTCTAGCAATTATTGTATAGAATTCCAGAAATTCTTATTTAGGGTCACTGTTCAAAGTGTTACGCTTGTGGAACCCCCTGTTTTTTTAAGAGGCCTGAACAAGAAAGCCAGCCATTCCAGAAACTAAGAGTCACACGACACTGGCCACAGCCCAGGAGTTTCAATTTGTTAAAAAAAAAAGAGACACCTTTTTTTAGGGGTAGCAAGGTAGACCAGAGGGGTAGCAAGGGAGACCTCCGTGCTCTTGAATGCACAGGTGGCTGCTATGTTTTGCAACTGTTAGAGTTTATATAATTACGACTTCATTAGTAATTGCTTGAATACTATTTTACATTAGCATCAGCAAGCTGGCAGAACACTTGTGTCATCTCTGAAAAAGAACTTGATTAACTAACTTACCGACTAAAAGCATATATCCAACATGACTAAAGAATATTGGCATTTGCAATGACAAGAAAGTATGATTTACAAGCTTGTAAAATAAATGGAGCTGATTTTTGGAAGATGTATAAACATGTGTATTGCCTATAATTATAATAAAATGCGAAAAACCCAGGCAATATTTTTTCTTGATTAAAATGAAGGTGCCCGGTATACTGACTTCATAAGATGTAGTTTTATACTTTTAAATACTAGCTATGTTTAAACTATCCACAAAGTATGGCACACATGTCAAAAGAGATAGGACAATTAATTTTATATTTGGATTAAGGAAGATGCAGCCCTGTCAAGTATGTCTAGATTTAAGTAGACTCCCAAAAATATTGATGATAGTAAAGATCGGACAGGGTGCTAATGGAAATAATTTGTATTGCTCAGAACAGATCCTGCAAAATCTTAAAGAGTTGTATTCGAATAGAACACTATTTTTCTGCTGGCTATCGTATCTTGGGCAACTCTTTGCTGATTTATCTGACCCCCGGAAGTGGACATGAATGCTCTAGATGGTGTGAATCTACATATATTACATGTAATGTCCAACCAATTAATATCCCAAAGATCAGACGACAGCTTAGCTAAGAACTTTATCCATGTCATAGAATTCTTAGGGAAAGGTTTCCACCTCTCCAGAATCTAACGGCTCCAGCTCCTAAGAGACACGATAATGCTTGTCACTGAAGATCCTGCCTATTTTTAAACTATATTGGGCTCTCAGAAATTGAGCAAAGTCCAGTGAGGTGCCGGTGCACCAGGGAAGACAGCAGCGGACCTCTACGCTGAAAGTTGAAACTGCATGGCATTGGAGGAGAGGAGTCTCCACAATGAGAGCTAGAAACAAGCCAGCAGTAATAGTTATTTCCCAAGAACGACCCTTTTCTGGCTTGTTCAAGTGCAGTGAACCCTGGCTCTGCCATCATCACCCTGACTCGCCTACACCATAGGACCGAAGAGGCTGGTGTCTTGTCAAAGGTGTCCATCATCTGCTGCCTGAATTCCTGCTTCAGGGTATAGGAGCTTGTGGGGAATTGTATCCTTAACATCCCTGCAGAGCGAGTGATGGCTTGTCTTTTTGCAGGAAGAGGAAAAAGGTTCTGCTTCGAAGTGTCACTTAGTGAGTTATTCTCTCACAATGCTTCCTCTTTTCCCATTTCAGTCCCCAGCACTAGAGGGGTGGGACTCCTCTTCAGTCTCAGTGACAAGGGTCTTCTTGGAGGAAGGTTCTGGGACTTCGTAAAGGGTGTTTTCCAGCCCTTACGGAGAAAAGTGCAAAACGTTGTTGTATGCTCTGAGAGGGCCTTAGGGTTCTTCAAATGGCACGAATTGAAGTCATACGTAACAAGTTCCAGCACAAAGGCAATCAATGCACACCTGGTGTAATCCAAAATAGATATCTGGCATGCACAATCCCTGCAGAGATTGAAACCCTCCTTTGGGAGATTCAGAATTATGCAGTAGTAAATACAAAAGCTATTGGCATTCCTAGCAAACTACTGAGTTGCCTGAAAAAGTAACTGAGGTCATGGGGCACTGCTGCCGATATATGTTCTGACTATGACGTCACATACAGCATCATGACCCCCAAATGGCGCCAAGTGGAGTACTGCACACCGTTGACACGCTAGAAAATATACCTGAGGTAAGGAGTCTGTGGGAGGAGGGAAATCATTAGAATGTGTGTGTGTGTGTGAGAGAGAAAGAAAGAGTGATGAAGAAAGGGTGAAATTGTGTGAGAGAGGGAGGGAGAGAGAAAGAGAAAGAGAAAGAGAGAGAGAGAGAGAGAGAGAGAGAGAGAGAGAGAGAGAGAGAGAGGGAGAGAATGTGTACATGTCCCTGTGAATGAATTGAGTATGTCTGCATGGAGGGACCACGGCCTAGGCGGCATATGGGGTAGCGACTAGTGGGGAAGAGAGTCAGGGGGCAGGTAGGTGCCTTCAATCAGATTTCTGATGGTAATCCTGCCATACTTTGGACACTAGCTGCAAGGCAAACTGTTATGGGACAATGCTGTCATGTATTGGCAGAGCAAGCATGAACATGTTTTCCTATATAAGCAATTTGCAGCATTATCAGGCAAAACCAACATGAGTGTGCTATTAATGTGGCAATAATAGCATAACTAGGCATAGCCAAAGTTAATGAGTTGTTGCAGTAGAAATACTGGCATTTATTGGCACAGTCAGCATGAAACGGCTTCTTTCAATAGCAATTTTGGCATTATTAGGCACATCCAACATTAATGTGCTCTTACAGTTCCAATCCTGACAAATATGGGCAGAGCCGGCATTAGCATGTTTTATTACAGTGACACAAACCTGGCATATATTGTGGGCACATGCATCATAAAAGTGTTTTAGAGTGGCAGTGCTGTCATATATCATGTGCACAGGCATCTTCAACATTTGCTTGGTAGTGCTGACATATAATGTGGGTGCATGCACCATGAAGTGTGTTTTAGAGTGGCAAAACTGTCGTATGCTGAGGGCACAGGTAGCATAGAAAGGAGCTGGAAAATGCTCCTGAGCATTGCTGGTGACCTGGCAGCTATTGGATATATTCATGTCTTACCCTACCAAACGAATTGTAAATTGTATGTCTTTTTATCACTTTTTTTACCATAACAAAAAGTGTGCTGGGAAATGTACCACCTTAACCCATCATTATTTTAAATGGAATTCTCTGAAGAGGAACCCACAAATCAGCATTGTATTTTCCGAGTTAACTCGATACACTCAGTTGTGCATACTAACGACATGGAAATATTTACACTCCTCCAGTTACAACATTCACCATCGGCCCCTGGAGTTAATAGCTCTCAAGATAAAACAATAAGCTCTTAAAGGGCTGACCTGGTTTTTCAAATGGAGCAGGAGAGGACTCCTACCCCATACCAGCCTCTGTCCCTGATGCTCCCCTTCTGCAGCTGGTCATGTAACATTCATTAGTTCCTACTTTGTGAAGGAGACAGAGGCCCAACCTTTAGGCTAGGCATCTTCCCGTGCACTACACCCCGCCTTGTGCAGTTCTCGTTTAGGGTCAGGGGACTGCATCAAACTCATTGCAAATGGCTCAATCCCCTGTATAAGTAAAGGCACTGTCAATGATGGGTCTCCTCATTACTGAAACACTTTAAAGAAGAACGAACCCTGCAATTAGAAGATGTTTTCACCATGTCTTAAATGCGGATTACTTGTAGGTTGCACCATTCTTTGCAGCTTATGTGCCTGGGTTTCCTTGTTTGTAGTGTGCAAATTCGACATTGCTGACTCACCTGCTTGAAGATGAGATCCAGCACCAAAGGGTTGTTGAAGCTATCCTTGGGATAGAAAACCTATAAAGGAAAAACAGATTGTTATAAATAGCCCGTCATTAGTAAAGGAGAGATTTGGAAAGTGGATGGAAACACTGCTGTACACTCGAATTATTAGCTCACACCCTGCATTCTGTTTTAGTGGGTGCAGGGCAGACTTCAGTCAGGATTTTATTCTTTAAGCTCCCACATTGGGTAATTGAATAACTTTGTACTGTATGGTACATACTGCAGACTATAACCACCTGTGCACTAAAAAGTGAAACCCTGCCTAGCAATAGAAGCACACAACTTTATTCCAGCACATAGCCATAAAAGTAAACATAAAAACAATAAAAAGCACAGACAAAATGCCAAGTTAAAAGTAAAGACTCACACAATATTACAGACTAAAATTGACAAGGAAGCTACCGATAACAGACCATGGTCATATTAATTACAGACTAGCATTTACATAAATAGGTAAAAATCATCAATATACAAACATCCACAAGAAAAAGCTATTGAACAATATATTTCCTTCTTAGGTGCCAAGTTCTGTCTAGCAGTACAAGCTTCTTCACTGTGCACTCCAAAGCACATGAAGTCTGTTCTGATGGTGATGGCATTGTTTCTGTGCAAACATAATTATTGCCTTCTATGCATGAGTTGTCAACGACTGTGCTAAGCACCAAATATGATGAAGATAAAAACGAAAGTTGACACAAAACTTCTGCAAAGTGGTCTGCAGCCATCAACTCCTTTTGGAAAATGCTACCAAGCCTGACGGCTCAATGATTTGGCACAAATAGAATTCACATCCAGTTAAGATGGAGGGCGATCACAGTTTAGAAAACCTGGTAGCTTGAGCAGTGGCCACAACTGGTGTGAAGATTAATATGAACTCTACCCTACTTAAAAGCCTTGTGCGTGCTTAGGTAAGGAAGTGTTTGGTACCTGCAATACTCAAGAGAGTTTCAGTTTCACAGTTCAATTGTAACACATCCGAAACATACAAAGGAACCTATAACTGGCTAGATTCTCAGTGTGCGCTACGTAGAAAAACCCTTCATCAGCAATGAAAAATACACTGAAATTCAGGTCACCATTAAGTTGTGATGGATTTAAATCAGTTCTAACTCAGGGTCAAGTAAATGAAGCATCCACTCCATGGTAATAAGCCACCACCTGTGGGGACAGTATTGCGTTTCTCTAAGCGAGGTCTACCTTTTGAGTCAAATAAGTATGGGCACTTTTATAACTAACATATCAGGTCCTTTGCTTGGGAACAGCTGGAAATGTTTCAGAAAAAGAGAACGATTTGCCGTTCAAATTTGGTAAGTAACAGACATCACATGTCAACATGGTCATGTTTATATGTGGCTGCAATTTAACCAGATATTTTCGCTTTGAATGTCTAGCCAAATCCAGGCCTCTTCCTATGGGTGTTTACAACTTGTGTAAGACCTGGCCGAGCAATGATTGTGAAATAAATGGTGTAGAGAAACATCATTGAGGCACATTATTAGCAGCCATTCAGTCAGGGAATATCTTGACAACCATTTGGTATAAGGGACCTGGAAGAAACCAGTCAGGTGGATCCATCTGGGCAACATACCTCTTTTCTTATGTATATCTTCCAGGGCACATTGCTGTAGGTGTAATACTCCTCACTATACTGGCGATGCAGCTGTGTCTGGACCTTCTCCGCTTCATCTGCCAGCACCCGGGAGACGATCACTAAAATATGAGGATGCAAGGAGAGCATAAGTGTCACTTTCCTCCATAATGCAGACCCTGAGAAGGGAGAATCAGTACAGCTGAAACATGTAAGAAACTGTTTCTCTTGCCTTTATGCAACAGGAAAATAAATAATTACGTATGTCCTTTAATGTTCTTTATGATGGATACGTTAATTCCTTTAAAATATTTCTCATCTTCCGAAATCCCCTTCGAACAGAGACTTATATCCTCTAGCTCTGCACCTTAATTTAAGTCTAGCTCCAGCTTGACACCAACTAAAGAATAACTACCGGAGTGATTTCAGGTCAGGGAGGAAGAGGAGGCCTACCCACTGTCCCCTTACTGCACAATAACATCACCAAGGAGGCTACGAACACCAGAGACTTTACTTACAAACTGAAATTCCAAGAATGTGAATTACTTTTTTAATTTTTCATACTTTATTTGGGACACTGAGAGCCTACCTGCATATAGGTTTTGTTTGTTAAACCCATGGGGAAAGAATAGGACTCGGCCCTAACAAGGACTGGGAAAAGTTTTGCTTTAGAGTTTTCTTCAATGCTCACGAGAGACACTAATATATGGTATGGACATGACTATCCTAACCACACATGATTTACATTTATGCACATTCTCGTTGGCTTTAGTTTATCTGATAATCCTAATAAAAACCTGTTGGGGAAACATATTCCATGTATGGGTCATGTATTATCTTTATATGCTTCATGATGCACCTTTGGTAAGAATGATGGCATTTTGGAAAAATACAGAAATGCAGGAGAGAAATAGAACATGTAACTCTGACACTCTCCTTGTAGATGTGGGGGCCACAAGACATGTGACTTTGAAGGATAAGAGTCACAAAGGGAATACATAGCTAGGCTTAAATGGAGCCACCATACAAATCAAATTAAGGTGCCAGGGAGGAAGAACAAAGTGCTTGGTAGGATATGCATTTGTAAGCCTTTTAAGAAGATATAATTCCACAGGTACAGAGAAATAATAATTTTGATCAGGTGTCCTTTAAAAATGGAGAGGACTGCCAGATAACCATTAACTGTGCCAACATTCAAAGCTGATTTGGACAATGAGAAAAAAACCTTTAAGACAGTGCTGTTAGAACATGAGAATGGGTGACGGTCTCCATCACACCACCACCTTGTAAACCTATACCAGTGGTAAGCATAGATGTACTTGAAGGATGGGCGCCTCACAGACAACATCACACCAAGAACCCCCTCAGGGTGGTCTCAATACTTGGGCAATAGGAAGGTACCCAAGATTAGCATTCTTTCATTGGGTGCAAGCATTCTACTGCAGGCAGCATCTGAAGATCATCCCTCCAAGGGATCTTTCAAGAAGAGCCCATCGGCATGTCCAGAATGGCTATGTACCTAGTTCTCCATGCCAAGGTGGAGTGAACAAGATTATGGTTGTTTCACTCTGCTTTAACTTCCTCAGCACCATAGGAATCAGCGGAATACACAATGCATCAATCAGTTCAAACTCACCTACACTCACCTGTGCATCTCCCAGGGCTCTCCAGCAGGAAACGCAGATCTGGCACTTCCTTTTCAAACTTGTCACAAACAGGTTGGTCCAAGGAACCCACTCCCCCCACATGAAGAGGATCTGCTTCACAATCTCCCCATTCAGCCCCCACTCATGTGACACTCTCTGTGCCAGTCCAGTGCATTCGCCTGAAAGATCAGACTGCCGGTAAGAAGATATCACATTGCCCTCGTTCTTGATCACCCAAAACCACTTGAGCATGTCCTTCCTGCAGGTGGAGTGTTAGGGAGAATTCTCTTATAAGGCAAATTTCCCAAACCTAGTGAGTCCCCCAGCAGCTTTGCTGGATTTTTGGGGTTTGTTTTTTTTCTCCTGCTAAGAGTGAGACTCTTTTCCTCCTACTCTTAGGCATGATTTGAGGTATGTCTTTGACTCTTTGTGAGTTTATGGGCTATGGGGTCTTTTACTCCATAGGGTATCATCTATTTTTTATGTGTGTTACACAGCACCCTCAGTGCAGTAACACAGGGGTGTCATAGTGACCCCCAAACATAGACTCCATACCCTGGGACTGACTACTGTCTCCCAGGGCATGTAAAGTCACCATTGACTTTACTAGTCCAAAATTGTGAAAAGAACCAGTACAAACCATCATATTGTAGAAGTACTGGAAGGGGTTAATTCGATTGCCCCTGGGTCTGTTTCCAAGGGGGCACTGTCCAGTCCCCCCTTGTCGGGTTTCTGGCTGGTGGCAGTGGTTACCATGCAAAATATTCCACCGGAATATTTCCTATGGGGTTTTCCCATTGATTTTAAACGCACCACTTTTTGGTGCAATATTAAAGATACCGCCTGTTTCTTTATTTAATATTAAATCAACGGTTGGGTCTTTTTGCCAGAACTCTTTTCTAAAATGGCGTTCGTGTCCGTCTCTGTAACTCCAACCAAGGTCGGGCCCTTTGTCCACTTTCTGGTGGGCTTCTCCACAGAAGCCCTCCAAATGGTGCCACTCTGTCTGGGTTCCACAGGATGTGTGGGGAGGGGAATTGGCACCCTGGACTGCGTTGCCTTAGTAACCCAAGTCGCAATCTATTCTGATTGGCCCAGCGGTGAGCCGCCCGGCTCACCACTTAGCATGTTTGAGTGACAGCTACGCTGTTGAATGGGTTTTTTTCTGCATAAAAGCAGGGCTTTTGGGACTGGAACTTCAGATGTCGCCACAGGACCTTAGAATCCGAAGAGGGAAGAAGCTGAGCCATCTGCAACAACGACACCACTGGTGGAGCCCTGCTGCAACAAACTCACCACTTTCCCAACGACAAGAGAAGATCTTCTACTGGACGAGTCTTCTTCCTTTGAGCTGGTGGGATCAACCAGTTCGGCCCTTTCGCCTTCCAAAGACGTCTCTTGGTCGAATCGCCCGTGCCAAGCACCCCGGCGGCTGGATAGCCAAGCTTCACCACTTTGACCGCGAATAAAAGGAACGCACCTTTTAACCGACGAACTCCGCGGCTAGTTTCATCCCTGGGCAGTGCAACGACTCCAAGTTTCCTCCTCGACGAGATCCTCTCTTCCCCTGGTCGAAACAACGAACTGCAACCACTGCCAGGAACAACTGCCACCACCGGAGCTTCCTCTCTCTTTAAGGTACTGTGTTCTGCCTGGCCTCCCTTTCCACGGATTGCTAAAGGTGACCCTTAAATCCTTGGCTTTCCAACTGGGTTGGCCCCAGACCTTCTAACTTTACTTCTTGAATCACCCCAATCTCTTTTGAACATTCTGAGAAGAGTTTTAGTGCATTTTAAACTGTGTGACCCTGGGCACATTTCGCTTTTTTCCATTTAAAGTGGGCTTGGCCTATGAACTTTGGCTCTACAGTGTATACTACCTTTACTCCCTTGCTTTGAACTTCTAAAAGTGTTGGGAACTGTTTTATTTTTATGCCCTGCCTTTTTTTCTCCCTTTAACTTAACTATTGGAGTGCCATCTAGGTTACGCGCTCACATCTGTTTTAACAAATAGTGATGTTTTAACTCTGACTTGTCTAATAGTTATCAAGGGAGGTGTCTATACTTTACCTGACTGTGTTTTATCTTGTTTTTGATTTAGAGTGCTAGTGTATTTGTTTTAAATAAATAATTATATACTTTTGATACAAAGCTCTGGTCAGTGTTTGTTTGCTCTACTGTGTTTTTAGCCCTATTGTGTATACTCTGTGTACTGCCCTACTCTTCTTGAGAGAAGTCTGACTGCTCAGCCACAGCTACCAGGTAAATCTGGGTGGTGCAGACTGCTACCAATTGGGTTTACTGCTCACTCCTGTAGTCTTAATCTTTTTGCAGTGTTCCCCAAGGGAACTGCACAGGATTCTGACTAACACGGAGTGCCCTAACATTGGCCATCTTGTTGCTGTAGTGCATGCGGGTGGTGTTGTTTGTCAGGACTTTGCTTGCCTTCTTAGACTGCTCAATGTAAGATACTGCAAATGAGCTTGCATCCCATTAAGGACGTATCTGTGACCAGGCTGATCATCGGCCATGGCTGCAGGAATGGGGTCCCTGAAGGAGGTTGGTTGTGAGTAGCTCACTAAACTGGCCCTTGCTGGCCTGTGGGTGGGACTAGGAGAATGCCGGTCCTGTCACCTTTGAACTGGGGGCCACTGGCTCTGCAGGGACCACTGTTGCAATCACACGTGTAGTCATGCATCCGGATTATGAAGATGCAGGGTGCCATGAGCCCTAGCATCCTCAAGAAAACCCCAGCTGGTGGTCCACTGTTTGGATGGAAGAGGGCTACCATCCTTTAGATGCTTGTCGCTCTCTCTGAGTGAGGGAAAGCCATGCGTCACTCTGCGTCCAGAACTGCCCCTATAAAATGCAGACATTTGGAGTGGACCAGAAAGGACTTTTTTCAGGTTGATGGAGAAACCTAACTTGTGGAGGAGGTTGCATATCATCCCGATGTCCTTTGATATGGACTCTTCGAACCGGCCCCAGAGGAACCAGTCGTCGAAGTAGGGTAAGACATGTCCTCTTTTCCTGTGAAGATGAGCTGCCTTTGTGCATACTCTTGCGGCCAAAGTAAGGCTGAAAGAGAGCACTGGGAATTTGCAATAAGAGCTTCCCACCTCAAATCAATATTTGCCACTACATTTCACAAGTATTCAATGGTAGGTACCCCCTACACCCAAAGCCTGGTTGAAATGATTTTTAAATTCTACCATATTCTACCCACACAAACACCAGACAAGCCAGACAGCATCATCTACTCATTTCTCTCTGCAAACTAACATGCACACAAAAACAAACAATTACCCGGTCGACACCCAGAGCATGGGACACCCTACCTTTTCACATCTGCACTGCACCCTCTATCACCACTTTCAGAAAGGGCTTCCAAACATATCCATTTCCCCACACATAACCCTCCCCTACTCCCTGCCCATCCTAATAGTTCCATCCTATCCCGAAAATATTTTGTAACTCATGTTTCATCTCCCAACTTTTTTCAACCTTTGAACCATATAAGGCTTTCCGAGACCGGGTAGGGTCAGTGCTGAACAAATATTCAAATACAATAAATAAGTAGAAGGAGTGTAGCAGCAAATGCTATATTAAAGCAAAAATAGATTAATATATCAATTCGAAATTATTCACAGTAACTTAAGTGAATTCCAAATGGTAGGTAGACTAATTAATTGTGCACAATTTGGAACTCATGCATTTTGATTGACCATTAGCCACGTTGTAGAGAAGCAAAGCATCATACAATGAGAATACCCTCACCAGGCACTGCAATACAAGTAGTGTAGTATGTAACAGTTGTCACAATTATTAAGCATGGGGAGCACAAACACAAACCCCACTTGTAAATAAATTGGCAAATGTATATTGTTTAAGAAAGGAAAGTTTGGGAATACATGCCAATTATTTGTCCAATATGCAGGTTACAGCTGTACAAAGGCACAGAAGTTGGACATTTTCAACAGAACACAAACATAGGCATTTGGTTTGATTATTTTGCCAGCACTTCCCGTCTAGACGAAGAATCAGAAGATGAACAGTTCTTCACAAACATAATGCAATTAATGTGGAACATGTGGGACAAAAAAATGCAAATTTGCATTATGGTAACACACGTAAATCTTACATGTGAAAAGGAAGCTTTTTGGAACTTTGTTGACAGTTGGGTATTCAAATCACTTATTTTCCTACTATGCATTTGCGAGCCTTTGGCAACTGGCCCCTTTAGTTTCTACCTGAGTGCAGCAGGGAACGGCTCAGTTGACTGCAATATTTTCTGTACAAATTGTGTACCTGATGCGGCCAGCAGTGCACATTAGTGTACCAGAGTTCCAAGTGGCAGAGAAATTGTAGAGCACTGAAGACTGGGGCTGTCCCAATAAGTGCAGGCTCAGTGGGGAGTCATTTTTACCTCTGATTACAGCAGCAGTTCAATAGTATTCAAATGCATGACCAGCCTGGCCTAGTTTCTGGGCTTAAGGTTCTCTTCAATGGTAGGGCCCATCTCATCTGAAGCCCTAAGCTTCTACTGAGCAGCCACCTCCCTTGCTCCCTGCACGCATCTGGCCTTTCCCACTACTCAGCCCACTCTACTCATGCCGCCACAGCTAACGCTTCAACAACTAATAGTATGTCATGTCTGTCAGCCAGAGCAGGCTGAATGGCAAACCTTCCCATGCAATCCTGGCTCTGTCTACGTTGCCATTGATATCTCATCCTTGCATTTCTTCCTTCTTGCCCGCCATGGCCCAGAGCAACTGGCGAGCAACATTTTAGGGTCAGTAGGGCAACTTGTTGCTCCTGAGGTACAGGTTGGGGACCACTGCTTTAGATACTCATCTGCCCTCTTGTTGTCATCCTGGTCTGTGGTGAGTGGAATAAACAGCAGAAACTTGGACTAAGGTACCTGGTACAATTCTACCTGAACAGTCCCAATATTAAACAATTATACAGGGAGAATTGTGAGAATGCACATTTAGTGGTAGCAATGCATTGCATTTGGTTTAGGATAATGTTTCAGATTTCATAACAAGGAAGAATTGAAACCTTTGCTCATTGCGTAGAATGGGTACAAAAATCATAGGTACCCACGCAGGTCATCTCTGCCTGTTTTTTTTCATCATGTCAACCACTTTGGAAAGTATAGTGTTTCTAGTGTTCTGCTGGTGAAAGAATGATTTCGACATGATAATAACCCAGGAATAATAAAAGAACACAAACTGAAAAGGAAGCAGAACAAATGAAGAGGTAAAATTATATCTAAACATATGCATTTGTTTGAAAATAACAAATTACTTACCTGTCCGTAATGTCCTTTCTGATGGACATTCCTGCCAAGGATTCCTCATCTTAGATATCTGTCTTCCAGCACAGTTGCACTTTGGAAATGTTCCATCTGCCTGGGGGGCACAGTGGGGATCCGAGCTGGCTTTGCCCAACGTCTCTACGCTCCCCACGCCAGACATGATGTCGGGGCCAGGCACCAAACCCTGTGACCTTAGATCGACCCACTTTTCCATAGCAGTCTGATGCTGAGGGACCGCAGAACCAAGAGGGGCAAGTAGGGAGGGTGATGTGGAATCTGTGGGAGAAACGTCCATCGCAAAGAACATTACAGAGACATACCCCGGGTCTGTGGATCAGTGGACTAATGCATCCACTACAGGGGGCTGTGTTTGACCTCATGGTCATAGGTTTGAATCCTGACAGGTCCGCTCGGCCCTTCATCCTGCTGAGGTCGATAAAATAAGTACCATTAAGTTGGTTAAGAATAAAAATCTGTTATATGCCAATAGCGCCAAGATGCTATAGATATATTTGATAGAATCCCAAATCAGTGCAGAGACCTGGAAGAGGGAGGACACAAAGGACACGACCTAAACCAGAAAACTGTGAACGACCACTCTGCCAAAACAAGTGTCCTGACCAGGCACAGAATCCAAGCATCAATCCTTTGCGAACGTGTACAAAGAAGTTAATGGGCCTTATTATAACCCTGGTGGTAGCCGTGCCTGCCGGAGTTGCATTTTATCCGGCGCCCGCGAATGGGCAATTACCGGGTCATGCCGAGTTTGGCGGACCCGGTAATTGCCCATTCGTGGGTGCCAGTAATAAGGGACTCCCCATCCCCATTCAGCCCCATAGGGCTCAATGGGAATGTGGAGGGCGGTAGCACCAGTACCGTTCATAACGGTACTGGTGCTACCATCATGTTCAGCTCGCAGGTGCCGGTCCGCCCGCCAGGTCTGACCTGGCGGGCAGATGGGAACCCGCGAGCAGGACTTGTAGTATGGCGGTGCGGTAGCAATGGTGCCAGTAGCTTACTGGCACAGTTGTTACCGTAGCGCCAGGGTTATAATGAGGCCCAATGTCTCTGACTGGCATATGTCCAGAACAGGGACTCCACATTGCAGTGCATAGGTGGAAGCTAGACCTCTGGTGGAATGAGTTCTGAGACCCGTAGGCATATCCTTACCAGACATATCGTAGCATTCCGAGATGCGGAGGATAATCCACCTTGGCCTTGGCAGGTGTGGTGTCTCTCCTGCAGGGGACCACCCTGGGAGAAAGTAAGGCCTGCATGGTGCCTAAAGAAGACATGGACACCAGAGCTGTGTCAAACACATCTTTACTCACCCCTACTTCAATTGTACTAACTCTCTTCACGTCACTTTCCTTACCTACCCGCGCCCCGGTCCCGCCCCACCCAAACACTAGACAGCCCAACCCGATGCCACAACCCCTCACCCCCATTTAAACAACAGGTTTGTCACTTTACCCCACTTATTCAATAAGCCTCCTCTGCGTCATCCTGACCCTCTGAGGTCTTTCGAATCTCAATTCTGGCTGTTCAGATCTGTTCATTGGCTCAGGACCAGCTCTGTCAGCCCCACCCGAATCCTCTCCATCCCCTTGATAAAATTCATCAGATGAGTATATGTCCTCCTCTTCTCTTCTCTTCTCTTCTCTTCTCTTCTCTTCTGGTGCTCATCTGCCACCAGCTAGCAGTTGGCAGTTTCCTGAAGTGAGAAGAGTTCCCGGTAACATGTTGCTGATACCCTTCTGTTGTTATCAAGGACCCATTCTTCCCAGTTATTAACAAAGGATCCTCATGGAAAGTAGCAGTGTGCTTGCTGGCTCGAGGTTGTTTTACAACCACCCCATCTCCAGGGTCTACTTTAGATTCCTTTGCACATCGCATGAAGTCAGTGTTTTCTTTCATTTTCTCTTTTGTAGCTCCATCAGGGGCCCTCATAGTGTCGTCTTCCGCGTATTTCTCTGACTCACTGGGTTGATGTGGTATCAGAGTGCAGATGTTTCTGCCAAACATTACTTCAGCAGGACATTTTCCTGTGGAGCTGTGTGGTGTACTCCGATAGTCCTGTAGTAGCTGATGCAGCACCTGTTCATAGGGTTGTCACGTCAGATGAGATACCTGGAGTGCCCTCTTTAGATATGCCATGAATTTGATTGTCCCATTTGCCTAGATAGTGGGGTTATTTTCCTGTGTAGGAATCCAAGGTATTCTGCAAATGTCCGAAAGTCTTGGCTTGTAAATAGAGGCCCATTGCCGACTTCACCTTTCTGGGAATGCCATAGGCAGTAAATACCCTGTCCAGGACCGGTATCACATGATGCACTGCTGTGGACATCAATATCTGGGCATCCGGGAACTGCAAATACATATTCATCACGGCTAGTACATATTATCCCCCTTCAATGGATCCAAAGAAATCAACGGCAACTTCCACCCACACCCCTTCTGGCAGTTCTGTCATTTGAGCGGTTCGGGATGTCTTGCCAGTGTGATAAGGCAGCAAGTGGAACATACTTTGAGTAGCTCCCCAACCAACACATCCAGTCTCAGAAACTATACCTTCTGTGTTAGCATTCTCATGGTTGACACAATCCTTCTTTCCCGCTCATGTGCCAACTTCACCACTTGATCCGTTAAAGATGTGGGTATGACTAGCTTATCTCCCTTGAGTAAGTGTCTCATCCGATACAGCCAGTTCATCCTTTAATAGTAGAAGGTTGTCCATGTCCCGCTTTACCTCCTCTGATTGTTGCTTACCCCTCTCCTTCGCCCTTTTCCACCTTCCTGATTGTAGCCCTTCAATGATGATTTGCACTGCCACATCTTTCTCCACCTCTTGAGCAATTTTCACTGGATCCACCCCTTGCGGCATCACTTTTTGTACAGCATATCTGATGTTCTGGTGCTTCAGCCTTTCTAGGGTATCATGACAGGAAATCGGCAGGATTTTCCTCCTTCCCTGGTCGGTGAGTCAAGTCAAATGCATAGTCTTGCAGACGAAGACCCCACCCAGCTATGCCAGGTGGCATTTTCACTTGGGGGTTGCCATTTAGAAATAGAAGCCTGGTGGTCTGTTAAGAATGTAAAAGGTATCCCATATAGGAACAAGTGAAAGTGCTCACAGGCCAGACTACTCTCTTTCTCGGCCTGTGAGTATGCTTCTTCAGTCTTTGACAGGCTTCTACTCGCATACGAGATGTGTCTTTGTGGGGTGTTGTCATCTGCACTTTGTGACTTGCATCCACAGTTAGTTCCATGTCTCTTGTGACATGAAAATAAGCCATGTTTTCTGCATCAGATATGCTATCCCGGATGGTGGTGAATGCATTCTGGCACTGTGTGGAACAGCAAAATGGCACCTGTTGCTTTGTGAGTGCCTTCAATGGTTCATTAATTGTTGCAAAGTCCTTGATATATTTTGTGCAATAACTAGCAAGCCCTAAGAAAGATCGAAGCTCTGATACATTTGTTGGAGGCGGTGTCTCATTCAGTGCTGCTACCTTCTCAGGATCTGGTGTCATTCCCTTTTCAGAGAAGATGTGCCCAAAGAACCGTAAAAGTACCTTTTCACCTTTTCCTAATGTCACACTTCTCCTTGCTGGGGGGGGGTTTGCAGCCTCCAATGCCATGCATACTCTGGACAGCGTATCATCATGTTTCCCCTCCTCACACTGGTGCCAAGGACCAAAATGTCATTGCTATAGTTAATGCAATTTGGAATGTGTTTTATTACATTATGTATTTCAGCATGAAATAATTCCGCCACCGAAGAGACACCAAAACTCAACCGCTTGTAGCTATGTAGCTATAGAGGCCAAGTTGAGTCACAAAGGTGGTGATATAGTGGCTTTCCGGGCTGAGGACTAGCTGATAATAGCCCTTGTTGAGGTTGAGTATAGAAAATATCTTGGCACCATTCAATAATCATATCAGTGATACGGGCGGCTAGGTGGCGTTCCCTATTAAGGCCTGGTTTGGTCTTCTCATATCCACACATAGTCGTATGGTGTCTGATCCTTTCTTTGGGGTACCGGGCACTATGGGTGACACTCATGGAGTCGGTCCGGCTGCCGATTATGTCCTGCTCCAAGAGTTTGTGGAGGTCTTCCTCTACCTGCCTCTGTATGCTGATGGGAATGCCTCTGTAGTGCTGGGCTACTGGTGGGACTTCATCTATGTAAAGTTTGATCTGTTTTTTCTTTAGTTTCCCAATACCTTTAACTAGTTTTGGGAACAGCTGGTCTATTTTGTCTGCTGTATTTATATAATTGTTGACCATTGTTGGCTTAATACATGTATCAGTCCCATGTCAATGGTGGTTTTAAAACTTCGAATGCACCTGCAGTCTGTTGCCATCGACATCACATGCACAGGTATTCTTCTTTCTTGCATTTTGTACCTGAATGGTGCCTCAAAATATCTTATGCAGGTTAGCAGGGACTTGGACCCATACAGGTAAACGTCGACCTCTGACGGGCCAAGCCTAAGAATTTGTGGGAGAGTTCTGTATACTTGCTCACTGATGACACTGACCGTAGCACCTGTGTCGATGGGGAATTCCATCTGCTGCTCACTGAGGTACATGAATAATATGGGACTGTGTTCTGTGGCATGTTTGTTTCCCAAAGCATACAGATACCCTTTACGTCTTTGCTCTCCTTCCGATGAACTAAGTTCAGTTTCGGACGGGTACTGCTCCACCAAATACCTGATGTGGTCCTTGGATTTTCTTACAAGCCGTGCTGTCGACATGCAATATCTTCTGTGGTACTTCATCTTTCTCTCTTCCCCAGAGTCATCCTCCCGCTGTCCCCCTTCTCTGTATTTACCATGTATCTGCGCCGCCATTTGGAGAATTCTCTGTTAAGGCTAATTTCCCAAACCTAGTGAGTCCCCCAGCAGCTTTGCTGGATTTTTGGGGTTTATTTTTTTTCTACTGCTAAGAGCGAGACTCTTTTTCTCCCACTCTTAGACATGATTTGAGATATCCTTTGACTTTGTAATGTGTTTTATGGGCTTTGGGGTCTTTTACTCCATAGGGCTTCATGTGTTTTTGGTATGTGTGTTACACAGCACCCTCCGTGCAGTAACACAGGGGTGTCATAGTGACCCCCAAACATAGACTCCGCACCCTGGGACTGACTACTGTCTCCCAGGGCATGTAAAGTCACCATTTGCTTTACTAGTCCTAAATTGTGACCAGAACCAGTACAAATCAGCATAGTGTGGACGTACTGGTAGGGGCAATTCGATTGCCCCTGGGTCTGTTGTTCGAGGGGGCACTGTCCAGTCCCCCCTGATCGAGTTTTGGCTGGTGGCAGTGGATACTACTTTTTATATTCAACTGCAAATATATTCCTATGGGATTTTCCCATTGTTCGAGGTTACCACTTTTTAGCATAGCCTCAAACATACAGCCGGTTTATTAAATTAATAATAATTCACCGGTTGGGATTTTTTGCCAGAACTCGGTGCCAAAATGGCGTCTCGTGTTCGCTTTTGTAACTCTAACCCAAGTCGAGCCCTTTGTTCCACTTTTTGGTGGGCTTCTGCACAGAAGCCTCCAAAAGTGGTGCCACTCTGTCTGGGTCTACAGGATGTGTGGGAGGGGGGATTAGGCACCCTGGACTGAGTTGCCTCTGCAACTCAAGTCGCACTCTTGTGTGATTGGCCCAGTGGTGAGCCGAGCATGTTTGAGTGACAGCTAGGACTGATGAATGGGGGTTTTCTGCATAAAAGCAGGGCTTTGGGGACTGCAACTTCAGAACTCGCCACAGGACCAAAGAATCCGAAGAGGGAGAAGCTGAGCCAACCTGCAACGACGACACCACCGGTGGAGCCCTGCTGAACCGCCTCACCACTTCCCGACGACAGAGAAGATCTTCATCCCGGAGAGTCTTCTTCCTTTGAACTGGTGGGGATAACCAGTTCGCCCTCCTTTTCGCCTTCCTGGATCGTCTCGTGGTCGAATCGCCCGTGCCAAGCACCCCGGCGACCGGATAGCCACGCTTCACCACTACCGCGAATAAAAGGGTAGTACCTTTTAACTGGGAAACTTTGCGGCTGGTTTCTTCCCTGGCAGTGCAACGACCACCAGCTTTCCTCCACGTCGAGATCTTCTTTTCCCCTGGATGAAGCACCGACTTGCACCCGCTGCCAGGAACAACTGCCCCCGCTGGAGCTTTGTCACCATTTCAGGAGTCTGTGTCCCGACTGGTCTCCCTTGTAACAGACTGTTCAAGGTGTCCCGTAAATCCTTGACTCTCTATCCTGGGGTGACCTGGGACCTGTTAACTAACTTTTTCTGAACTGATCCAAGCCTTTTTGAACTATCTGCAGAGACTTTTAAAGTATCATTCAACTGTGTGATCTTGGACACATTCCGCCTTGCTCTCTCCAAGAGTGGACCTGGCCTATGAACTTTCTTGCTCTACAGTAGACTCTGCCTTTTCTGACTTGCTTTGGTTCTTTTAAAAGTGTTAGTATTGTGTGTTTTCCTAATTCTGCCTTTCCCCTCCCTTTTTAATTAACTTATTGGAGTGTCATCTTAGGTTAAGCGCTCACCTCTGTCTGCAAATAAGTGGTGTTTAACTAAGACTTGTTCAATAAGTAATCAGGGATGTATACATATTGATAGTGACTGTGTTTGAACTTGCTTGCAATATTAGTGTTAGTGTATTTTTATAAGTGTGTTTTTAAATAAATAATTATATACTTTTATACCAAAGCTCTGGTCAGTGTTTGCTTGTGCTACTGTATTTTGGTACCTATTTTGTATACTCTATATACTGGGCCTCATTACGACCCTGGCGGTAAGTTCCGTAAATTACCGCCATGGCGTAAATTACGTTAACGCCGAGTAGCGAAGACGTAAATAGCACCTAATTCCGACCCATCGGGCACGTGCTTTACGCCATGGCGGTAATGTAAAGTACGCCATGGCGCTAATGGGCCAAAAACGGCCCTTACCGCCATCGCACACCGTCCATGGAGCACTACCGCCACGCACACCATAGCGGTCACCGTACTTAGCGGTCACCGCAGTTAGCGGTCACCGTAAATAGGCGGAAGCGGAAATAGCGCCATCGCGCAGGAACGGGAAATGGCATGGCGGCCATCTTTAAAAACACAATCCATCGCCATCCTCCACTACCATACCTCATCCGGCCCCCATAACCATCCACACCCATCACCCACCCCAAAACCACATCCAACATGCCCAACGTTGTAAAAAAGGCATGTGACAGGCAGCGCCAAGACCGCTTCACCAAGGAGGAACTTAACATGCTGGCAGAGACCCTGCAAGAGAATGCGGAAGTCGTATTCTCGACACAGATGACAAGGGCGGCTATCATGAAGAAGAAGGCGATATGGGCCCTAGTGGCACAGCGAGTGAGTGCAGTGGGGGCCGCACCCCGCACAGCCCAGCAGTGCCGCAAGCGCTGGGATGATCTGAGGCTCCGTGTCCGTAGCATCATTTCGGCTAACCGCAACCTAGCCATGTCAACTGGCGGAGGCTCAGAATCACCTATCAAGCTCCAGGCGTGGGAGGAAATATGCGCATCCACCATAGGGATGGAGAGCATTGAAGGTGTCGGAGCCATGGAGAGAGGAGTGCCGACCCCAGGAGACGCAGGTAGGTGGCCAGAGCTATGCATGCCACACTCAACAAAGCCCCACTGTGCGAAGTACCCAGTTGCCCCATAGTGCACATGCAACACATCGACAGGTGAACGTGCACAGACACATCCCAACACCACCCTGCAAACAAGCAGCATGCACACCCTAACTGCTGGAACACATATAGCACCATGCTACCTCCACACAAAAGCCACCAAACCTGTATGAAATGCGCTGCATGCACCGACTGTATAGATGTCATCCCCTAATGCACGTCCAATGTCCGCGGACCCATCAATAACACATCCCTCCTTTGCTCCACCACAGATTCCGACACAGAGCCCCAGGAAGAGGGCAACACCGCATCCTGTTCCTCCAGAATGGCCAGCCCGCAGGCATCCACCCCAGCCGTCCGGAAGGGAACCCACCGGCAGCCACCAACCCTGCCTGGGGTAGAGGACAGGCAAGTGCCAGCCCCCACTACTGCTGACACAGACACAGCAGCAGCAGCAGACATGCCACTAGTTGTGGCCACTGAGGGGACAGCCTCTGCCGCAAGCAGCACCCTTGGGGAGAGTGCAGCCATAGCGGCAGACTCTGACAGCGGGCCAACCAGCATTGAGGACATTGATGTTGAAGGGCCCACTGCCCATCCACATTCCCCCGCAATTTCCCTAAGCCCCCTGCAGGCGGATGCCACACAGGGGCAGTCCGACTCCGACGAATGGCCAGCCACCCCATCCCCCCAGCCTGAGGTGGGCATCGCACCGGAGATGCAAATGGCACTGGCCATAGGCCAGCAGAACCAGCAGGCACTACAGGACATTGCAACACGGCAGCAACAACTGACTGACCTCCTCAATGCACATGTGGCACAGTGTGGTGGGCCAAGGGATGCCATGGAGCGGTCAGCTGACCGTGTCACAGCTGCCATAGAGAACTCCACAAGGAGTATATGCACTGAGCTAGCGGCTGTGCGCAATGAACTCAGTGAACTTGTGCACACCATCAGGGACATGCGACCGGATGTGGGGCGTGGAGCCTCATCAACCACCAGCTCAGCACAGAGCAGCCCCGTCCGTAGATCTGGGCGCACTCTCCGCAGCACGGCCAGGGGTGCCCCAGGGGCCATGGGAGGGGATACACATCCTTGACTTGCCTGATCAGCAGGACTACTCCGCACCTTGTAGCACGGACACTACTGCACCATTGTTGGGGTGTTCAGGGGGGAGGTGGGAGGGGGGAGGGGGTGTGTTGGGGTGTTCAGGGGGGAGGTGGGAGGGGGGAGGGGGGTGTTGGGGTGTTCAGGGGGGAGGTGGGAGGGGGGAGGGGGGTGTTGGGGTGTTCAGGGGGGAGGTGGGAGGGGGGAGGGGGTGTGTTGGGGTGTTCAGGGGGGAGGTGGGAGGGGTTTGGGGGGGTGTTGGGGTGTTCAGGGGGGAGGTGGGAGGGGGGAGGGGGTGTGTTGGGGTGTGCAGGGGGGAGGTGGGAGGGGGGAGGGGGTGTGTCACAAGATTTCACTGTTGCAATACACATTTATCATTACCACAAACCAAATGTGTTGACATCTTTATTGCGTCCATGTGCTACATTGTTGTAGAGTCCACAGTGTGCATGTCCCACACACACACAGTGCGCCGAGTGCCGTCTCCATGTGACACGCATACGCTGTGTGTGCTAGAAGCATTGGTCAATGAGAGTCTGACGCATGACACGCCCCTCCTGTGCATCGCTGCCTCCTTGAGGTGGTGCCCCATCCCCACCCTCATCATCCTCATCGTCAGGTGGTAGCAATTCTACGTCAGGGGGCAGGGGCACATTTCTTCTGACGCACATATTGTGTAGCATGACACATGCCATGACGACCATTGCAACCTTCTCATGCCGGTACAGGAGTGCCCCGCCAGACCTGCTGATGCAGCGGAAACGTGCCTTCAGTAGGCCAAAAGCTTGCTCGATCACTACACGCGTACGGGAATGGGCACGGTTGAAGTCCTCCTCATGCTGGTTCTGTGGGTTTCGGACTGGTGTAAGGAGCCACCTCTTCAGGGGATAGCCTGCATCACCTGTATGTGGGCAAGAATGTATGCGTCAGGGATGAGCTTGAGTGATGTACATGAAATGCCACCATGAATTGCATTGAACATTGATTTTGCAGCAGTTTCTTCTGTGCTACTGGTTTCACACCGTGCAACCGCTATATTGTTATTGTTATTGTTATTTTGCACTTATATAGCGCCTTATATACCATTGGTATGGTCTGAAGGCGCTGGTAGGTTGAACGTCCTTGGGAACCGAAGTTCAGATCAGTAGAGAGAGTAGGGAGAGTCAAAAGGTGCGTGTGAGCACCGGGTATGTGTGCAGCTCGTGCGGTACTTGTGTAATAGCTGCTTCTTAGCGGCAGATGTGGTGGTTGAGAGATCAGGATAATGTGTTTGTTCAGGCAGGATTTATCCAGGACGGATGTGGCTGCGTTAGGCCTGAGGAAAACGCCTGGCTGGGGGTGTGAAACCAGCAGTGTTTACATAGATTGATGTGGAGTAAGCGGTGTTAGTATGGGAACAGTTATACCGAATGGTGTCATAGTATCTCTGTGTTCTAGTTGAGTGGTGATGTAAAGGAGAGAGTAAGCGTGGTGGTGTGATTTGATGGGTTATATGCTCTTTCAATGTGCACATTTATTAATGCAACTTTTCCCAGAGAGGGTACCGGGCAAACTACAAAAATCATTTTCCCACGAGAGGCTAATGGGCGGTTTTCTAAATACTATTTTCCATAGAGAGGCTATTGGGCACACTTCTAAATTCAGTTATCTAGAGGCTATTGGGTACATTTCTAGGTGCAACTTTATGGAGCGTCTATTGGATATACCTCTATAATCGACTTTCACAGAGTGTGCCACATGTCTCACATGTGCCGCTTCTGAATTCCAAGGCACGAGGTATGCAGGGGTGACATGTGCCTTGTGAGTGCCGATCCACTGTGTCCGTTCAGGCTGTTTCTGTAGGTGACCTGGCACGTGTCCCGTGAGGGTTGCATTCACATGATAGCGGGAATGCAGTCTGGCTCATCATTACCCCAGTGAACAAGACTGTTGCCCATGGGGACAGTCTGTGGGCCTTGCTGTCTGTGTTTTGGTGCATTGTTCTTCCAGTCCATCATGTGCCTCCTTTGGGCACAGTCATGGGGAACAGGCCTTTCAGTAGGAGCTGTTGGTGACGTGCATGGACGTACATTTCTTTGGAGTGTATGTGGTCACGGTATGGTCAGTGCACTTGTAGGTGGTTGTGTCAGGGTTGGGTGACACCTTCATTGACATGTCAGGTCTTCTTAGGTCAGGCCTCATGTATGCAGGTGTCAGGTGACGTGAGTGCTGCCTCAGGGTGTGTTGTGGCTAATGCTAGTCGCAGCCAGATGGAGCATGCATCATTCCCCCCCCCCCCCTTCCCGCCAGTTGGAGTATGCATCATTCCCCCCCCTGCATTGGTATGTCAATTACACACCCACTTCACATTTCAATGCCCATGACATTGGACTCACCGAGTAGCCAGGTTCTGGGCCCTGCCTGTTGCTCCATGTAGCGTGGTAATGTTGAGTTCCTCAGGACCAATGAATCATGGGTTGATCCGGGGAATCGGGCACAACAATGTGTGAAGATACTGTTGGAGTCACAGACCATTTGCACGTTGATTGAGTGAAATTGTTTGCGGTTCCGGTACGGTACCTCCTGGGCACGTGGGACCGTCAATTCCACATGGGTGCAGTCGATGGCACCAATGCAACCAGGTATGCCAGCTAGTGCATGGAAACCCACTTTGGTGTTGGCAATCTCCTGGGCAGTCCGTGGTAGTGAGATGTGGTCATCTGTGTGCTTGAGGAGTGCATCCAGCACTTGCGTCAGTGTACGCGAAAACGATGGTTGTGATATGCCATGCAAGTGCCCTACTGTGTGCTGGTAGGTGCCTGTGGCCAGGAAGTGGAGCACGGACACTACCTTCAGTAGGGGGGGGTGGCGGTGGGTGTTTCAATCATGCTGGCGATGTCGTTGTGTATCATGTCCACGATGGTGGTGATGGTGTCCCGGTCCAGTCGATACAGGGTGTGGATCTGCTCAGCGGTGAGGTTGAATGGGTTGGGTCTGACGCGTGGGATTGGGGGCTGCCTGCGTGGTAGCACTGGCTGTGCTGGTGGGGCATGCTGGGCCTGCCTTGCCCTCCTTCTCCTCCTGCGTCTCCTCTGTGCAGCCTGTTGTTGTTGTTGTAGTTGTTGTTGTTGTTGTTGTAGTTGTTGTTGTTGTTGTTGTAGTTGCTGTTGTAGCACTCGCATTGCTATCAGGTCCTCCAGCCCCAACATTGCTAGTCCTATCGGTAGCATTGTGGTGTGTGACTGGGTGTGGGCAGGGGTGGGGTGTGCTCTTTTTGTGCTTCCTGTGTCTGTATTGCCTTCACCTGTGCTGTTTCTGTGCACCTGTGGCAGCTGCATTCACTTGACTTGTCCCTTTGCGGTTGATTCGCGATGGCGTTGTTAGCGCCATGGCGGTAAGGTACTTTACGGGCTGGGTGATGGCGTAAGGTGCATGTCCGCTTGGGTCGGCATTCGCGTACCTTACCGCCATGGCGCTAGTTACGGTGTGGGAGGTCGCGTGCACGCGCCCTTGGCGCAGTTAGCGGCAGCGTTGTCTACGATGCCGCTAATGGCATCGTAGTTAACGGTCAGGGGTCGTAATCGGCCCTAGCGGAAAACGATGGCGGTAATCGTTTACCGCCATCGTTTTACGCTTAGCGCCAGGGTCGTAATGAGGCCCACTGTCTAAATCGTCTTCAGAGAAGTCTGAATGCTCAGCCACAGCTACCAGGTAAATCTGGGTGGTACAGACTGCTACCAATTGGCTTTACTGCCAACATCTGTAGTCCTAAGCATTTTGCAGTGGTCCCTAAGGGAACTGCACAGGTTTCTGCCTAACACTAGTGTACAGCGGTGGGATTTGTATTGAGTATACATTTTAGTGTGCTTATAGATACCTTAGTGCAACTAACCACAAAGCTTAGCACTAAAAAGTTTATTTTCTAACCTATCAACTATGGAAAGTTATACTCAAGAGTCCCTTGCTACAAAAACTGTTGATTGTTTAAGAGTTCTCTGTAAGCATAAGAATCTCCTGACTAAAGGCAAGAAAATGGAGCTAATAGAAAGGTTGTTAGCAAACCAAAGTCTGGATGGTGGTTCAGAGAAACATACCATTCCAGCAAATGTAGATAACAGTAATGATATTGATATTGATCAAAGTATTGATAATCTTGGGTCAGAACCAGAAGAGGAGGGTGAGGATGATGAAGTTGTCCCCCCTCGGCCTCTGCCAGGTCCCACAATTAGTCCTCAATGTCTTGAACTAGAGAAAATGAAACTTGAATTGGAGTTAAAGAGACTTACTGCTCAAACAGAACAAAGGCACCAAGAACTAAGACTCAAGGAAATGGAGCTCAAGCATGAGCTAGAGATGAAGAAATTGTCTGTGGAAAATGCTTCTCTCTCCAGATCCTCTAGGAGTTCCAGTCCCAAAAGACCCTGGATGGCTAAAGAGCTTATGGGTATGTATGAGCCTAAGTTGGATGTGTTGGATTGGTTGAGTCTGTTTGAGCATAATCATGGGCTCCAGAACATCACAGGAAATTAGTTACTTTCCTGGTTGTTCTCTAGGCTCCCCCCTGTTGCAACTGATGTGGTAATGGGGTTGGGGGAGGAGGATAAGAAGGATTATGAATGTGTGAAGCTAGCTTTGATAGCTAGATTTGGGAAGACCGCTTCCCAGTACCTTAAGAGGTTTAGGACCCTCAAAAAGCATGATGGTACCCCTTGGGCTACCTGGGTGAGTGAAAGTTTGAAGAACTTAGAGGGATGGAGTAAGGGTTACAAGGTGAACACTTATGAGGGAATGAAGAATCTTGTGATGTTGGAGTCAATTTATGATGCCTGCTCTCCTGAGCTCAGACAGCACTTGGCTGATTCAAAGGAATTAGATTCCAGAAAACTAGCTAAGGCTGCTGACTTGTGGGTTGCCAACAGGGCTACTCACAAGGACTCTGGGGTAACTCAGAAAAAGGATGAGGGGAAACAGCCTAAAAAGGACTCCAAAGAGAATTCTAATAATTCCAATCCCAAAGAGGGCCCCAAATAAAACAATAAGGGTAAGCCACAAGGGAAACCGAATCAGGCTAGTGTACCTTCTGGTGCCAAACCAGAAGGAGGTCAGAGCAAGCCACCATTCCAGAAAGCATTTGGTAAATGCTATGTTTGTAGCTCGCCTGACCATGTGAAAGGGGATCCCAGATGTAAGGGTAAACCTTCAGGGGTCCACACTGTCTCCTTAGCCTTCGCTCCAGAGGAGGAAGTACAGATGGCCAGTGGAAACTTTCTGTTACTAGCTAATGAACCCATTGGAGTCTCAGCTAGTGTTTCTTTAGTGTCTCTGGGGTTGTCGGAACAACAGAATTTAGATGTGTATAATTTTATCCCAGATAATACTAAAGCGTATTATAAGGACAGTGTCCGGGTGAATGTTCAGGAGACTCCTGCCATTAGGGACACTGGGGCCAGCATAACTGTGGTGGATAAATCGGCAGAGGATGTTGCTAAGGCACCCAAACGCCTCACCAAGTTAGCTGGAGGGCCTGTGCAGATGCTTCCCCGTTTACCAGTTCTCATCCAGTGTAATGACATGACTGTGACGATACCTGTCAGCATACAAAGTGAGGTACCAGAAAGGGTTCTGTTGGGAAATGACCTTAAGACTCTTGGAGTAGTGTCACATACCCCAAGACCTCCTAGTAAAAGGTTACAGGAGCTCACCAGACCTGCAAGGGAGAGAACCATGAGAGGTACTCCCAAGGAGATGATGAAGAAGGATATCACTCCTACTCCACTGGAGTTACAACTTGCTATCTCTGAACAACAAGAAGCAAAGGGGAAACCCAAGACTTCTAGGAAAAAGCCAGCAGCAAGCACTCCAGTGCTTCCAACAAGGACTTCCCCTAGGTTGTCCAAAGTTACACCTATACCTCCACCTCTAGCTGAGGCTGAGAGGGAGGTACAACCCTGTGAGGTTGAGCTAGACTCTGAGGAGGAGCTAGTGGAAGGCCAAGAACTCATTGGAGATGTGGATCCTGTTGACCATCCTGAGCTGCAGTCTTTACTGGCAGAAGGTGGACCCAACAGGGCAGACTTCAGTAAAGGGACAGAGAGAATGTCCAACTCTGGAAGGTCTTCGTCAACAGGCAGCTTCTCAGGCTGATGGGCAAGAGCCTGGGAAGTATAGGTTGCACTGGGAAGATGGCCTCTTCTACAGTGAACCGACTGAGTTTGCACCTGGAGACTACAAGCGGCTTGTAGTACCCCAAGAAAACAGACAGCAGTTCTTGCAACTAGCCCATGAGATTCCTTTGGCTGGTCACTTGAGTTTCAAGAAGACCAAGGAAAGGCTCTCACTCTACTTTTATTGGCCAACGATGGGGGCTGAGGTATATAAGTTTTGCAAGAGCTGCCACACCTGCCAAACTTCTAGTAAGGTTGGTCCCAAGAATGTGGCACCTTTAGTGCCTCTCCCAGTAGTGGGAGTCCCATTTGAAAGGGTAGGGATTGACATTGTTGGTCCCCTTGATCCTCCAACCTCCTCAGGCAACAGGTTTATCCTTGTTGTAGTAGACCATGCTACTAGATACCATGAGGCAATTCCTATGAGGACTGTTACAGCTCAGGCTGTGGCTAAGGCCCTCCTTGGTATTTTTTACCAGGGTTGGGTTTCCTAAGGAAGTGATCTCTGACAGGGGGTCAAATTTTATGTCCCACTACATGAAAGCCATGTGGAAAACCTGTGGAGTTACTTACAAGTTCTCTACCGCATACCACCCTCAGACAAATGGGTTGGTAGAAAGGTTCAACAGAACCATGAAGAGCATGATAGGTGCTTTAGAAGATCCCCTTAAAAGAATGTGGGACCTTCTACTGCCATGCCTTCTCTTTGCTTATAGAGAAGTCCCTCAGGAGGGAGTAGGTTATTCTCCCTTTTTACTTCTTTATGGCCATCCAGTCAGAGGTCTATTGGCCCTGATTAAGGAGGGGTTGGAGACTGCTCCTTCCCCCAAGCCAGTCAGAGTGACTGACTATGTGATAGGTCTCCGGAGGAGAATGTCACACATGATGGCAGAAGCTAGTGATAACCTGAAAGCTGGACAAACTTTGGTCAAGCATTGGCATGATCAAAAGGCTAACATGGTTGAGTTCACTCAAGACTAGCTAGTTATAGTTATGATCCCAACAAGGCAGAGGGCCTTGCAAGATAAATGTATGGGACCCTTCAAGGTTGAGGGTAAACTTGGAGAAGTGAACTATCTGGTGGACTTGGGCAATCCCAAGGAGGCTCCCAGAGTCTTCCACACCAACCGACTAAAGGCATATGTCTCCAGGCCTGAAGTAGGAGCCTTGCTTCTAGCTTCAACAGAAGAGGAAGAAGAGAGTGAAGCTCTCCCTGATCTCCTCAGAGGCTTAGCCTTGGATGAAAAGATTGAAGGAGTAAATCTCTCTTCAAATCTGACACCTGAGCAACAAGAGGAGTGCAAATCTATGTTAAATCAGTTTGCCTCCCTGTTCTCACTTTCACCAGGCTTGACCCCTTGGGGCCAGCATGATATACTCACTGGTGACTGTCTGCCAGTCAAAAGCAGAGGATATAGAATGGCAGACAATGTAAGGACCTGTCATGCATGCTGGACGCTACGCTCGTAGAACAGCTAGACCGTTCTACTCCAAATGGAGGTTATTCGATACGTTACCGGGAAAACGACGTTTGCACTCTTCACGTCGCTAACTTCACGTGACTTTTGCTTCGTCACGTGAACTACGGTATTACGTATTTAAGCAGCGTAGAAACTTAACTCGCTGCTTCTGATCGAATCTATTGGCGTTGTGTAGCTGAACCTCTGATCTGCATCCTGGCATATTTCTACAGCTACTTTTGGGCCTTCAATAGCGTGTGTTCCGCCACACGCTGATTCCTGGAGCTATCCCTTTGCGTGATAATTCACACGCGTTCTCTGTCTTCAAGCGTGGCTGGTCCGGACTGCGGGAATCCTGCCCGCGTGTAATTCCACACGCGCACGCTGTCTCTAAACGCGGCTGTTCCGGACTGCGGGAACACCGCCCGCGTGTTATTCCACACGCGCTCTCTGTCTTCAAGCGCGGCTGGCCAAGGCTGCGTGAATCCTGCCCGCGTGTAAAATCCACACGCGCTCTTTGTCTTCAAGTGCGGCTGGCCAAGGCTGCGTGAATCCTGCCCGCGTGTAAAATCCACACGCGCTCTCTGTCTTCAAGCGCGGCTGGCCAAGGCTGCGTGAATCCTGCCCGCGTGTAAAATCCACACGCGCTCTTTGTCTTCAAGTGCGGCTGGCCAAGGCTGCGTGAATCCTGCCCGCGTGTAAAATCCACACGCGCTCTTTGTCTTCAAGTGCGGCTGGCCAAGGCTGCGTGAATTCTGCCCGCGTGTAAAATCCACACGCGCTCTCTGTCTTCATACGCGGCTGGCCCGGACTGCGTAAATCCTGCCCGCGTGTAAATCCACACGCGCACGTTGTCTTCACACGCGGCTGGCCCAGACTGCGCGAATCCTGTCCGCGTGTAAAATCCACACGCGCACGTTGTCTTCACACGCGGCTGGCCCAGACTGTGCGAATCCTGCCCGCGTGTAAAATCCACACGCGCACGTTGTCTTCAAACGTTATTTTCTTCGCGGCTGTTTATAACCGCGTGTACTTCTAACTCCTGCATCTGTGGAATTAACAGAAGGATTGATCCCTATAGTGGGACGGAAGCCTTTCAAGGATTATTGGAAGGTGACATTGAACTGAACTTTGGACGCTATCCTGTGGTGAATTCAACCCGTATCTAGCGTGAGCCTCGTTCCGTTCGGGATAAGTCTCCCTTACTAATTTTCCCTTCCTTGTCGTTTGTTCTTCATTCAAATCCATCAAGAGACTTCTGGATTATTCTACCCAAATCTAAAGGTCAGTGTAAACATTCCTGTCATTATCTAATTCATCATACTCAGGTTGGAGTAGTTATTCATGATACTTTAATTTGTCCTAGGCTGGATTTCTATACCTTACCCACGCCCTTTCCAGTGATCCATCGCTCTGCCTGTTTTATCAGCCAGAGGGTTGTATCATTTGGAAGGTCTTCAATTGACTTCACGACTATCAAATCGTGTGAACAGGGATCCGGAAGACCCTACCTCCTGTATCCTTTTGAGTATTGTATCCTTTTCAGTTAATACTTTGGTACATTCTGACAGGACCCACATCGAAGGGGAGGTCAAGAAGATGCTTGATCTCGGGGTAATAGAGCCCTCTACTAGTCCATAGTCTAGCCCAGTTGTGTTAGTACCAAAAGCAGGATCCAAGGAACTGAGATTCTGTGTGGACTATAGAGCTCTTAATGCAGTCACCAAGACTGATGCCCACCCTTTGCCAAGGACAGATGAGTTGGTGGATAGACTTGGTTCAGCCAAGTTCCTCAGCACATTTGATTTTACGTCAGGCTATTGGCAAATAGCCCTGACAGACCATGCCAAGGAAAAAACTGCATTTTCTACCCCAGTTGGCTTATACCAATTTAAGGTTATGCCTTTTGGACGGAAGAATGCACCTGCAACATTCCAAAGGATAGTAAATCAGGTTCTAGCTGGGATGGAGGACTTCTGAATGGCATACTTGGATGACATTGCAGTATTCAGCCAATCCTGGGAAGAGCATGTTAACCACCTAGGACATGTTTTGCAGGCTCTGGGACAGGCCAACCTGACCATAAAGGCAAGCAAATGCCAGATTGGACAGAGTAAGGTGGTCTACCTTGGGCATGAGGTAGGAGGTGGAGAAATAAGGCCTTTGCTCAGTAAGATTGAAGCTGTGCAAAATTGGATAACACCTACTACTCAAACCCAGGTGAGAGCCTTCCTAGGCCTCACTGGGTATTACAGGAATTTCATTGAGAACTATGGGACCATAGCTTCTCCACTGAATGTAATCTCCTCTTCAGAAGGTCAGATGGAATGAGGAGTGCAATCAGGCCTTTGAAAACCTGAAGAGAGCTCTTTGCCAAGCACCAGTACTGAGAGCTCCTGACTACCACCAAACTTTCATTGTGCAGACAGATGCTTCTAATGTAGGTATAGGTGCAGTCCTTATCCAACTGGATGAGAAAGTTAGGGAGCACCCCATTTGCTTCATCAGCAGAGAGCTGAAGGATCCTGAGACAAGGTGGGCAACAATTGAAAGAGAATGTTTTGCTATTGTGTGGGCACTGAAGACGTTTAGGCCATACTTGTATGGTTCTACTTTTGTCATTCAGACTGGCCACCAACCCTTGAGATGGTTGATGCAAATGAAGGGGGAAAACCTAAAACTATTGAGATGGTCAATCTGCCTTCAAGGGTTTGATTTCATCATTGAGCACAGGTCAGGGTGTCACCACCAAAATGCTGATGGTCTCTCTAGGATGTATGTCATCGACTAGAGGTATGAGATTCATCCAGGAGTGCATTAAATCCTCCTGTCCCTTAGTCTTGGGGGAGGGGGCGAGTGTTAGGGAGAATTCTCTGTTAAGGCTAATTTCCCAAACCTAGTGAGTCCCCCAGCAGCTTTGCTGGATTTTTGGGGTTTATTTTTTTTTCTCCTGCTAAGCGTGAGACTCTTTTTCTCCCACTCTTAGACATGATTTGAGATATCCTTTGACTTTGTAATGTGTTTTATGGGCTATGGGGTCTTTTACTCCATAGGGCTTCATTTGTTTTTGGTATGTGTGTTACACAGCACCCTCCGTACAGTAACACCGGGGTCTCATAGTGACCCCCAAACATAGACTCCGCACCCTGGGACTGACTACTGTCTCCCAGGGCATGTAAAGTCACCATTGGCTTTACTAGTCCTAAATTGTGAACAGAACCAGTACAAACCATCATAGTATGGATGTACTGGTAGGGGCAATTTGATTGCCCCAGGGTCTGTTGTTCGAGGGGGCACTGTCCAGTCCCCCCTGATCGAGTTTTGGCTGGTGGCAGTGGATACTACTTTTTATATTCGACCGCAAATATATTCCTATGGGATTTTCCCATTGTTCGAGGCTACCACTTTTTAGCATAGCCTCAAACATACAGCTGGTTTATTAAATTAATATTAATTCACCAGTTGGGATTTTTTGCCAGAACTCGGTGCCAAAATGGTGTCTGTGTTCGCTTTTGTAACTCTAACCCAAGTCGAGCCCTTTGTTCCACTTTTTGGCGGGCTTCTGCACAGAAACATCCAAAAGTGGTGCCACTCTGTCTGGGTCTACAGGATGTGTGGGAGGGGGGTTTAGGCACCCTGGACTGAGCTGCCTCGGCAACTCAAGTCGCACTCTTGTGTGATTGGCCTGGCTCACCATTTAGCATGTTTGAGTGACAGCTAGGACTGATGAATGGGGTTTTCTGCATAAAAGCAGGGCTTTGGGGACTGGAACTTCAGAAGTCACCACAGGACCAAAGAATCCGAAGAGGGAGAAGCTGAGCCGACCTGTAACAACGACACCACCGGTGGAGCCCTGCTGAACCGCCTCACCACTTCCCGACGACAGAGAAGTTCTTCATCCCGGAGAGTCTTCTTCCTTTGAACTGGTGGGGATAACCAGTTCGCCCTCCTTTTCGCCTTCCTGGATCGTCTCGTGGTCGAATCGCCCATGCCAAGCACCCCGGCGGCCGGATAGCCATGCTTCACCACTACTGCGAATAAAAGGGTAGTACCTTTTAACCGGGAAACTCCGCGGCTGGTTTCTCACCTGGCAGTGCAACAACCTCCAGCTTTCCTCCACGTCAAGATCTTCTCTTCCCCTGGACGAAGCACTGACTTGCACCCGCTGCCAGGACCAACTGCCCCCGCTGGAGCTTTCTCACCATTTGAGGTACTGTGTCCCGCCTGGTCTCCCTTGCAACAGACTGTTCAAGGTGTCCCGTAAATCCTTGACTCTCTATCCTGGGGTGACCTGGGACCTGTTAACTAACTTTTTCTGAACTGATCCAACCCTTTTTGAACTATCTGCAAAGAATTTTAAAGTATCATTCAACTGTGTGATCTTGGACACATTCCGTCTTGCTCTCTCCAATAGTGGGCCTGGCCTATGAACTTTTTTGCTCTACAGTAGACTCTGCCTTTTCTGGACGACGCCGTGACAAGTCTGCTGTGGTTCTTTTAAACGTGTTGGTATTGTGTGCTTTCCTCATTCTGCCTCTTCCCTCCCTTTTTAATTAACGTATTGGAGTGCCATCTTAGGTTAAGCGCTCACCTCTGTCTGCAAATAAGTGGTGTTTTAACTAAGACTTGTTCAATAAGTAATCAGGGATGTATATAAATTGATAGTGACTGTGTTTGAACTTGCTTGCCATATTAGTGTTAGTGTATTTTTATAAGTGTGTTTTTAAATAAATAATTATATACTTTTATACCAAAGCTCTGGTCAGTGTTTGCTTGTGCTACTTTATTTTGGTACCTGTATTGTATACTCTATATACTGTCTAACTCTTCTTGAGAGAGGTCTGACTGCTCAGCCACAGCTACCAGGTAAATCTGGGTGGTACAGGCTGCTACCAATTGGGTTTTCTGCCAACACCTGTAGTCCTAAGCCTTTTGCAGTGGTCCCTAAGGGAACTGCACAGGTTTCTGCCTAACAGCAGCTGCTGTCGTTGTGGTGCAATCTTTGATCCTTCCCTACTCACTGCCTTCACTTTCACCCTTTGCCGGGTTTCTGGCCATACTACAGACAGACTTGAACTGATTCTCACCCCCATACGCCGAATATCGCTGCGCTAGCGCTGGGCATGTGCTTTCATGTGGGAATTCGTACCCACATCAGTAGCAAAATGGTTCTCCTTGAGATGATTTTGTGTATCGCCTCATTGAGTTTGGTGTGAAAGTTTTTGTGCTGCCATTGGCTTCCACCTGTGATTCCACTGCTAGTTCCACTCTTGCCATCATTAAAATCTCCTCCAGCGTCCTAGATTTCTTTAGCACTTTCCTCTGAAATTTCTGCGGCTCACACCAAGCAATTATCTGCGAGTGTAACGCCTCTGTGTTTGAATAGTTGTGGAAGTCACAAACTTTGAGCTTGATCTGCATTCTATCACAAAAGCATCCATGGTTTCGCCCTTCAGTTGCTTGGTTGAATGGAACACATGGTGCTCATAGCCCACATTAGTATGGCATGAAATATGTGGTGAGGGCTGCTTTCAACCCTTAAATCGTGTCTATGGAGTCGCTCGGCAGTTCATCAATGATGTCTCTAGTTGCTGGACCTACCGCCAGCTTCAACAGGCATTGCTGCCTACGATCGTCAATGGGCCCCATTACATCCCTGTAGAGGTCAAAATCTCTGGCCCATTTAGGCCCTGTGTTGCTGGTGTTTGTGACTACAAACACCCCAAGTAGCTGTAACGCCAGGGATTCCTAGGCTCTATGCGGCGCCTGCACAGGGGCGTGACTGGCACTGAGGCAGGGATGTCGTGGTCCGACATGGTGGCTTATATGTCATGTTGGGCCATTGGAGTGTTGGACCTGCATGTTTAATTAGCTTCTGATTTTATTGTGACTTTATGTGCAGGTGTAACAGTGGCTGCAACAGCAACAGGGCCGTTGCAGGGCTCCTACTCAGCCACCGGCCCATGGGTAGTCCTCAAACAAACAGTCCTTGCCACCTCCGGGAGCTCGACCTCCTTAAAATGGCGGCTGCCTTGTATGCACCTGCATCGCCATACTGCTGCATGCCTGAAGCACTTATTTGCTATCGCAGCTGGTTTCCTTTCACTCAGCGAGCTCAGCTTGAGAGGAGTTCAGCCTCCCACTGTGCGGTCATGGTCTGCTTGCTCGTTCCCCTTCAGTACCTGACATAAATAAAATCACTGCTGCACCTGTGGTGCGCGATCCAGCCTCCCAGCATCCCTACACGGGTCACTGCTGGAACTGCCTGATAGGTGGGCTCACCCTGGGAGAGAGAAAGGCCTGCAGGGCGCATAAAGAAGGCGCGGACACTAGAGCTGGGTTAAACACCTCTTTACTCAACCCTGCTTCAATCGCGCTACCTCCCTTGATGTCACTTCCCTTCCTGCCCGCTTCCACACCGACCCAAAACTAGACAGCCCAGCCTGATGCCACAGCAGGGTCTGTTCAGTCACAGCCCTGGCAGCACAGGCACCATGACAACCAACAAAAAGCTGGTCATCTTTCCTGGCCTCTCTCTTCCAAGAGCAGTAGTAGCTGAGGGCCTGCACTGAATCCAGCCAATTAAAACATTTCCCTGCCTTGGAAGGATGAGGCAGAGGGAAAAATACAGGAAGATGGATCTTTTGAGAGGGATGGGAATCAGAGACCACCGTAGGAAGGAAGGCAGGTCTCACTCTCAACGTCACCTTCTTCTTGGAGAAAACCAAGTAGGAAGGTTTAACTGACAATGCCTGGAGCTCACTCCCTCATCTAGGGGAACTGATGGCGACCAGGAAAATCACCTTAAAGCTGAGCGAACTTAATGAACAAGAATGGAAGGGCTCAAACGAAGCGGCCATCAAAAATGTTAACACTAAGTTTAAGTCCCACACTGGAACAAAAAACTGGCGTGGGGAAAACATATTACAAAGACCCCTAAGGAATTGCATGACCATGGAAATTGTCATGAGAAAGGATCTGTGCTATGGAGTTCTCTTGAAAACTGAAATGGCAGCAAGATACCCGTCCACAGTGTCAATCTGCAGGACCCGTCAGGGAAAGAGAGCGCAGAAACCCCAGAACAGAAGATGTGGAACAGGTAAAAGGGTCCAGATCCCTCTCCTAGCACCAAGCTGATAACGTATGCCACCTACAGGTATACACAGATTTGGTGGCGGGTTGTCTAGCAGAGAGGAGCATATTCCAGACGTCCTCCAACAAATTCCACTCCTTATGCCTTAACCTTTCAGCAACAGCCAAGCATGAAGGTTTGTGCTGTTGAGGTTTGGATGCAGGACTCAACCCACTGATAGAGAGAGGAGGTCTGATCTCTGTGGGAGGTGCCAGGAAGGGTAAATGATCATGTCCAGCAACTCTGGGTACCACATATTCTGGGTCATGTGCGTAGCGATCAGGATCATCATGGACCTGAACAGACATAGCCTCCTGAATAACTAGCAGAATGACAGGCATCGGCAAGAGCGCATAGAGCAGGTCGAAGTCCCACTCAACCATCAGAACTTCCCCGAAAGCATCCTGTCGAGGGAACTTTCTGGAGCCAAACCATCTTCTGCAATTCCTGTTCACACTGGAAGGAAAGAGATCCACTCAAGGAGTTCCCCATAGGGAGAACACCTCTTCCAGGACTTCACGACAGAGCTCCCACTTGTGGGAGGCCGAAGACTGCCTGCTCAGGGCATCGGCTAACATGTTCTCCTTGCTGGTCAGATGGGCTGCCGTCAGAGACATGTCATTCGTGTTAGGCAGACACCTGTGCAGTTCCCTTAGGGACCACTGCAAAAGGCTTAAGACTACCGGTGTTGGCAGTAAACCCAATTGGTAGCAGTATGCACCACCCAGATTTACCTGGTAGCTGTGGCTGAGCAGCCAGACTTCTCTCAAGCACAAGATCAAAGTATATAATTATTTATTAAAAAGACACACTTAGAAACACTCCAGCACTATTATTGTAAGCAAGTTCAAAAACACAGTCACTATTAATATATATACATCCCTTATTCCTAATTAGACAAGTCTTAGTTAACACCACTTATTTCCAGACAGAGGTGAGCGCTTAACTAAGATGGCACTCCAATAAATTAAGAAAAAGGGAGGGAAAAGGCAGAAATTAGGAAAATCACACAACACAATACTTTAGAAGCACTCAGGAAGGCAGGAAAGTCAAAGTCTACTTGTGAGCAAAAAGTTCAGAGGCCCGGCCCCCTCTTAGAGAGAGTAGGACACCAATGCGCCCAAGATCACACAGTTTAAAAGGCTTGAAAAGTCTTGCAGAGAGTTTAAAAAGGAATCAGTTCAGCTCAGAAAAGTTCAGTTAGCCAGCCTAGGGCCAACCCAAGTGGTAAGATGAGGATTTATGAGACACCCCACACAGACCGTTGCGAGGGAGGCCAGGCGGACACAGTACCTTGAAAGTGGAGAGAATCCTCCAGCGGGGGCAGTTGTTCCTGGCAGTGGGTGCAAGTCACGGCGTCGTCCAGAGGAAGAGAAGATCTCAACGTGGAGGAAAGCTGAAGGTCGTTGCACTGCCAGGGAAGAAACCAGCCGCGGAGTCCTCTGGTTAAAAGGTACTACCCTTTTATTTGAGCTAGTGGTAAAACGTGGTATCCCGGTTGCCGGGGTGCTTGGCACAGGCAAGGCGGCCATGAGATGATCCGGGAAGGCGAAAAGGCGGACAAACTGGTTATCCCCACCAGTCAATGGAAGAAGACTCTTCGGGATGAAGATCTCCTCTGTCGTTAGAAGAAGTGGTGAGTCGGTTCAGCAGGGCTCCACCGAAGGTGTCGTCGTTGCAGGTCGGCTCAGCTTCGGATTCTTTGGTCCTGTGGCGACGTCTGAAGTCCCAGTCCCCAAAGCCCTGCTTTTATGCAGAAAACCCCCATTCATCAGTCCTAGCTGTCACTCAAACATGCTAAGTGGTGAGCCGGGCGGCTCACCACTGGGCCAATCACACAAGAGTGTGACTTGAGTTGCCGAGGCAACTCAGTCCAGGGTGCCTAAACCCCCCTCCCACACATCCTGTAGACCAGGACAGAGTGGCACCACTTTTGGAGGCTTCTGTGTAGAAGTCTGCTAAAAAGTGGAAGAAAGGGCTCGACTTGGGTTGGAGTTACAGAGGCGAACACAAACGCCATTTTAAAACCGAGTCCTGGCGAAAAGACCCAACTGGGGAATAAATATTAAATAAATAACCAGGCGGTATCTTTAACATTGCACCAAAAAGTGGTGCGTTTAAAATGAATGGGAAAATCCCATAGTAAATATTCTTAAGGAATATTTTGCATGGTAACCACTGCCACCAGCCGGAAACTCGACGAGGGGGGACTGCACAGTGCCCCCTCGAAAAACAGACCCAGGGGCAATCTAATTACCCCTACCAGTACTTCCACAATATGATGGTTTGTACTGGTTCTATTCCCAATTTAAGACTAGTAAAGTCAATGGTGACTTTACGTGCCCTGGGAGACAGTAGTCAGTCCCAGGGTATGGAGTCTATATTTGGGGGTCACTATGACACCCCTGTGTTACTGCACTGAGGGTGCTGTGTAACACACTTATCAAAAACCACATGAAACCCTATGGAGTAAAAGACCCCATAGCCCATAAAACACATTACAAAGTCAAAGGATATCTCAAATCATGTCTAAGAGTGGGAGAAAAAGAGTCTCACTCTTAGCAGGAGAAAAAAAATAAACCCCAAAAATCCAGCAAAGCTGCTGGGGGACTCACTAGGTTTGGGAAATTAGCCTTAAAGGCATGGTCTAGTAAAAAATGTTATTGTCCCTACGGGTCGGCCATGTTTTTTTAAGCCTAAGTGGCTCAATTTTAGAAAACTTTCCTATGGACCTTACCCGAGTTTTCGTCCATTAAACGCACGCGAAAACAAGCACCAGGGAGCCGCCATTTTCTGATAATCCTATCTTTTCCCCCATCGCCCTGGCTGACCTGCTTTTGCGGCACTAAATCAATTCCCCCGCCCCTGAGGCTGTCATCAGCAGACTCGTACGGCCCATTTCCCAACGCCAAAGCACGTCTCGTGTCAACATTCGCTGCGCTTCAGCTAATGACGTGTCGCCATGGAAATGGTAGGACGCCTCTTTCCTCAATAAGTATAAACAGACCGTTTCACAACACACAGCAGCAGATTTTCGATTCCATTCCTCTCTCTGTGTTACTTTGAGCATTCTGTGACTCGTTTCAGTGCTCTGGTCAGCTACCTTCGCCGCTTGTAGCCTGTGTGAACAGATACCAGTACCACCGCTATAAATTATTTTAGTTTGTTTAACACACAATGGCTACAATAATGCCCTACATGTACGAGCCCGAGTATACCGAGGAGGAACTACTGGAAAGGGAAGCACGCGTAAACGATGGGGATTCAGACAGCAGTTGGCAGGACGAATCAACAGATGAAGAGCCTGGGCCTAGTCGAATGGACGGCGTCTCCACCTGGTGCACGTGCAATCGGTGCGAGCTAATGCCAACTGAGGACGAGAACTGCTGCTGCCGAGAAAACTCGGGATGCCTGGCCTACATTTCGGAAGGCGAGCCACGACCACAATGCATCACCGAGCTGCCAGACTTCAGGGCAGCCTGCCTCACACGGGCCGTGTTGAGAATAATGATGGTGCTTATGCACGAACTTCGCGCAACTGTTCGTCCTCGTAATCCGAGTAACGAGTAAGTATACTCTGCTTGTCATGCCACTCCTATTTCATGTTCTTCTACTATATCCAAAATTACATCTACATATCATTGTAACGCATGTAAGTCGTTCAATAGTGTGCATTGTCTAGATAGCATTTGTCCGTGCAGAATGCCATTAGTTACAAGAATTGTCATTGACAACAAACGTTTATTAAACTTATCTTGGTCATTTAAAAACAGTTTGTTTCATTCCTTTTCACAGGTGGTACAGACTGGTGGCCTATCGTTTCTTTACATGGTGGCTCCACGGGAGGCTTGGACACCGCGTTCGAAGAGTGATACCCGCCTGTGCCGTTTGTGCCATTAGAGAAACGTTCCCGAGTGACAGCGGTCAGTACAGGGGATTTTCTCAAGTGTGTCTCCATTCAAGGATGGACGTCAGACATCTGTGCTCCGAATGGGTGAAGGTCTGGTCGCTGTGAAGCAGGGTGGTCACTATCTATCTAAGCTAACATAACATATTCTCGATAATGCATGCACTAAATAACACTTGTTCAAAGTCTTTCAGTAGGTTATGTCTCTATAAAAGTCACACATATATCTATACTAACAATTACCATTGGATTATACAGGCCTTAGGGTCTTGACCACTATAATACACCGGTTGAAGTGTGGGTCGGTGCTCACAAGAATCTCCGGTATGTGGCATTTGTTATTGATAAACAACGATATACTATCATTGATATGAAGGCGATATACTATATATTGATATAAAGGCGGTTCGCGCCAGTGGATGCGTGCTGGCATGGGGGGCTGGCATGGGGGGCTGTCAGGGGCGCGAAAGGCCAAGGTGCCAAACTACATGTACACTTCAAAAGGTGTCCCACGCCAAGGGGCCATTGGTCACATGGCCTCTTCAGACCCCGTGTCTCCAGCCAGGCCTCCCCTTCAAGCAGGCCGCCCCCCCTGCAATCCACATAAGTGTGTCTCCATTCAGCAGTCTTCCTGTACCTTATCTGCACGCCCCAGGCCCATCCATCCCACCCACCCTCTATCAAAGGCGGTTCACGCCGGTGGATGCGAGCTGGCATGGGGGGCTGTCAGGGGCGCGAAAGGCCAAGGTGCCAAACTACATGTACACTTCAAAAGGTGTCCCACGCCAAGGGGCCATCGGTCACATGGCCTCCTCAGACCCTGTGTCTCCAGCCAGGCCTCCCCTGCAATCCACATAAGTGTGTCTCCATTCAGCAGTCTTCCTGTGCCTTATCTGCACGCCCCAGGCCCATCCATCCCACCCCCCTGTATCAAAGGCGGTTCGCGCCGGTGGATGCGCGCTGGCATGAGGGGCTGTCAGGGGCGCGAAAGGCCAAGGTGCCAAACTACATGTACACTTCAAAAGGTGTCCCACGCCAAGGGGCCATCGGTCACATGGCCTCCTCAGACCCCGTGTCTCCAGCCAGGCCTCCCCTTGAAGCAGGCCACCCCCCTAAGACCACAACATACATACGTCATTCGATCACAAACACACCCCTGTTTCTAATACTTTATAAACCACTTGATATGTCTCATGAGAACATCTATGTGCTTTGCAAGTCAACTCCTGAACGTGTGACCTGGCAACCACTGAGATCTACGCTAATCTGCTCGTCGTCGTGCTATCCGTGAACTTCTGTGACCGCTTAGAGCAAACCCATCAGTGTGCTACCTGTGGCCACCCACCTATTCTCCTGCAACATACTGCTCTGCTTGCTGAATCCAACTTTTTGTTGGTCAAGGTAAGGCCATGTATCCTAGTCATATTTCGCAGATTTTTAAATTTCTATCTATTTGCGAGTTGAGTACACAATAGTGCTAGGTTCATTGGTCTCATTGCTATTGACTTGAGTGTCCATTGCTATGCTATCAATAGATCTATTTATTTTCATCTGTGTCTATTGTCATCGAATTGCACCCTTCAGGGGTCCAGTCTATAATGTAAGCATGTTTCCTTCTCGTGCAATACAGAACATCCAAGGGATGAGTCACATGTTCAGTTTTTAGTCACATCATTTATACATTTCTGCAACTTATGCAAATACTAAGCCGCACATAATGAACTGGTATAGTTCCTGCGACCAAAACAAGCCTTGCATTGATCATTGTATGATTCATTTACTTTTGTATCAAATCTTTATTCTTGAAGATTGTATAATAATGTCGATATTTACTTTTCAGATTTATCAACAATGCCTGCCTGTTCGATTAGCGGTTGCCCTTCGAAAACCCATGCTAAATCTGAAGGCACCACAATGCATGTATTCCCGAAAACTGTTGATCGAATAAGAGAATGGGTCAGACATTGCGGATATCCACTGGATGAGCTGAAAAGTAGAGTCCAACAAGTCTTACAGGACAAGAGGGGTGATCGATACCGCATCTGCAGCCGGCACTTTTCCTTCGACATGTACACAACATCTTGGGTAACAAAGAAGAATAAACGGCGAACGACACGGAAATTGCTCGAAAACGCTATTCCCACTCTAGTCGTCCACATTCCGCCACCGGTGAGTCAAGTGTCCGGATTTAGCTTTAGGCCTTGCGGTAGTGTGTAGGTATCCGAACGGATTAATTGATATTGTAGGTGTTCTATCCCTTGTAATAATTTTGATATTGATATGAGTGTATAGTTTTTTGAATAATGACATTTACCAATATATTCTTTTTCGATTTCATAACCCACAAACGCAATGTATATATATGGGAACAGGGAACTGTGCTGTATTGAGCATTTTACAAGTATTCTGTCGCCTTACATGGCTATTTTTAATATTGGCATTTCATTATCAATCATTAATTTACCTTTACAACTTCTTGACTATCCCTTGAATCTGAAGCAAGAACATTCTACATCCTTGAAGTGGTCGCAGTTATCAACCACTTCTAGCGCGTATCAGGTAATCTTACTAGGCTAATCCGCTACAGACTTGTTTTATGCATGTCAAGTAATATTTTTATTTTATCGTGTAATCATTTTACCGAATGTTTGGTTAGTGCTTTCCAATTGATATACACCTTAGTTATCGTCCACTGGTGTTTGTTTTCAGTTATAATTAGTGTTATCCATACTAATGCAAGTACAGGGATATGCTGAAGCGTCCGCCACATCTACAACATTTCTAGATGTTCTTCAACAGCAGGAGGTATGGATACTGACAGCTCCATCGAGCATCATCATCAGAGCTGGAATTCTTGTCGTTTGATTGTTCTACACAATGTTTAATTCGTGGTTAGCCGTTGATATGTACCTGTGCTGTCGACCCCAGGTGTGTGTTATGTTTTCACTAGTGTAATCCTCACTAATGCAAGTACTATGTTTCAGGCAGTTGATGGAGTGTCAACCCCTGCACTTGATGCAGAGCCTGACATTCAAGTAAATCCAGGGGAAGTGGAAGCGGGACCATGCATATACGAATCGGCGCAACAGCTTTCGGAAGTGCGCACTACATTTGCAACATCCATAGATATTCTTCAGCAGCACGAGGTATGGATAATGACAGCTCCATCATGCGTGATCATATAACGTGATTCCATTTGCTATACTTTCTTCCCTATTAACGCAAGTGCTGTGTTTCAGGGAGACGACGAAGCTTCCACTACAATTACAACATCCAATTTAGATGATGCAGATGTAAATAAATCGGAGAAATAAGTCGATGAAATGTGATCATATTTAGATTTCCCTTGATTCTTTTGGACAATGCATCATTTGCGGTTATCTCTTTATATGTACCTGTGCGTTCGACCCCAAGTGTGTGTTATGTTTCCAATATTGAAAACCATACTAATCCAAGTACTGTGTTTCAGGGAGACAACAGAGCTTCCACCACAATCACAACATCTCATTTGGATGATGCAGATGTAAAGGAATCGTTGAAATAAGTCGATAAAATGTGATCATATTTGGATTTTCCTTGATTCTTTTGGACAATGCATCATTTGTGGTTATCTCTTTATATGTACCTGTGCCGTCGACCCCAAGTGTGTGTTGTGTTTCCAATATTGAAAAGCATACTAATGCAAGTACTGTGTTTCAGGGAGATGCGGATGCCTCCACTCAAATACAACCATTCATGGTAGTCCATGCAGAGCCAGAGGTATGGATACTGACAGTTCCATCGAAATAGATCATCACTGGTCGAATACTTGTCGTTTGATTGTTGCACACAATGTTTAAATTGTGTTTGGCTATTGAGATGTACCTGTGTGTTCGTCCTCACGTGTGTTTTATGCTAACAATATTTTGATACATAGTAATGAAAGTACTATGTTTCAGGGAGACGATGGAACCTCATTCTGTGCCGTCTATGCGGATACAGAAAATATAGTCGTTGCAGCGCAAGAGGAAGGGGGGACATGCGGAAACGAATCGGAGCTACAGCGTGCAGATGTTGAAGGTCGAGTCAAAAAAGAAAAAAAACAAAAAAGGTTAGTTACAAACAGTTCATAACTTTAAAAAAATGTTTGTGCTGGGGACTATTTTATGTTTTTTTCCAGTCAATTCTACTACACTCCATCTTGTGTTTAAACTGAACATCCCTTTTCCAATCTCTCCTCCAGTTACCCGTGGGTGTCAGAACTATACACACACAGACAGTGAAGAGAATGAGAGATGTGGCTTGCCAGACCGTGTACACTATGGAGGAACTATTAATTGAGGCGAGGCGTGTTCAGGCTCGAGATGCTCATGTCCAATGGCCAGAACATGAATTAACTGTGTTCGGAGACTACAGCAAAGTTGCATTGGACCATAGCTACAGTGCGACCGCACCACCACAAGAAGATGTTATTGAATGTATTGAAGATAGCTCTGAAGTAGTTGCAGATCAATTTACACAATCTACACCCGCCAAAAATTTGCCACCAAAAAACCTGTCGACATTGTTGTGTTCTCCCATCAATGTTGAAGTAATAGATGTCGAAATGACAGAGAATGAACCAGCCGCAGCATCCATAGACGCATCACAACTTGATATCAGCGATATTACTTTCCAATGTGTTGAAATCTCCACAACGTCACAGGCCGAAACAACGTTGACGCAGGATGACAGTCTAATGAAAGAGAGCAAATACATTGTATTCGACAGTTGTTTGATGGAAATTATAAGTATGCTGAAATGTGTGCATTCCATTAGAGGGAAAGTATGTGGGAAGCCATTGATTAATGTGACTCGTCAAATAAAAGGCAGTAACGTCAAAATAAATGCCGCCTGTAGATTAAATCATAGGTTCTCATGGTCTGCACAACCAATGCTGGGGAAACTGCCAGCAGGCAATCTACTGTGTGCAGCTGCATCACTTTTTAGTGGCTCCAGTTTTAGAAAGTTAGAGGCTTTCTTTCAGTTTGTGGGACTCCATTTCATTTCTAAAGCGCTGTACTACATATACCAACGTGATTATCTGTTTCCGGCCATTAGTGATGCTTGGAAAATTGAACAATTGTCTCTAGCAAGTACATTCGAAGGCAAGTGATTCAGGCTAGCCGGCGATGGACAGTGCGACAGCCCTGGATTTTCTGCCAAGTACTGCACCTACCACTTTCAGGACATGGATAGTAAGAAAATTGTGAGTTCGGTGGTCGTGCAGGTAACACAATGTACATCGTCAGTGGCCATGGAGAAACTAGGATTTATAAAATCAGTGGAATATCTACAATCAAGGGGAATGCACATCGACCTTATAGCCACGGATAGACACGTTTCAATTGCCAAGACAATGAGAGAGCAGTTCCCACATATTAAACATCAATTTGACGTATGGCATCTTGCTAAATCAATCAATAAGAAAATCTCGGCTGCAGGGAAAAAAAAAAGGTTTTGAAAGTATTTTGCAGTGGTCACATTCTATCACCAACCATCTTTGGTGGAGCTCAAAAACTTGTGAGGGGTCAGTGGAAATACTACTTGAAAAATGGCGGTCACTGATGCACCACTGTACCAACGTTCACCGCTGGACAGCAAATGAACATTTCCACCAATGTAAACATGGCCCTTTGTCCCCAGAGGAGGCATGGAAGAAGAAGTGGTTGATTCCATCTTCACCGACACACAAAGCCATTGAGAAGATTGTTTTCAACAAAACTCTATCAAGAGATTTGAGAGGACTGACAGAATTCTGTCACACAGGAGATTTGGAGGTGTTCCACAATATGTGCCTAAAGTACAGGCCAAAGCGCTTGCATTTTAGCTTTCGGGGCATGAAACATTGCACTCTACTAGCAGTCTTGGCCCATAACAGCAATGTCGGACGTGAACAATCTAGGACTAGGGGTAAAGTAAGGATGCCTCGCTACACTAAGGTGTTTTCAAAACGAAGTAAGCAATGGGTGATCAAACCAGTCTATGATGAAATGCAGTTCGACTTTGTGAAAGGCCTTATTGTTGCTGTGTTAGAGAAGCACAGATATGGAATTTTGGACGTTTCTGTGCAGAGCAGTGATCGATTGACACCGAACATTGCGACTGTGCCATGCCCACCCGAAGCACAGCTGATTGTGAAGTACAAATTCCGGTTTAAATAATTGCAATACCATTGTCTTTTTGTAAATAAATGTTATTGTACAGTGTACCTGTAAACCTAACCCCTAGCTTCACCATCATGGGTGGCGAACAAGCTGGGTGTCATCTTTGAATTCTCTCTATTCACCTCATATATGTGTATGTATATATTTTTCTCATGTCTCATCTCATGTAAATGTAAATGCTGCGCACTGTTAACGGAGGGGAGGCTTGCGTATTGCAAATAATAAAACAAACAAACAATAAATCTCACTTTTAACTCAACTCCTGTGGTACTTTATACTTTCCCTGACCTTCCGCCAAAAATTAAATGTCTCAATTTGGGCTGCAAAGCTCGCAGACAACGGGGACAAAATTGGGGCACTTAGAACACGCCAGCCGAGCAGGCCGTGGCATTTGGGAGAGAAGCCAGTTCGCATTTGCACATTGAGGCGCACTACATAGACGGATTCTAAACTTCAAGTTCTCACAGATGCCTATACTACGTGATGTTGCAAATAAAGAATGCGAAGGACAGCGCCCAGATGAGGCCCACAAGTCGCACTGGAAGTATAAGGGTCTATTGTCTTTTGACCTTGAGACAGGGACCATGCCGAAAGAACTACATTTGAAGGGAGTGCGCAATAACGTAAGAGACGATAAGGCAGAAAATTCAGAAACTAGACCGAGTTTCATTTTAGTTCAGTATACGGAAAATCGTTGTCAAGAGCACGGTCCGTTTTACAGACTGCATTATGAAGAGACACAATGGAAATTTCAAATATAATGTAAGTAAATCTTTACACGCTTTTATACCGGAATGAAGATTTAATGAATTGATGCATGAATAAATGAATGAATGCAGAGCTAGGAAAAGCAAGTAAAACGTGTTTGTAGTGGGCACATGGGCATGCAGGTCCACTGGTCTCACCGATCTCGGTCCTTGGCCCAGCCACTTTTCCCTGCACTGCCTACCTGCACTACGGGACTGTCTCTGTATCCTTCAGCCCCTTCTCCCGGCATTTACCTTGCACTTGCCACCAGCTGGCCCTATTATTTAATTTGTATTCAACTAACCATGTACAGCCCTTCCCCATGCGCGATCAGAAAGACACCTGGTCTAGTAGGATCGTTGTCTGTCTGCCCTTGTTCCCCACCTGCCTCGTCACGCCTAGAAACACTTGAGTATAGGCGCGTTACAAATGCCATATCATATATCATATCATTCCTCACGCATGTAGACTAACTGTCGTTTATCATTGTGTGTTGGCCTCGATTTATTTCGTTACTTTTCGCATTGATTTTAGAGCCGAACATACTCCATTGAACTATCCTTGCAAGCAAATAGTTTCTGATCGGCTGTAATAAATAAAATAAGTAATATTAATGAAGATCGGCTGGCGAGACTAATTATAATTTTTTTGTTTTCATAACAGGTATTTGCTCCCCTTCTGCTACTGCCATCGGTTTGAGACACCAGCAGATGGCTTTTACAGTAGACACCTGCAGCTTCTTGTGAACAACTGGAGCACACTGACAATTTTATGGGACGATCGCCAAGGGCCCACATGCCCTTACGCTGTACTAGTGGCTAGAAGCAACATATCAACCTTTACGATGGACTAGTGCCTAGTTGATGGAACAGCCTTGCGGTTCACCGTGCTTCCAAAGTGCTTCTTTTAACGAAAAGCAACACCCTGTGTACCATGGCGGATACAGATAAAAGAAAATAAATGGCTTTCGGAGTTCATATGGCAATTGCTGAATATTCTCTAAACATTTAATGTAAAATAAATGTACTTTACCAAATGTACCGTGTTGCTGTTTGATTTTAAAGTAAAGTTTCATATTCCGAATTGTGGCGCGTTGTGTTGTGAGATGGTCTGTGTTGGTTTCCGGGTTCTGTGTGGAGTTGCGTAGAAGACGACTGGGCGCGTTTGCCTACGCAGCACAGTAACGTCACGGAGAGAGGCGGGGCGGGGAATATGAATGTTATGATAATGTCAGGCTCAGGGGCGGGGGAATTGATTTACTGCCGCAAAAGCAGGTCAGCCAGGGCGATCGGGGAAAAGATAGGATTATCAGAAAATGGCGGCTCCCTGGTGCTTGTTTTCGCGTGCGTTTAATGGACGAAAACTCGGGTAAGGTCCATAGGAAGGTTTTCTAAAATCGAGCCACTTAGGCTTAAAAAAACATGGCCGACCCGTAGGGACAATACCTTTAACAGAGAATTCTCCCTAACACTCGCCCCCCCCAGACTAAGGGACAGGAGGATTTAATCCACTCCTGGATGAATCTCATACCTCTAGTCGATGACATACATCCTAGAGAGACCATCAGCATTTTGGTGGTGACACCCTGACCTATGTTCTATGGTCAAATCAAAGGATTTCCTTTGTAAGCTATATGACCTACAAACCCTTTGAGGAACTTCAGTCTTTTTGAAACTATAGGGGATCTGTTTGACCAGTCCCCCGGAAGTTGGTACAACTTCTGAACCTGTGATAGGCTTTTTCAAGGGGTCCTTATAAAGGATTCCGTTAGATCTAGAGGGGCCTCCAGAGTTCCTCACCACTTCTCTGTGGGGAGAAGGTTGGGTTTTGGGCATCTTGGTTGGAGGGGATGGAGCTAAGCAAGGTACATGCTTCTCCTTCCTCTTAGATCTACCCTTACCTACTTTAGGAGTTTCACTCCCAAGATTAGGATTTGAGTTGGAGTCTCCAGTAGAAGGTCCAACAGTCTGAAGGTTTTTGGCCTTAGACTTTTCCTTCCTGGTTTTCCACCAGCCCTGAGAATTACCAGTTCTCTTAAGCCTAGTTAGGGGTCCAGTTGGTCTATCCACCTCTTCCTCAGAATCAGGGGGAGTCACAGACTTTAAAACTGGGGGAATAATGATGGAGCTTGGTTCGGGCTACCATTTCCCTAACATTGTAGCCTGAAATTTGCCTGGGTCAGAGGTCAATTTACCAACATGTCATGATGCATACCCCCGGGCATCCAGACCACGTCCATCAGCCCCGGGAGCAGGCATCATGTCGTCTTGAGAAAACCCAGCAACCCCTGCTAGGGGCTGTCTGGGTTCAGTCCTGGCGCCTATGGCGCCAGGCTCATATGGGACATCAGTCCTGGCGCCATAGGCGCCAGGCTCATAAGTGCACACTTACCTGATGCAGACCATGCTGCATGAAGATCCAAGCCCATGTGAGGCCTAGAAGGGACTACTTTACCTTAGGGACTATTTTGTTACTCGGGTGTGGTCGGGGAGGAATACCTACCTGGGACTACTTTGGCTGCTATTTAAACCACGCACGAAGAGCAGCACACACTTTGTGTTATTCTGCATCCAGCAGCGTAACGCTCATCGTGCCAGCAGCAGCATCCAGCCTTCTGCCACGCCCGCCTTGAACCTGGAGCACCTAGAAAGAAGGAAAGAAGCAAAGGTTAGAACAAGAGTGTTACCTGATTTCTTACCTGATTCCGGATTCATTGCATCTTCAAACCAGAGGAAAGACTTGGTTTTAAACGCGTTGCATCGCCAGCAGCAGCGCCGCGCCATACTCACCGTTCCACGCAGCATCTCTTCGATCCGGCGCAGTCTCCATCTTTACATCGCCGAATCCCGGCACCTAAGGGGGACAAGAAACAACAAGGTGAGCAGAGAGAACAGACAGAGACAATCTCTTTAGCCGCCATATGCTTACCAGATTTTACCACCGGAGGTATAATTCTTCAGCACGCCACATCTTCTAATGCCGCACCTGTAAGATAAGGAGAAAGCTGCAAGTTTAACCCTTGGCATTATTTACCGGACAGTTTTGGGTAACACAGACTTTTACCGGAGCGCTTTCAGCTGTCAATCTTCTTATTGGGTCAAAGCTGCAAGATAAAAGAGGAATTGGACAGGAGTGAATTCCAGACATTTTGAACTCTTACGAACTATATACTTACGGCTATTCGCCAGGACCTTTTGGAGTCAGGATTCGTCTACAACTCTTTCAATATCTTCAGGCCAGTGAAGTAACTGGTCATCAACGCACCCCTGCATGCTTCGCAGGATGGAGAGCTCATCCTTCAAGAATATAAGGTGAGATTGCTGAGAGGGCGCTTCAGAGGTGATTCGTGGGGAGGACAGTGGGGGTGCTATCACTTGAATCCACAAGTGGCTAAATCTATCTCTCCACTTTTAGGAGAATATTTCTACGGGCAAAGCAGACAAGATTAGGAGGGCAGATCCTGTCAGTCATCGCTGCACTACGCATCACCTGGGTGGAGGCCGCAGCAGTCCGGGTCCGACCGACGCCCCTGTGGGAGCCAGAGCGTAACAGAACGCAAAGCCTATCTACAAATCCCCACCCGGGCATTATGGAAACCTCAGAAACAGACCAATTGGCACAACTATTGGGGGAACTTAGGGCAGAAGTGCACTCTGCTCGCCAAGAGACTAATGCCCTCAGAAGAGAACTAATTGTATAGAAGGAGCGCACAGAGGATCTCGCTAGACAACTGCTGCAAACTCAAGCTGGACAAGCACCCCTACCTGGTTCCGGGGGAAACCCAGCTCCTGTATTATCGAGTAACCCTGTGCAAATAAACCTACCAGGAAATATTCCATTAGCTCCACCCGAACGCTTTGCCGGAGATCCCAAAAGGTTTGCCGTGTTTATGAACCAATGCCGCTTGCACTTTTTATGCAGACCAGGAGCCTTCCCAAACGATCAAGCCAAGGTAGCCTTTGTATTATCATATCTCAGCGGCAGTGCAGCTGATTGGTCAATTCCACTAGTTACTCAGGATGACCCAATTCTTCGGGATTTTCAGGGATCTGCTAATCTATATCGCAACCTTCAATAGATTGATAGTGGAAACCGGATGGCCTGAGGAAAAGCGAATGACATTGTTTCACCGTGGACTTCGGGGCAAACTTAAAGACGTCTTGGCTCAAGTTGTGAACCTACCTCAGGATTGCGCAGAGTTTATAGACTTGGTGTTCCAGCTGGATCATCGACCCCAGAATAGAAAGGCTGATCGAGCTAAGTTCGAAAATCAGGTATTGGTTAAATCCAACGTTGCCCCCAAAGGAACAGATGCATCAGAACCTATGCAAATCGGGGGGTGTCAAAGGACCCTTAACTCAAAAGGAAACGGAAAGAAGAAGACAGATGCAATTGTGTCTGTACTGTGGAACCTCAGGACATTTTCTACGGGATTGCCCTATAAAACCACCCAAGAAGGTGGTAGGAGTTGCTGGTAAAAGTCCAAAAGAGCCTGATTCGGAAAACGACCACGCCCGACAAGCGTAGAGGTCCGCTTGCCGAGCTTAAAGAAGGACACTCAGACCTCGCATCTGATCATACCAATGGTCCTAATTGATCCTAGACAACCCTCACGTATGCACGCAGTAAGGGCATACATTGATAGCGGGGCTGTAGGGAACTATATGGACCACGAATTGGCTTCCAGGATGAATCTACCTCTCTGCCGAAAAACCACCTCAGATGTCATCACCACAGTCGATGGAACTGAAATAGCCTCTGGGCCTGTAACTCATTCCACCGCAGAGATGACACTATTGGGTCAGGATGGGCATCAAGAGACTATTGTGTTTGATTTAATCAAAGCCCCACAGTTCCAAATAATACTGGGGATACCTTGGTTGGAAACAGATAATCCTTGTATTGATTGGCGAGAGAAGAGAATAACCTTCCCGGATTGTGCACAAACCTGTTACCCAAAGAAAAATCAGAATGCAGGCCTGGCCACAGTAACCACAGCAGTCATGCAACTACCTCCAGAATACCAAGAATTCCAGGATGTCTTCCAAAAGGAACAGGCAAACACCTTACCTCCTCACAGATCGTATGATTGTCAAATCGATCTCATACCCAGTGCACAACCCCCTTGTAGCAGGATCTATGCCCTTACGGAACCTGAGAACCTTCACCTATAACAATACTTAGACCAGTACCTTGCCAATGGCTTTATTCGCCCTTCCAAGTCTCCATTATCCTCAGCTTTGTTCTTCCTGTCAAAAAAGGAAGGTGACCTTAGAACGTGCATAGACTACCGCGCACTAAATCAGATTACGGTAAAAAACCGATACACATTGCCTCTGATCCCCGAACTACTAGACCAAGTAAAGGATGCTTGTATCTACACTAAGTTAGATCTCAGAGGGGCATATCATCTGGTACATGTAGATAAAGGCGACAAATGGAAGACGGCCTTTCGCACCAAGTACGGTTTATTCGAGTATCAGGTGATGCCCTTCGGGTTGTGCAATGCGCCAGCAGCCTTCCAGTATTTTATGAACGATGTCTTTCGTGAACTCATTGATGTCTGTGTTATCGTATACATAGACAATATCCTTGTGTACTCCTCCTCAGAATCAGACCATGTTAAGCACGTACGTGCAGTCCTTGAGAAACTACGCCAGCACAAGTTATATGCAAAATTGGAAAAATGTGTTTTTCATGTTACGGAAGTTGAATTCCTTGGATTAATCTTGACTCCAAAAGGAGTCCGAATGGACTCACGAAAGGTGGACGCAATTCTCAAGTGGCCATCACCTAGTTCAGTTAAAGGGGTGCAAAGCATGCTTGGATTTGCCAATTTCTACCGCAGATTAATTCCGGACTTCTCACATGTTGTACATCCCATCACAGCACTTTTGCGAAAGAACAAACGTTTCTTGAGGACCGAAGAGGCTGAAAAGGCCTTCCAAGAGCTGAAAGCGAAATTCACATCTGCGCCTGTCTTAAAGCATCCACGCCCAGAGCTTCCATACATAGTGGAAACTGATGCATCCAGTTTAGCCATGGGAGCTGTCCTGTCCCAGAAGGATCCTGAAACTGGTCAGCTTCACCCAGTGGCATTTTGGTCCAGAAAGTTCTCGGCACCCGAGTTAAACTATGCGGTTACCGATAAAGAGTTATTAGCCATCAAATCCGACATTGAGGCTTGGCGACACTATCTTCTCGGTGCCAGGCATACCATTACTGTAATCACCGATCACCGGAACTTGCAGTATCTAAAAACAGCCAAAGCCCAATCATCGCGCCAACTTCGATGGGCATTATTCTTTGCCGAATTCAAGTTTGTGATCACTTATCGACCAGGCTGTAAAAATGGAAAGGTAGATGCCTTATCCCGAATAGGAATGGAAGAAGCATATGCGAACCCGGAGCCGGTGCCTATAATTTCTGAACAAAGAATTCTTGGCATAACTACTTTACAGACACTAGAAGAAATTCATTTAAAAATCCAACAACTCTTCAATCCAGCAGCTCTGCAGGACTGGGTGAAGAAAGGCCCGGATTACTCAGTCATCAATGACCTACCCTACTATCAAGGACGACTATTTCTACCACACAAGGAATTACAGGAACTTGTCATCTCCAATTATCATGATTCCCTAACGGAAGGTCACCCAGGTATCGCAAAAACCGAAGCGAAAATTAAGAGACAATTCTGGTGGCCCACCTGGCGAAAAGATATTAAGTCATTTGTGATGTCTTGCGGCATTTGCGCCCAAAACAAGAGTCAGAAGAAAAAACCAGCTGGCCTTTTACAACCTTTGGATATTCCACCTACACCATGGCACACCTTATCTTTAGACTTTATTACTGATCTACCTCCATGTAATGGATTTAACACCATTCTAGTTATCATGGATCTTTTTTCCAAGCTGGCCCACTTTATTCCTTTGAAGGGATTACCTTCTGCTTCAGTCCTGACCAAGGAGTTCCTCGAAAACATTGTTCGAATACACGGGTTTCCTTCTGTATTGGTCTCTGACCGAGGTAGTCAATTCATTTCACATTTTTGGAAGAAATGTTGCCAATTGGTGCAAATCGACGTAAGGTAATCAACCAGTCACCATCCCCAGACCGATGGTCAGACGGAGAGGACCAACCAGACCCTTGAACAGTACCTTCGTTGCATGCTTCACCAGACCGAAAGTAATTGGAAAGATATTTTATGGATTTCCGAATATGCATACAATAACTCTGTACACTCAGGAACCGGACAAAGTCCCTTTTATATCATATATGGGCACCACCCTCGAACCTCAGAACTCGATTCGCCTCAGCACTTAGAAATGCCTGCAGTTAGTAATTTGCATTCTACTATTACACAAGCCTTCAAAGAAGCGACAAGCGACAGAACATTTGACACAAGCAAAAGAGAAATACAAGAAAAATGCTGATCTACACAGAAGTGAAACTCCACAGTGCCAAATTGGAGATCAGGTTTGGCTAGCTACAAAACTCATACCTCTGAAAGGAACTCAGACTTTTAATCCTAGATATTTGGGGCCTTACAACATTAAGGCCATTATCAAGCCGGTGGCCGTCAAACTGGAATTACCCTCCAATATGCAAATTCATCCTGTCTTTCATGTTTCACTTTTAAAACCAGTTCAACCAGGAACAAGATTAACCAAACCACGAGATCCTATTTTGATAGATGCAGAACCTGAATTTGAGGTGAAAAACATCCTGGACTCCAAGGTGGTTAAATCAAAACTTTTTTACTTAATCGATTGGAAAGGTTACAGGCCAGAGGAAAGGTCATGGGAGCCTAGTGACCACGTTCATGCACCACGATTAGTGAAGAGATTCCATCGGGACTTCCCGGACAAACCAGGACCAATGGGAGGAACGACTTTAGGAGGGGCCTTGAGGGGGGAGTGCTGTCATGATGCATATCCCCGGGCATCCAGACCACGTCCATCAGCCCCGGGAGCAGGCATCATGTCGCCTTGAGAAAACCCAGCAACCCCTGCTAGGGGCTGTCTGGGTCAGTCCTGGCGCCTATGGCGCCAGGCTCATATGGGACATCAGTCCTGGCGCCTATGGCGCCAGGCTCATAAATGCACACTTACCTGATGCAGACCATGCTGCAAGAAGATCCAAGCCCATGTGAGGCCTAGAAGGGACTACTTTACCTTAGAGACTATTTTGTTACTCGGGTGTGGTCGGGGAGGAATACCTACCTGGGACTACTTTGGAGGCTATTTAAACCACGCCCGAAGAGCAGCACACGCTTCGCGTTATTCTGCATCCAGCAGCCTAATGCTCACCGTGCCAGCAGCAGCATCCAGCCTTCTGCCACGCCCGCCTCGAACCTGGAGCACCTAGAAAGAAGGAAAGAAGCAAAGGTTAGAACAAGAGTATTACCTGATTTCTTACCTGATTCCGGATTCATCGCATCTTCAAACCAGAGGAAAGACTTGGTATTAAACGCGTTGCATCGCCAGCAGCAGCGCCGCGCCATACTCACCGTTCCACGCAGCATCTCTGCGATCAGGCGCAGTCTCCATCTTTACATCGCCGAATCCCGGCACCTAAGGGGGACAAGAAACAACAAGGTGAGCAGAGAGAACAGACAGAGACAATCTCTTTAGTCGCCATATGCTTACCAGATTTTACCACCGGAGGTATAATTCTTCAGCACGCCACATCTTCTAATGCCGCACCTGTAAGATAAGGAGAAAGCTGCAAGTTAAACCCTTGGCATTATTTACCGGACAGTTTTGGTTAACACAGACTTTTACCGGCGCGCTTTCAGCTGTCAATCTTCTTATTGGGTCAAAGCTGCAAGATAAAAGAGGAATTGGACAGGAGTGAATTCCAGACATTTTGAACTCTTACGAACTATATTCTTACGGCTCTTCGCCAGGACCTTTTGGAGTCAGGATTCGTCTACAACTCTTCCAATATCTTCAGGCCAGTGAAGTAACTGGTCATCAACGCGCCCCTGCGTGCTTCAGAGGTGATTTGTGGGGGGGACAGTGGGGGTGCTATCACTTGAATCCACAAGTGGCTAAATCTATCTCTCCACTTGTAGGAGAATATTTCTACGGGCAAAGCAGACAAGATTAGGAGGGCAGATCCAGTAAGTCATCGCTGCACTACGCATCACGTGGGTGGAGGTCGCAGCAGTCCGGGTCCGACCAACGCCACTCTGGGAGCCAGGTGAGCGTAACACAACACCAGGGCTTGGAGTGGGTTTCTCAGTAGAGGTTCCCACAGGCTTAGAGTGGTTCCTTAAGGAGGCCTCTCTAGCTAATTTGGTTTGGTTCTGGGTCTCCATACTGGGAGGCCTGGGGGTACTGGATACTACTCCTAGAGTTCTTAGATCATTCCCCAACAGGACTCTCCCAGGCACCTTTATCTGAAAACTGACAGGAATCCTCACTGTCATGTTATTACACTGAAGGAGGGCTGGTAGAATTGGAACCATTTGGACAGGGCCTCCAGACATCTTAGTGGGACCTTTGGGTGCCTTAGCAACATCCTCAGGACTGAAAAAGCTTTCATCCACTACTGTTCTGCTGGCCCCAGAGTCTCGCCTGGCAGGAGTATCCTGGCCATTGACAAGAACACTGTCCACATAATAAACTTTAGAGTTTTCGTGTATGGAGTTGTACACACTCCTATTCTGATCACTAACCAGACCCATGGACTCTACTGTTACACTAGCTTGGAGACTCAAAGGTTCTTCAGCAAAGACTTCAAAGTGAGCACTAGCCATTGGACTTCCTCCTCAGGAGTGAAGGCTAAGGAGACTGTGCTGATCACTGCAGGTCTTCCCGTTACATCTGGGATCTCCTTTGATGTGGTCAGTTGCCCCACAGAGATAGCATGTTCCAAATGCTCTCTGAAAGGGTGGCTTTGTCTGACCTCCTCCTGGTTTGTGACCAGAGGGTACACTAGCCTGTTGTGGTTTACCCTGGGGTTTACCCTGGTTATTTTGTTGTTTGGGGCCCTCTTTGGGTTGGGAGGTATTAGAAGTCTCTTGGTTCCCTTTTGGTGGCTGCTTTCCCTCATCCTTTTTCTGAGTGACCCCTGAATCCTTGTGAGTAGCCCTGTTGGCAACCCACAAGTCAGCAGCCTTAGCTAGCTTCCTGGAATCTAATTCCTTTGAATCAGGAGAGCAGGCATCATAAAATGACTCCAACATAACAAGATTTCTCATTCCCTCATAAGTGTTCACCTTGTAACCCTTAATCCATCCCTTTAAGTTTTTCAAACTTTCACTCACTCAGGTAGCCCAAGGGGTACCATCATTCTTTTTGAGGGTCCTAAACCTCTTAAGGTACTGGGAAGAGGTCTTCCCAAATCTAGCTATTAAAGCTAGCTTCACACATTCATAATCCTATCTATCCTCCTCCCCCAACTCCATTACCACATCAGTTGCAACTGGGGGGAGCCTAGAGAACAACCAGGAAAGTAACTCATTTCCTGTAATGATCTAGAGCCCATGATTATACTCAAACAAACTCAACCAATCCAACACATCCAATTTAGGCTCATACATACCCACAATCTCTTTAGGCATCCGGGGTCTTTTGGGACTGGAACTCCTAGAGGATCCGGAGAGAGAAGCATTTTCCACAGACAATTTTTTCATCTCTAACTCATGCTTGAGCTCCATTTCCCTGAGCCTTAGTTCTTGATTCAGTTCTTGGTGTCTTTGTTCTGCTTGAGCATTAAGTCTCTTAAACTCCAATTCAAGTTTCATTTTCTCTAGTTCAAGATATTGAGGATTAAGTGTGGGACCTGGCAAAGGTCCAGTAGGTACAGCTGGCAGAGCAGGTAGAGGCCCAGTGGGGACAACTACATCATCTTCACCCTCCTCTTCTGCTTCTGACTCAAGGTTATCAATACTAGGTTCAATATCAATATCGTTGCTGTTATCTACATTTGCTGGAGTGGTAGGTTCCTCTGAACCATCATCCAGACTTTGGTTTGCTAACAACCTTTCTATTAGCTCCATTTTCTTGCCTTTAGTCAGGAGATTCTTATGCTTAAAGAGAACTCTTAAACAATCAGCAGTTTTTGTAGCAAGGGACTCTTGACTATAACTTTCCATAGTTGACAGGTTTAGAAAATAACTTTTTAGTGCTAAGCTTTGTGGTTAGTTGCACTAAGGCATCTATAAGCACACTAAAATGTATACTCAATACAAATCCGACCGCTGTACAGCAGTGTTAGGCAGAAACCTGTGCAGTTCCCTTAGGGACCACTGCAAAAGGCTTAAGACTACAGGTTTTGGCAGTAAACCCAATTGGTAGCAGTCTGCACCACCCAGATTTACCTGGTAGCTGTGGCTGAGCAGCAAGACTTCTCTCAAGAAGAGTTAGACAGTATATAGAGTATACAAGATAGGTACCAAAATGCAGTAGCACAAGCAAACACTGACCAGAGCTTTGGTATCAAAGTATATAATTATTTATTAAAAAGACACACTTAGAAACACTCCAGCACTATTATTGTAAGCAAGTTCAAAAACACAGTCACTATTAATATATATACATCCCGTATTCCTTATTAGACAAATCTTAGTTAACACCACTTATTTCCAGACAGAGGTGAGCGCTTAACTAAGATGGCACTCCAATAAGTTAAGAAAAGGGGAGGGAAAAGGCAGAAATTAGGAAAAGCACACAACACAATACTTTAGAAGCACTCAGCAAGGCAGGAAAGTCAAAGTCTACTTGTGAGCAAAAAGTTCAGAGGCCCGGCCCCCTCTTAGAGAGAGTAGGACACCAATGCGCCCAAGATCACGCAGTTTAAAAGGCTTGAAAAGTCTTGCAGAGATTTTAAAAAGGAATCAGTTCAGCTCAGAAAAGTTCAGTTAGACAGCCTAGGGCCAACCCAAGTGGTAAGATGAGGATTTACGAGACACCCCACACAGACCGTTGAGAGGGAGGCCAGGCGGACACAGTACCTTGAAAGTGGAGAGAATCCTCCAGCGGGGGCAGTTGTTCCTGGCAGTGGGTGCAAGTGGCGGCGTCGTCCAGAGGAAGAGAAGATCTTGACGTGGAGGAAAGCTGAAGGTCGTTGCACTGCCAGGGAAGAAACCAGCCACGGAGTCCTCCGGTTAAAAGGTACTACCCTTTTATTTGCGGTAGTGGTAAAACATGGTATCCCGGTTGCTGGGGTGCTTGGCACAGGCAAGGCGGCCACGAGATGATCCGGAAAGGCGAAAAGGCGAGCAAACTGGTTATCCCCACCAGTCAAAGGAAGAAGACTCTTCGGGATGAAGATCTCCTCTGTCGTCGGAAGAGGTGGTGATTCGGTTTAGCAGGGCTCCACCGGTGGTGTCGTCGTTGCAGGTCGGCTCAGCTTTTCCCTCTTCAGATTCTTTGGTCCTGTGGCGACGTCTGAAGTCCCAGTCCCCAAAGCCCTGCTTTTATGCAGAAAACCCCCATTCATCAGTCCTAGCTGTCACTCAAACATGCTAAGTGGTGAGCCGGGCGGCTCACCAATGGGCCAATCACACAAGAGTGCGACTTGAGTTGCCGAGGCAACTCAGTCCAGGGTGCCTAAACCCCCCTCCCACACATCCTGTAGACCCAGACAGAGTGGCACCACTTTTGGAGGCTTCTGTGTAGAAGACCGCCAAAAAGTGGAACAAAGGGCTCGACTTAGGTTGGAGTTACAGAGACGAACACAAACGCCATTTTAAAACCGAGTCCTGGCGAAAAGACCCAACCGGGAAATAAATATTAAATAAATAACCCGGTATCTTTAACATTGCACCAAAAAGTGGTGCGTTTAAAATGAATGGGAAAATCCCATAGTAAATATTCTTAAGGAATATTTTGCGTGGTAACCACTGCCACCAGCCAGAAACTCGACGAGTGGGGACTGCACAGTGCCCCCTTGGAAAACAGACCCAGGGGCAATCTAATTACCCCTACCAGTACTTCCACAATATGATGGTTTGTACTGGTTCTGTTCCCAATTTAAGACTAGTAAAGTCATTGGTGACTTTACATGCCCTGGGAGACAGTAGTAAGTCCCAGGTTATGGAGTCTATGTTTGGGGGTCATTATGACACCCCTGTGTTATTGCACTGAGGGTGCTGTGTAACACACTTACCAAAAACCACATGAAACCCTATGGAGTAAAAGACCCCATAGCCCATAAAACACATTACAAAGTCAAAGGATATCTCAAATCATGTCTAAGAGTGGGAGAAAAAGAGTCTCACTTTTAGCAAGAGAAAAAAAATAAACCCCAAAAATCCAGCAAAGTTGCTGGGGGACTCACTAGGTTTGGGAAATTAGCCTTAACAGAGAATTCTCCCTAACAATTCTCCAGAGGCTAGTACTACAATTGCATTGCTTCTCTGCACAGAGACAAGGAGCCCATACCACTCCATTTGTTGAGACATGGTGACAGCATTGTCTGTGAGGAGCAACACAGTCTTACCTGGTACATAACGGAGGAAAGCAACCAGGGCCAGTCTGATCGATAGTAACTCTAGCAAATTGATGTGTTCCCAGGACTCAGACGGAGACCACATGTCGCTCACCATTAGAACTTATAGGTGAGTGCCCAAGCCTTTCAGGGTAGTGTCTGTGACTAGTGTCAGTTGGGACTAGGTTTGTCAGAACCATACCCCTTGCAGTAAGTTGTCACTCCAGGAATCTGTTCACCTTTGGAGAGATCTGAAGAACATCTGATGTTCGTCCCTGAAAGTGAGTTCACTTGCAACTCAGAGGCCACTCAATTGACCACATGCGCAAATGAGCCTTCGACACTACAAGCATGCAGAAGGCCAGGAGACCCAGCAAGCACAGACAATCTGAGGCAGGAAACCTTTCCTTAGATTGGAAGACATGAGCCATCTTGGAAATGTTCACTACCCTGTCCACCGGTGGGAAGGCTCGACCCATGTGAGTCTCCAAGACTACCACGATGAATCTGAGGGAATGGGATGGCAAAACATGAGACTTCCTTAAATTCAGGGAGAAGCCCAAGCTGTGCAACAAGCTGGACGTCCGATACAAGTGTGATGGCGCCTGGTCTGGGGAGCAAGCTCGGATGAGCCAGTCATCCAGATAGGGAAACTCATGGATGCCCTCCCGAGGTGAAACGCCACCACTGCCAGTAACTGGCTGAATGGCAGGACCTTGAATTGGTAATGGCAATTTCCCGCTTTGAATCAAAGGGACTTCCTGTTGTGAGGAGTCAGGAATGAGAGGCTGACACAAGGAAGTCATAGTTCTGGTTATAGACTTTTATTAAATAATAAGGGTTTGGAAAATGCCTCACTGTCCCTACTTCTAAGAGGTATTTTCCTACCTTAAAGAAAACAAAGGGTCTGTTCAATGTCGAAATGTCCAAAGTAAAACTGTCCTGTATCCAAAATCTTATCCTTACCCTCACATTCTAAAGTAACGCTAATGTGTAAAGGGGTAATGACTTTATTCTTGAAAGGTGCACAAATGCTCAAGTTCAAAGGAAATATAAAGGTACTCCAACACAAAAGTTCCCAATGGCAATGGATAAGGTTCACAGTTCCAAGGGATGACTCCCTTCCCCATGCTAGGGTTTCTCACAACTCCAAAAGGCACAAAACCTCCTTGGAGGTTTCTCAGTAAATAACAAAAACACTTTGCGTGCCAACACAGTTTTAGATATCAGTTCCAACTTTACATAATACCTGGCATACTTCCCGAGCAGGTTATTATCCAATTCATTCTCTCTTTTACTCTCTGTTTTAGGTTTTACCTGGCATACTCCTATGCCAGGACTTCTTTGGATTGCTTGTTTTCTACAATTTGCAAACTTGAGCTTTGGCCTGGTATATTCTCCTGCCAGGGCTTTTAATGTACTTCACCTGACACACACTTCTTGACTTGGGTTTGCCTGGTATGCTCTCCTGCCAGGTCTTTTAAGCCAGGGATTTTCACATGTTCCACTTTATAAACACCTGCAGACTTGTCCATTTGCAAAGGTTCATGAGGTGAGGGGTTTTCTTTATCTCCCCTTAACCTCTCTTGGGCTTTGCTCTCCTTGGTCATGGGTCCCAGACTCGTAACTGTTATAGCTTTGCAAAAGGTCATGAGGTGAGGGTGTTTCTTCTCACCCCTTGACCTCTCTCTCGTGCTTTGCTTCCCAACAAAAATGATTCTCCTTCATTCAATTCTCAATTACATAGCGTTCCATGGTATTGTTGCCGAAGTGCCCCGGTGTCCCTCTAATTCCTTATAGGACTCAACGGCTTTCTGAAGCACTCCTTCTATCCCTCGCGGTAAACCAGGGCAGGCGTCTCAGTGCTCTGCCGCCAGTTTGCAGGCCCACTGTCGTCTCTCACCGGCCTCTTCGTCCTTCACAACGCGCATGGTGTCTAAGCCTCTCTCTGTGTTCCTGAGCTGAGGTGCTGTTCTCCGGTTCCCGCGACCGCTGACCAGACTTACCTTCTGTTTCTGATACAGTTCCAGTGGGGCACACCGGTTACTGCAGCCTTCCTCCTTCTGCCTTGAGCCGGTTGGCTCCACAGACTTCTCCACAGCGGCTCACCAGTCCCTTGCTGGCCCTCGAGCAAACACACATCGCCCAAGTAGCTTCTCTTCGGCTTATTCAGGTTCCTCCTTTTAAATCTCCCGGAAACTGTCAGCATTGTGGATTTGCATTACTTCCTTCAGTCTCCTCGTCTCAGTATTTTCATATGTATGCAAATGTACTTTCCTAGGTTTTCTTTCTACATGATGCTGGTAGAGGTCTTTAGCCGGTTTTGTGGATAATGGAAGAAAACTCTTACAATAAGCCATAAAAGCTTGGGATACAGAGGGAACATCCCTAAAAGGGAAAGGGGAGATTGTGCCTTCACCTGACGATGCCATGTTCTCAGCCAGAGGGTCACTTCCCCCCATGTGGTCCTCCCTCATATAGCTGCCCCCAGGGTCAGTATGAGGTAGTGGCTGCCTTCCTCTGGCCACATGTGGAAAGGCCCGTCCAGGCAAAGAAGTGTTCTCATATTAGATGGAGGCCCCTGTCCTTTTTTGGCACCAGAAAACAGAAAATGTTACTCACCGTCGTGACTTCTGTACTCTTACTCCACAGTTCCCTTTCCTCCATAATTATGGGGACCCGGCGTTATGGGGAACGAAAGCGGACAACATTTTGCACATCATAAAAGGACAATTTTCCTTTAAAAATGTTGTACTGGCAGCCACCACGGGGCGCAGGCATGATGGCGGCCTGATCGCTTCGTTCCGTCCCCTGTCCTGATTGCAAGTGGACAATCTGCCGAGTTGTGCGCTCGCGACCCACACTAAATGGGTCTCAGGGCAGGGGAGAAACTTGGGCAGCAGTGGCCCGACAGTGATATACCCCGGTCCTCGAAATTGTGAAGTAAATCAACCATCAGGCGGAAGGCCAGCGCTGGCCCGTTGAGAACCGCCTCAGGGCAAAGATACGGTGCAGCCTACCACGGGACAGTCTGGTGCGCCCATCAGTGAGCAGGGGCTCCCGCTGGGCCAGAACTGAAGGTGCGTGACAACCCGGAGTGTATCCGGATGCCAGCCGCCATCCCCCCCCCCGGTTAGCAGGCAAGAAGTTTGAGCAAGGAGTCTGAGCGTCCACGAGACCTGGGCAGGTGGTGGATGTGCAATGGGAGGCAGACGGCTCTCCAGCACCACAGAGGACGGTGCACTGTTGGCGGGAGGAGCTGTGGTGGAGGCTACCCCTCCCCATAAGAGAGAAGAGGTAAGGAAAGTGGTACTGCAACACAGTAGGGACCCGGCGTAACCCAAAGGACTTGTGCAGGGCTGGCAGTGGCAGGGAAGATACCGGGGAAGCCGGAAGAAGATCCAGGGGGGCGCACAACCAGAACCTGATACGATACAAAGCTGGGAGACCCTAGTGGGTGCATCTGCCCAGCACCTCTCTTTTGAACACTCCTGCCCAGTCAGTGAGGCCAAAAAAGGCTGCAGGAATTTAATGGTCACAGCATATGGTGTTCTGGAATCTACCATGTTGAGGCACGGAGGGAGGCATGGGGAACCCCAGATGGAGGCGGCTGCACTACAAGTAGTGAGACAAGGCCTGGATTTTTGAAGACACTGGGCGAGTTGTAGCAGGTGGCGGGGGGTCTACACGACCCAGAGAATAGACCGGAGTGGCCTGAGGTGCAGAACAGTGCACGGGTGTGACAAAGTAGGAGTGTGAGGACAGACCCAGGACTGTGAGCGCTAAGTCCCAGCAGAGGTGGTGCAGTAGAATGGAGGGGGAACCCCACGGTCTGGAGTGTGTAGGAAGCTTGTAAAGGAAATCGGGGTGAGTCGAGGGGTGAAGATGGCTCTCGCTGGAGATGCAACTGGCGAGGAGCAGAGGAACAATACATCTGGGGGTTCAGGCCAGGCAGATGAGTTGGAAGGCGGCGCTATCACAGTTTCATTATCGCAGTGGAGGTGACATGGCAGAGGCGAGGGAGACACAGGACCGTACCCCAGCTCTGTAGAGATTTGCACCATCAAGAGCGATATTCAAATGATACTGGAGGAAATACAGGGAATGCAAACTGACATTGGGGTTAAAGTGGCAGACTTGACAGCAGCGAAGGTGGATAACTCGGAGGAGTGAATGACAAGGTTTGAGGCAAACCAAGTCTCCACAGGGGTGATGGAAGCACAGGTCGAGGTCTGTCTCCACAAAATTCAGAGGAGGAGGGAGGAGGAAATTGGCCTGAAAATGGACGATATGGAAAACAGAGAGTGGCGCAATAATCTGTTTCTTTGGCCTAAAAGGGAAGGAGGGGGAGTCAATGGTTGGACGTGAGAGGAAAATCCAGGAAATCATTGGGATGGTCCTAGGATCAAATGAAGGTGAACGAGTGGCCCTGGACCGGGTGCACTGTGCAGGTGGAGGAAACAAGGGGCCTGCTCAGCACTGGCCAAGCTGCATTCCTACCACAACAAGGCTGACATCATTGAGAAGGCAAGATGGATGGGGGCTATTGACTATGGAGACCCCAAAGTGGCAATTTTCCAGGACCTCTTGGCCCAGACCCTCCTGAGGCACAAGAAGTGTGGCCCACTTACAAGGTGGCTTCAGGAGAAGGGGGTTAGATACAGGTGGGGTACCCTTTTTTGATCATATTTGAATGGGGAGGAGAAAGATATCACCTTGTGTCAAAGGAGTATATTAAACGGACCACGGATGAACTTACAGGGCCCCACCAGGACCGCCACGGAGGGCTGGTTGGAAGGGAGAGAGCTGCAGGGACCGCAGACTGAAGGCCCAAGTTGCCAAGGTCCAGGAAATTCCAGAAATGTAATACCACCTCACCAGGAAAGGAGGGTACATGAAGAGGGGAGGAGGGGCCAGGTCAATGGCCGAAATGTTATTCGTGTTGCAGGGGTCGGTGGAACCCGATCCTGCAACTCAGTTGGACATATTAATTGGTATTGCTGGGGGATAGTGGGTAGAATTGGGGAAGTTACGGGATGTTTACGTTTGGGGCACTGTTCCCTCGTTGTTATTATTCTAAGTCTTAGGGGTGGGTGTTGGCTTAATCCATGCAGTGGCTCTTGGGGGCGGGACGGATGAGGTACAGGGCAACAGGCGAAAGGTGAGGAAGGGGTATGGCTGAGGTGGCGATAGCCACCTTGAACGTTAAGGGACTAAACTCTCAAAATAAGAGATAAATGACCAGCAACATGTTTCACAAACAGCAATTGGCGATTCTCTTATTGCAGGTGACCCACTAAAGGCAGGGGGCAGAATCTGTAATAAAGGCTAAAAATGTTGGCATGAACTTCTGGGGCCCCCACAGGGAAGGGGTAGGTATCCTACTAGGGAAAGCCTTTAGGTTGACGAGGTCCAGGTCAAGAGGTGGTTTGGGGGCCGGTTCCTGGGAATAAAGGGACACTATGAGGGAACGCGCTTTACATTGGCTACCCTATAAACACCGAAGGTGGGGCAGATGAGGTTCTTGCACCAGATATTTGAGATGTTGGGAGGTTGGGCAGAGGGTGCCACAATTTTAGGGGGAGATTTCAATCTGGTCGCGGACCCAGAGTTAGATTGGTGGTCAGCAAAGGAGGGGGGGCCAAGAGTGACGGGTAAAGTAAATATCGCCTTCCAGAATCCCCTGCAGGACTATTACTGGGCTGATGTTCAGCGGGGTCATTCTCCCGGGCCAGGGGGTTATACATTTCCCCCTCCCCTACATCAGACCTATACCAGGATAGATCTGTTGCTGGTTCCATTAGACCGGGAACGAGAGATGGGGGCACCCAAAATTGAGGTGGTTACCCGGTCAGATCACGAGATGGTAGTAGCAGAGTGGAAGGTACCGAAACCTCTGCAGCAATTCCGCTGGAGGTGTAATGACACTTTGTTGAGGGACCAAGTATTTCGCGATTTCCTAGGGTAGGAGGTGTGAGCGTATTTTGACATAGTACGCTAGTTATTGTTGTTGGGAGAAAGAAAAGGCTGGGCTCTAGGTACGAACACTCCTGTGCTGAGCTCGGTATTGAGTCTGATGGTCTCGATATCTCTGTGCGAGGTCCCAGGTTGGTAGAGGTGAACCCACACCTCTGTTTATGGAATAATGAACAGTCCTGGTTACCTTGCAATTTTAGGTGCTTTGGTGAATCTTATGTATACAAAGATTCTCACGCTAGGTGCAGTATTTCAAAGTATTATTCTTTATTTAAAGTAGTGTACACACAATCTCTAGGGTGGTCAGCCGACACATGTTTCGACCCCGAAGGGTCCTTCTCAAGGCAAGATAAATTGTAGAAAGGCGGGGGAAAGTTGCCCCCGGAATTCCTCAGTAGACTGCAATGCAGTGTGTCTCCCAGGTCGGGTCTGTCGTAGTTCAAGACTGATGCCTGCAAGCGTGCGGTGTGTAGGTTTTACAACGAGTGATCTCGGCTCTGCTACGTATCCTACGGTGGATAGAGGGGATGACATTGCAGTCCGGTTTGCAGGCTACTATCAGGAGCTATACGCCAAACCGGCGAAGGCAAGGGTAGAGGAGATGCTGGACTATCTGGATGATCGACAACTCCCCAAGCTTACAGGGGTGGAGAGGGAGGCCCTCGGAGGGGAGATAACACAGGAAGAGGTGCTACGGACAATCCAAAGACTAAAAGCTGGGAAAGCGCCGGGGAAGGACGGGTTCACTGCAGACTTTTACAAGCAGTATCAATCTCTATTGGTGGCACCCCTTGCTAAGTTATTCAACTCTATTGTGAGGGAGGGCACGGTACCACCGATGTTTCCCCGGGCTTTGATAGCAGTTATTCTGAAGCCGGGGAAAGATATGGCCGGGTGTGGATCGTACAGGCCAATCTCCCTGCTCAAAATGGACACCAAAGTTTTTGCTAGGATCCTCGCGTCCTGTCTGGAATACTGTCTGCCCGGACTAATTCATCCAGACCAGGTGGACTTTATAATGCATAGGCAGGAGGCTGACAACATGCGTATGGTGCTCCAAGTTCATAACTCCCCGGAGGTGAGAGATGAGGGGGCAGTGCTATTGGCATTGAATGTTGAGAAGGCTTTCGACTGAGTGAGCTGGGCCTTCTTTGGGGAGGTCCTCTCGACCATAGGTATGGGCCCAAAATGGAAAGGATGGATGGTGGCTCTACACTCGAGTCTGACGGCCAGGGTGGTGGTCAATGGCAGTGTGTCACAGGCCTTCCCACTAGAGCGGAGCACGCGACTGGGATGTCCGCTCTACCCAATGCTTTATGCATTGGTAACGGAGCCATGGGCGGTGGTGATAAGGGAAGAAGAGGGAATAAGGGGAGTCTCTCTAGGGGGAATAAAGTGCGAGGTTTGCCTCTTTGCCTCTTTGCGGATGATGCCCTGCTTTATATCACCAAGCCGCTGAGATCGATGCCCCCCTGTTGCCGCAATATGGGGAACTATCCGGTTTTAAAGCCAATTTGGGCAAATGAGTGGCCGTGAAAAGGGACATGGAGAGATGGGCGAGGTTGGGGCTATCATGGATGGCGCGTTTAAACTGTATTAAGATGGTGGTGCTACCTACATTTTTATTCCTATTTCAAATGGTCACGGTTGTGATCCCGCAATCTTTTCTCATCAAAGTGAAGTTGGCCAATGCTGAACTTCCTCTGGGCAGGGGGAACTATAGGGTGGCATACAGGACATTGAGTTTACAAAGGAGGAAGTGGGTGTCTGGTTTCCTGGATCTTGAGACTTACTACAAGGTGACTCAACTCAGGATCCTGGTTGATCACCTGGACCCGCTCTCTGATAAGCAGTGGGTATCAATAGACAATGCAGTTTTGGCCCCAGTCTCCCTAGGTGAGCAGTTGTGGGTGCCTAAATCCTGCATCCCACAGAGGGTGCTACGCCACGCTTTTCTAGAGGTTCTGTGGTCTGTTTGGAAAGAGGAGGGAGGAGGGAATAGATGGCTAACTGCATGGCCATCGGCTTTGAGTTGTATATTGGTCCCACCCTTGAGGGACGGGATTGAGGCACCGTTGGCATTCCAGCTCTGGTATGAGGCGGGGTTCAGTAGGGCCAGGCAAATGTGGGATGGGGGTGTCTTCATTGCGCTAAATCAGCTGGAGGGTGCTCTGGGCCTAGCAAAGCTGTCGCCATTCCGCTACCTGCAGTAGAAAGGAGCACTGACGGAAACCCGTTGGGGCAAAAATCTGAGGAGGGAACTGACAAGATTTGAGCATCTCCTGATAACGAGCAGAGGCTCCAAGGGACTCATTGCGGGGCTGTACAGGTCGATTCTATTGGCGGAAACAAGGAAGCCACTCTCAGCCAGGGTCAAATGGGATCACGATTTGGGGAAGAACATTGATGATGCATTGTGGCACAGATATGCAGCAGGGTGGCACGTGCTACAATCTCCCTACGATATAGACATCAGGCCCTGAAGCTGATACACAGATGGCATTACATGCTGGCTACAATAGAAAAGATGTGCAAAGGATATGACCCCCATTGCTGGAAATGCCACTGGGAGAAGGGGGACTCCACCCACATGTGGTGTTGTTGCCGTGAGGTACAACTATATTGGAGGGAAGTTTTATTGTGGATAAAAACGATGGATGGGATTCAGAGGGAGCTCTCGCCCTGGCTCCTCTTTGAGGTATGGCTGGAGGAAGAAACTGAGTCGGAAGAGGGGCATATGCTGCAGATCATTCTGGTGGCAGCTAGATGTTGCCTAGCCCAAAGGTGGATGAATTTGTACATGCCGGTGGAAAGGGAATGGGTGGCTAGGATCAGAGCAATATAAGATATAGAATACCTCAGACACCTTCTGGATGAGTCCCGAGCGAACATTGAGGGCCTATGGTTTCCCTTCTTTGAGAAGTATGGAAAAGGAGGGGTTGGGAGGAGGAGACCCTGAGGTAAGGGGTTTGGGATGATCTCATCAGTGATGACAACGCCACGTTCTACTTGACGTTTTGGGAATTCACAGGGGAAATGCGACTCAATGAGATATGGTTATATTGCAGGCCTGTGAGCCCTGGAATTGTCTGGCAAGAAAGGGGTAATACCCTTGGTTTGTAACTTTGGGAGTCCAATAGTGCGCACTACAGAGGGACGGGGGCTGGGGCAGTTGGGGTGGGATGGAAACAGGCAGGGGGAGGGAAATTGAGAGGGGTTGGCCACGGAGAAGAGTTCTCATGATGGTTTGTAATACAGTATTTGAAATGCTAATAAAGTTTAATTTTGAAAAACAAATGTACTGCCCAGGAAGCGCGGCAGTGTGGGCATGGCCAGCCCTGCTAACTCCCCCTACAGGCAACACCCGCCCGTCCTTTGCTTCGCCAGACAGGATACCTGACAACCTATTTACTGGGGCATAGCGGGTGGGGCATATGGAGGAAAGGGGACTATGGACGAAGAGTACAGAAGTTACTACGGTGAGTAACTTTCTCTTAATCTTACGTCCCGTTCCCTTTCCTTCATACTTATGGGAGAGCCCCTAGGTGGATGGAAGCTAAAGTTTAAGCAAAGATGTTCTGCAGAACCACCTGACAGAACCTAGCATCAGATCTGGCTGCCGTGTCCATACTGTAGTGTTTGCAAAAGGTACGTGCCTTACTGATTACCTCCCATGAAATGTTTTTCTAAAAGGCCACTGCTGTAGCCTAAGCTCTACCTGCTTGAGCATGCAAACCTTTAGGGATGGTTTTCTTTTGTATTTTGTATGCTTTAGAGCGCTCTATATAGAATGTAAGTGCCGGCCGCACATTTAGTGAATGCAGAACACTTTCTCCCTTATATTGTTGAGAGGGGAAGAATGTTGGTAGGATGATTTCTTGATTCAGACGAAAAGCTGAAAAAACCTTAGGTGTACATTTGGGATGGGTACTAAGAACCACCTTATCCCTATGAAATAATATGAAAGATTCCGGCGAAGAAAGCGCCTGAATTTCACTATCCCTTCTAGCAGAGGTGACTAGCTACTAAAAAGGTTGTCTGCCTTCTAGCAGAGGTGACTAGCTACTAAAAAGGTTGTCTTTCATGTCACCAATTTGATGTCAGCCGTTGACATAAGTTTGAACAGCTTATGAGGTATTGCAGACAAAACTACATTTAAATCCTAGACCGGGTGGGGTTTAGACACTTGAGGGTAAAGCCGATGAAGCCCATCAAAATGCCTTTTGAAATTAGGGTTTGATGTCAAAATGTTATGGTTTGGAGAGCTGAGGTAAGCTCGAACCGCTGATAAGTATGTACAACAAGAATTGATGTTAACCCCAGTAGAGGCCAGGTAAGACAAGAAGGAGAACACATTATCCAAAGATAGATGAAGAGGATTCTGAGATTGTTCCTGCATCCAAAAGCAGAAACAGGTCCATTTGCTCTTATACTGGGACCTCGTAGAATGTTTCCTGGAAGCTTGAATGATAGTCAGGTTGTGTTCTAACAGACCTAGTTCTGCAAACACTAGCTGTGCAGGAACCAAGCTGCTAAGCTCAGTTATATCAGGGAGGGGTGAAACCCTCTGCCTTCCTGTTGAGGTAGAAGATCCAGTGTCATCGGAAGTGGCCACGGCCTGTGTCACTTGAGTAGCAATATGTCGGAGTAACAAATTCAGGTCAGCCAATTTGGTAGCGTGCAATGACTGGAGTTCCTGAATTTCAAGAGGATACTCGGAATGAGAGAAAGAGGGGGAAACGAGTAACATGCTTCTCCTTCCCAGGGAATCTGCAGAGCAAAGCTCAGGGCTCCCAGCTCCTGTCCCAGTCGGGCTGCAAAGTGAGCACACTTGCGATTCCTTGAAGTTGCAAGAAGGTCTACCAGGGTGTGTGGAATCCTGCGGATCCATCACCAAAACCCTGTCTAAAGCCTCCTGGCGACTCTTTATGGACTTTAGATGGCTGTGCATTCATTATCTTCACCAAGTTAATCATAGGATATTGCCATTCCTATCCTTTCCTAACGCCTGAAACAACACTAAGTACTGGGATGAAGCCTCAAAGAGGAATGCATAACCCCTTTTCGAAACACCAGTATAGTACTTCCTATGACGAGGAAGAGGGCTATGGAGGAATACTATCACTCAAACCAAACATGTTCCATTAATAGTTTCAGGCAAAGTTAGGCAATTGAGTCTGACACCTCACACCTGTAACCTATTATTGACTGGCATCTTTATAAAAGGAGAAAGCCCCAAGAGCAAAGAGAAGGCGTTGGGAGGGGAACAGAAAGAAAGCCAAGCCAAGCTGTTGTGTAGCAGAAGAAACCGGAATGCCAAGATGCTGTAGTGGAGCAAAGAAAGGTTGTCTGCAGGAGCGTGGAAAGAAAATTGAATCTCCAGGGAGCTGACAGCAGTAGTGAAAGTAGTCTGTGTGAGACTGCTTACTGGCAGCTTAAAAGTGCTTGTCCCCCTCGAT